>NC_045698.1:58980659-59284349 GCF_009834535.1 Camelus ferus | reverse complement strand
GAATTGATCCATTTTGGATTAATTAGGAGAACTGAGAAAAATAGAGTGTCACAGAATGACTCTAAGATTTTTGCCTTAAACTAATTGTAAGGTTGGAATGGCCACTTGCTGAGATGGAGGGGCATTGGCAGGAGCAGTTTGGGGTAGGGTGGAAGACTGGAAGACTGGAAGACTGGAAGACTAGAAGTTTGGTTTTGAGCATGGCTACTGCTTTTTGCTCATGTTGACTTGAGATTTGCTGTGTGTATGGTTATATAAAAAAACAACAATCTTAGGCACTTGAAATAAATTAACTTCATATCAGTTTTGGCCAAAACACCCATCAGAAGCTTTTATATTTTTTATCTAGAAAATATAACAAAGGGTTTAGTAAGCCTTTCTTTACAATATTCAGTATTTTACATTTAAATTAAAGGATTTGTACTTTATGCAAATCCAGGTCATCTTTTTACCCAAAATGCCAAGAAAAATTTAAAAAGGTACACTTGTTAATGGTCAGATAGGAATACGAGAATCAGTTAAATATTAATGGGTTTAATGACATTCATTTTTATTGTATGATTTTAAAGCACATCCCAGATAGCACATCTTTTCACTCATAAATACTTCTGTAAAAATATTTATATCTGAAGAATATGTTTTATCCACTTACCTGTCTAGCTATAGCTTCTAATTCCAGTTCCAATGACAGTGTACATATACTACCACATTCAAGGCCTTATCTGTGGATGGGCAGGTGTAAGAGATCCTTGAAAAACTCTTAAGAATTCCTCTCATCAAACTGACCATAATAACATTAAATAAAAATTATTTAGTGAAATTACACTACACATATTAAAATAAAACATTTCCTTTTTCTCATTCAATCTTCTGTGAAGTATTTGAGTTTTCTAGGAGTATTTGTGTAAACATATGTTAGATGCCTTTTTTAGAAAGCATAGCTACTGCCCAGCTACTTGAAATACAGCTCAGCCTGTGTCTGCAAATGGACTAAACTGAGGAATTTCCTGGGGGATTAAAAATATTTTAATCTGCTATTTAAGAAAGCAAGAGGTTTCAAATGATCCAGAGAAACTTCTAGGTCAGCAATGTTTTCAAAATATTTAAGTGAAAATGAACTTTCCATTATATGATGTTGGAACAGTAAGGAATTACCCAGAAATTATTTTGCATTATAGGTTGGTTAATATATATTTATCTCTCAACTACCCCCAAATTCAACTGGACAGACTGTCATCACATTCATAAAGCCTATAGCTGAAACTTATTTTAGCCAAGAATGTTCCAAAAGATATTGAAAAGAAGGCATAGATTGCAGCTATTTTCAGATACTTGAAACTGATCTTTGTGGCACATCAAGGGTTTATTCTGGAATGGACATCATAGGCGTGCAGGTCTGGAAGTGCCCAGAAGGGTTCATCTGGTTCATCATGTCATCCTAAAGATTATTAAAATTTCCAGATGCAAAACCAGTTATAATAGGCCGGTTTTCCAACCTGTGAACTCTGGAGAAGTCTTCTAAAGGCAGAATCTCCTTTTCAAAGATATTAAAAATAAGGGTCCTCCTCATTTCACTTTTGCAGAGTCCCCAACAGTGGTGAAGTATTTTAAAGGGTCTCCTCACAATACTTTAAACCCTTAAAAGAGTTTAGAACTTAAACTTCAAATAATCTTCTCTTTGTCAAGGTCTTTTGGTGTTCTTCAAATAATAGTCCTTTGTTTAAAGAAAATCAGACTTAAACTTGTGTATTAAGTGATTAAAGTAAAAGCTCATTATTATGTTTTCCCTGTTACTTCACCTCTGATCTTTCAACTTTGACCTCTGCTTTTGATCCATTTCCAAAGTATTAAAATATAACCACTATAAAGAACTAGCCTTTATAATAGCACAATCACCAACATGGCCCTTGGCTACTTCTGATTATTCAGGCCTTGTTATTCAGTTTTAAGACTACCTTGTATTTTTTTGGTTCACTTCATATCAGTAGTGACCCAACTTTCTCTTTCAAGTAACTCTGTCAGCATTTGTCTAATTACTTTGAACATTAAAATCATTAAAGTAACTTAAAATTCTATTTTTTGCAACTATGCTTGTAAAAGGCAATAAGTAAAAAATGTTAAAAAAAAAAACTATATTAAGGTAGAGGATGATATAGGTGATTATTTCCAGAATATTCTTGAATATTATTGCTATGTCAACAGTAACTAATATCTACACATATGTATGTAAATTACTGCAATGGATAAAAATATCCACTAAGTTAAAAAATTTGAGTTAATAATGATACTTTGAAAGCATATTTCATTGATCATTCTTGGAAACTAAATCATTATTCTGAAAACTTATCAGTAAAAGTAAAGTTGAAAAAGAAACATTCTATTTTTTAAGTCTCAGAAATTTGAAAATATCTTCTGTACCTTTCCACCAAATATTTAGAAATTTCCTTTTCCTGCATCGGTAACCCTTCAGGCTCATTTTATATCTGCCACAATTGTAATACCGCCTGTATTGGGGTCCCAGGGTTTTACAAGATCAATTTTGGAACATTTAGGGACTGATGAAGTGATATGTTTTTCAGTGGTTAAAGTCAATAACAAATCAGTGGTGCTTTTTTTAAATGAAAGCATGAAATGATTTTCTTTAAAGGTTATGCATTCATGGATTAAAAGGAGAGGGCCAAATGTGGGAGAGTGAAGACTTCACTGTTGTTTTCTGCCAGCACCTTTTAGACTTCCTACAGGCCTCCCTTGGGAGAAGCTTCCTAGAAGCTTGATGCCAACTCAGAAAATCTCAAGAACTCCATAGCTTCTTATGGGCAATGAATTTTAGCTTAAATTTATAACAACTCTTGAGACATTAATGTGTAGCTTTGGGCCCCACAATTCCATGGTTCACGTAACTGCTCTGTACTTTTTCACTTTTGTAGACATGTGATATTGACACTTCCTTCCTCAAAATGAAACCCAACGTTCGGATGAATCCTGATCCAGAACTTTTCTCTGACCTAATCCACCCAGCTGCCTGTTCTTGCCCCTTAGTTGTTCTCCTTACTGGTTTTGGCTCTTATCTCAACAGGAATTCTATGACAAACTTCTTCCAAGGCACGTCTCTTCTAAAAGCAAAAGATGATCTCCTACCCTGTCCTTCTCTCCTTGACTCTAGACATGTTCACTCATATTCGCCCAACATATTCACTTAAAATGGTTACTTCTACAAACTTCCAGATGCAACTGAAATATTCTTGTCTCCAAGAAGTCTTCCTCAAATTCCTCGGAAGGAGTTAGCAGCTCTATTGTCTTGTACAGTCATGGAACTTGGTTTACAAGTTTATTGTAACGTTTACTGTGTTCTCTAGTCATGTATTAACTTGCTGCTGTAGAAGCTTACTAGAGCTTTTCAGAGGCCGTTTATCTTTTCTCTAGCATAGTTCCTGACCCTTGGTAAATATGTAATAAACATTTGTGGAAAGACTAAAAGAAATAATGAATGGGTAAATAAGTGAATGATAGTGTGTATTTTTGTTTTCTCTCTGCCCAATAATTTCTTGCTGTGTTTATGGCATTTTTTTTGTTTGTTTTCATGGTTACTATGCTTTTATATTTATTAAGTGGAAATGTGGTCTTCAAGCTAAATAAGTAGTCCTAAATTCTTATTTCCCCTTAAATTCAACTTGAATAATCCATGCATTAGTAAAGCACTAAGGAAACTTCATTTTATGTTTGTCTCCACTGGAAAGTCCCAACTGAACTGCTACAAAAAGGCAAAAATTAGGGTTGGTCAAGATAATGATGAAATCATTTGATTTATTTTATTACAGCTTGTCATCAACATAGGCATTTGATTTCTGACTTACTTGCTTTTCTTCCCTCTTAGTAGATGTTGGTAATCAGAGGGAAGGCAGAAATCCTGTAAGTAAAATAAATTCTAAAATATTTTCCACCAACTTGACAGTAGGGAAGTCTGAAGCCAGAGGGTGACATTTGCCTTTTGGCAACTTCGTCTTTACTCTTTCCCTCCCTCCCTACTGCTCTGATCATGCCGTATCTGGCCCTCCTTAGTCCCTCTTTCCCTCCTAAAATGGTTTTATCTTAGCGATAGCGTGGGCTAGGAAGTCTGTGCAATTATGTGAGTCACAGTTTCCTCATCTTTGAAGAGGGATAATAGATCTAGATGCTTATAAAGATCACATACATAATGCACAGAAAAATTATCTGTGAATCCTAGGAAATTATATAGCTGTAAGGACTGTTTTTTTTAATTTATTCGAGGCATCACCTGTAGCACCGTAATTTAATACTTCTACTTGTGTCTCTGTGTGCTTTAAGATGACAACTAGGAAATGCAATAACACAATGTTGTTACAATCAAGAGGTGCTTAGGGTGTGCCTTTGGGGCATTTTAGCAATAGCCATCTGAAGAGGATATCTCTGTAGTCTAACCTTGCAGAGCCATGCACACGGGTGGGGCTTGGTGGGCAGGTGGGTGAGACTGACAGTGGGACAGACAAGGATTGGTGGTGAGGACCCAGGAAGACCAGGCAGGAAGCCACAGAACACATCTTCACCCTGAGATGGCCCTATGATCAAAGGACAAAGAAAGTAATTAGATAGTTTTCTTTTTAAAAAATTAATGTATACAGATTATTTAGGTTGTAAACTAAGCCATTTAAAAGTGTAAACCATCAGAGTAGGAAAACCCCAAATTAACAGAAGGGTGCTTTTACCTCCACCTAGCTTTATTATTAGTATTTCAAACCAGTACATTTAAAGAAAGATGTTATGTAGGTTACCTTTCAAGACTGTTCATGCAAAACCAACGGTGAAATCTAATATATTAAGTGGTATGTCTAGCAGAGTGTATATTGTGCTGTTTTTCAGTTTTAGGGGAGAAAGTATATGATTAAAGAAAGATATTAAAGAGAACCATGATGTACACATGCTCCCCCCCCACACAATGTACTTGTTAGAGGATATGAAAAGTGAATGGATTTTTATGTTAATGAAGTCAGTCTTTTATGAACGTCCAGATGATTTTAATTATTTATGTACTGTAGAGTTCATAATATTTCTAATGTTAATTTTAAAACAAATTATTTTGGAAATAGCCGATTTGGGGAGATTGCAGAATTACAGAATATCATGGAAAAGACATTATTTAAACTTCAGTACACTGGACAGTTCCAGAGAAATGAAAAATAGCAAGATGATATAGGTGATAAATACAAATAGAGAATCAGGGAACTCTGATCTTCAGTCTTTGCTGTTTTGTCAAGAAACAATTTCTTTATCTATAGAAATGTCCCCCTAGCCAGCTGGGCCATGAGTGCTTAAGCAATAAGCAATATGTTTTCCCATACATTTATTTTAACTTTACCCTCCTCAAAAATGGATTCTGTTTAAAATATACAGTTTGGAAAAATTAAAAGGAAGTAGAAAAGTAGGAAAAATCTCTTAAATAAATTACTTACTTCCTAGGTGAGGTGTGGGAAATTTTGCTTATTCTAATGTCATTTTAAAATTTTATTGCATTGTAGCTCATTGCCTTGTTAAATCATTTTGCTCAAGACTCTCTCACATGGTGAATGGTCAGTAATTATTCATCAGTTTATTATTCATTTCAAAATCCAGATCATTTTGCCTGATGCATAGTAGGTGCTCCATAAATGGATTTTAAATGGATAAATACATAATAACATTTTATATATTTGAAGCAATTTTATACATATTGTGTCAGGTTTTTTTTTTTAACCTCATTCTGCATGTGTGATTATTGCCCCACTTTTGAAATGGTAAAATTAATTTTGTCTTTCTTCTAGGGTCTGCTGGTCTGAGATGAGAGCTCAGACTAAGATCAGTTCAAATTAACCCCAGGGTAGACTGTTGTTGAGTCTCAGAGGAGGCAGACCCATATGTTGGTAGCCATGCCAGCCCCCCCCCCCCCCCCGTGATCAGGACCTCCTCCCTCTCCCACTGCCTTTCTGATCTCACCTCCTACGACTGCCCGTCTTGCTCCACCCCGGCTACACTGGCCTCCTTGCTGTTTTAACACTTCAGGTATGTTCCACATTAGGGCTTTCTCACTAGCTGTTTCTTCTGCCTGAATCCTTCTTCCCGCGGCTATCTGCTTAAACTCCCCCATCTCTTGTCTTCTCAGCCTACACTCTGCAGACATCACTACCATTCACCAGTCTCCAGTTCCCCTCTACCATTGGGCAGATCACACGTCCTTTCTCCCTTGAAGTTAGACAAGGACATACGACTTGCTCTGGCCAAAGAAATATGAGCGGAGGGGACTTGTGACACTTGCAGGTGCATGTTTTAAAGTCCTGTGTACAGTTCTCCATGCTCCCTTCCCCATGTCCCTGCCATTGGCAGCCCTTCAGATGATGGGGTTGCTATCAGCCTGGGTCCCTGAGTGCGGATGACGTGGGCAGTGCTGCCCCCAACCTGTGATGGGTATGTTGCATGAGCCAGAAATGCACCTTTGCTGTTTTAAGCTGCTGAGATTCGGGAGTTGTTTGTGCTGCAGCTTAACCTCGCTAATCACGAATAGCACCTGTATCTATTGTCATTCAACACTGCAACTTGTCCCCCACCCCCAGCCCAAGGCCCTCCTCTTTTCCTTTGCTCTACCTTTCATGGCACTTCTCACATTCTAACCAGGCATGAGATACTTTACTTGCTATGTTTATTTTAACATTTTCTCTACCCTCCCTCATCCCCCATACACATACTAGAATGTAAGCTCCATGGGGTTAGGGCTCTTTGTCTGTGTTATTCAATGATGTGAACATAAGGCATTCAAGAAGTATTTATTGAATGAATGACTCTTAAGCACCACCATGGACTGTTCTGAATGTTGGGGAGGGAGAGAGGAAACACCTTCCCTGCCCTGCTCAAACCTTATGAACTGATGCAGAGAGGATAACATATTTACATGAGTAATGCATTGAGAAGAGCAGAGGGGCAGCCATGGTTCTGCTGGGAGGCATCAGTGGCCACTTTGCTCTGCCTAGCAATGTATGTTAAGGGATGGCTGTTAAGGGAGGCCTACAGACAGATGATGTTGAGCTGGTATTCGATGGCCAATTAAGGTAGGCTCAGGCAGACAAGGGAGCAGGGTATTTTAGGCAGGGAACAGCATGTACTCAAAATGACAATGAGAAATAACATGGTTTATTTCAGGAGTTGCAGATAGTTTGGAATCGCTGAAGTTCCATATCCAGAGGCTGGAAAGGTGGAAGGAGGTAGTGATGGTTGATCTTATGTGTCAACTTGACTGGGCTAAGGGATGCCTAAATAGCTGGTAAAACTTATTTCTAGGGGTGTCTGTGAAGGTGTTCCCAGGAGAGATGAGCATTTGAACTCGTGAACCAAGTAAAGCAGACGGCCCTCCTCAGTGTGGGTGTGTATCGTGCGGTCCATCCAGGGCCCGAAGAGAACAAAAGGGTGGAGGAAGGGCAGATATGCTTTCTCTGCTTGAGTTAAGATACTGACCTTCTCCTGCCCTTGGCTTTTGGACTCAGATGGGGGCTCACACCATCAACCCCCAAACCTTAGGCCTTTGGACTTGTACTGAACTGCATCACCGTCTCTCCAAATTCTCCAGCTTATAGGTAGCAGGTCATGGGACTTCTTGGCCTCCATAATTGTGCAAACCAATTCCTATAATAAATGGCTTATATCTTTTCTCTATATATCCTGTTGATTCTGTTTCTCTGGAGGACCCTGGCTAACACAGATTTGGGTACTGACAGTGGAGTATGTTGAGATATCCCTCTAAGGTGAAGGACAAGTTGTTGCATCTGGCTCTGCCTACAACCAAGTAAGAGACACAGTGCCTAGGATGTACTGAAGGCTGTATATGGCCTGTAGCTGAGAACCTGTGAGATCAAACATGTCGTGTATTTCTAAAATACAACGATGGGGCAGGGATAAGATGCACATTCCCATTCCGAAAGGGAGAAGAGAAAGCAGAAAGGAGTAACAGGTCCAAGGCCAGCCAATCCAATGGGATAAATGACACTAAGTCTCAAGGCTTGAGAACAATCCTTCTTGGATCAATGCCTCACCCTCTGGACATACCGGAGTCCAGGTTGGGCCCTCACAGCTCTGGGTGATCCCACCCCCAAGGCTTTGCTACTAGTCAATAGACAACAGAAATTGATTTATCACAGTTCTGGAGGCCCAAGCTCACAGGGCACCGGCAGATTTGACATCCGATGGTGTGAGTCCTAATCTGAGTCTGAAAGTAGCATTGCAGTGGATAAGGAGCAAGAAGGGCACTGACAGCTTTTTCCTTCTTCTTTTTTGTTTTATCATTTAGAAGCCAAATTCTTGGATGGTGCTGTTGAAAAGGAATAAGCATTAAGTGAACTTAACCAAGTAAAATTTATGACACTGACAGTTATAGTCCCACAGTCAATGTTCTCAGAAAACGTTTTTTTCACTATTAATTTATTTTATAAAAATATTGGAGACATGCAAAAAAATTTTTTCCCAAATATCATATTGAAATTTATTTGTCATTCACATTGGACAAATGTCTCTAATTCACAGAATTTCACTAATTTTATAATTTCTCCAATCAGAGTGTGAAACCTATGGAAAACTGAAAATGTGCCTTGTAATGTCAATAAATTTTATGACTCTCAGCTATTGTAAAGATCACTAAAATTATCATCCTTCTTTCTGTTCCTTCAACAAGGCAGCATGTCCCTGCGTCACAGCCTCCGCACTGCTGTGCCTCCTAGGTACCCCTGCCCCAGATTTCCGTGTGGCTGGCGCTTCTCCTCCATCAGGTCTCAGCTCTATTCAGGATTCCCAGGGCCGAGGGCAATGCGTGGGTTAGGAGATGATGGCTAAAGCTCGTGTTGTTTGCCATTGGCCCGGCCCTGTTCTCAACAATATACAGATATTAACGTGTTTCATTTTCTCATCAATTCTGTGAGGTAGGCACAGATAAAACCTCCACTGATGGGTGAGAAAACCGAGGTGCTTAGGTAATGAAGGCCCTGCCTCTGCTAGTAAGTGGACAGGCCTTAGAGCAGTGCTTCTCCGATGTCAGAGAATCACTGAGGGGCTTGTTAAAACAGAGGTTGTTGCCCCCACCCTGTGTTTGTGATTCAGTAGATCTGGGGTGAGGCCCAAGAATTTTCATTTCCAACAAGTTCCTAAAGGATGTTGATGCTGCTGTTCCAGGAACCACCCTCTGAGAAGCAATACCATAGAGTTTACAGAGCGTTTTCTCACATTATCTATCTTAATGCTCACATTCCCATAACCCACTACTATGCCCATTTTGTTGATGAGGAAACTGAGGCTTGACAAACTTGATCAGCCTTCCTCAGACCACAGATGGAGTGAGTGGAAAAACTGCTTAGACACAAGTCTGGGTCTTAATCAGTGCTTTTGGTACTGCCGTAAGAAGCCTCTATATGGTATTGAATTTTTAAAAATAGTGCGCCAGTAGATCAATTGTGAAGACTTCATGAATTTGACAGATAAACAAAGAAACCCCAAGGGAATATGAGGAACTTACATCTTCTACTCTGTTTCAACTTAATTAATCTGTGTAACCAAGATGGTTTCTAGACAAGCTAACTGGGTGGAAATTTATTTTTATTCTCACACAGACCTGCCATAAATATAATCCAGTCACTTTCCCTTTTGTTTAATATAATCAGAGGCAGATAATAGCATTGCAAGTGGGGTTTATCTGGCTCAGATTGCTATTAAAGAAACCTTGCAAATGAAAGGAGAAATTCAAGAGTATTTATTGAAAATTGCAATATTTTAATATTTATCATATAACCCCTCCTAAAAAATCAGACACTTGTTCTAAAAACAACTTCTAGAAATCTTACTCATGACAATTTTCACTAAAATTTATGAAGAAATACTTGGATTACTTTTCTTAGACAGCAAAGCTACTACACACCAGAGACTTGAAACTACAGCACTTTGTTTTCCTTAGGTGTTCTCAGGCATTAACATTCCGAGGCCATATTCTTACGACGAAGACTAATAAGAGAAAACGGCACACCGTGGATCTGTTTTAGTGATAAAGATAGGAGTGGGAAATGGTGAAAATCTGCCTTGTTCTCATTACTACAGCGCTAAGGCCGTCATCAATTATCATCACTCACCAGCTCCCTAACGTGAGGCTTTGTTGGTAGCTTCTCTTCAACGCAAACTCGGCTCCTTTAATCCAGAGGGCATGTGAGATACATGTGGAAACACATCGATGATGCTCCCATTCTCCTCACTTACGAAAGCACGTGCTGAAAAAGAAGTGATGTCCACACACAATAGCAAGTTTTCTCTAAGACAATCCTTTGTTTTACAGCCCATCACCTTATAGACAAATTAGACAATGTCCCAAGCATTTACACTGACCTGGATTTCATTCTTCGCTCTGCAGAATTGTTCTTTGGTCCTTGCCCAATGTGCCAAGATGTCGGGACACTGCTGCCTGGCCCTTTGCTGACGGCCTCGTGTTCATTTTTGCTCAGTGTAACTTGACTCATTTCTTTTCTTCCTTTCTTAGTGTCCCTCCTTTTCTCTCTCCTCCTTCTCTTCTCCTCTTTCTTTTTTTTTTTGCAAATAATGATTGGACCCATGATGTTCTAGATTCGCAAAGTAAGAAACATAGCCATGCTGGAAAGTTTGCGGTGATGAAAGTGTCTACTAGATGAACAAAGAACATGTATTGGAAAAAGGACATAAGCTAAGGGCTGAGGGTCAAAGTCTGGAGTCACATGTAGAAAAGAGACAGTTAAAGCTTTGGGACTGGGTGAGTTCTGAGACAGAGGTTGGATCAATGAACTGTGAGCTATGCCGGCAGTTAGAAATTGGGAGGAGCCAGATTAGGAGCCAAAGATACCAAACATTCTTCTCACAGTTTGTGACCTGTTAGAATTCTCGTATGTCCAGTTGAATTTGACTCTTATTTGCACATGTCTTTGGGTGGAGTTTGAGAAATAATTTGTTTTTATTTCAGCAACTTTTACTGTGAAGTACCTCTACTGCTTTAAGTTGTTGACTGAAGAATATGTATTTATTAATAATAGCTAGTATCTTTGACTTCCTCATGGTTCTCACATAGGTGGAATCATTGCATTAAAACTAAAGTTAATGCTAGAGCTTGGTAGAATTAAGCTTTTATTAATTAATTCTATTAATTAAATTTTATTAACCTTTCAGGTGCCCTGCTTTTGGAAACTAACAAAATTGTATAAAAACTTAGTTTCTATAATGAGTTAATTTTCTTTTATGGAATGGACTTGATATTAAGGCTATCAATGCAAGCACAAGAGATTAAAAATATGGTGCAGAAATATCTTCTTGGTGTCCCCTGGCCAAGTAAAGTCAATTTTTAGAGGCAGTTAATAGTTTTCTAAGGCTCTTTCGCACACGTAAATGAGAATTGTTGATTGAGGAAGAGTGCTCGGGAATTCCCCGAGGAAGCGTCGGGGCATTTCTGTACAGAAGCACTGTCCTGTTGTGCTGAGTTACCCAGGTAGGCCTTAGGTGGCGTGTACAGCTGATGTGACAATCAGACCAAACACTGTGGGTGGCTGAAGAGCCCTCTCACACTTCAGCCAGAGGGGATGGGATACATCACAGAGATCACTTGGAATGTATTACTTTTACTCAGTCCTCTGCTTTGAGAGAAAAATGTGGAGGCGAGGAGTTTGGTCAAAAGTGAAATTAAATATTTTTGTCTTGTGTTGTTTCTTGGTATCACTGACTTCCCCCTTTTCTTCCACTTTTAAATCATTCTGGATTTATTGTATGGAAAACAACTATACATCCTTGCT
Source organism: Camelus ferus (assembly GCF_009834535.1). NCBI lineage: Eukaryota > Metazoa > Chordata > Mammalia > Artiodactyla > Camelidae > Camelus > Camelus ferus. The sequence continues at coordinate 59,272,527 of NC_045698.1, read as the reverse complement.
TATCTGCAAGAATGTAATGAGAAAGATATAAAATGTAGTTGTAATTTTATGTGTATTGTGTGACAATTTTATTAAGTATGTTACTTGGTTACTTTTACAGATTTTCATGGTAATGTGGTATGTGTCACACAGGCCATGTCTTCTCTAATGTGCTACATTGTGACCTAATATAAATAGGTAACATTTATTGAGCTCCTACTATGCCCTAAGTGCTTTACACTTATTATTTTATTTGATCCTCACAGCAGCCATATGAGTTAGGTACCATTATTCTTTATTTGCAGAATAAGAAACTGAGACATAGAGTGGTTATGTAACCCGTCCAAGGTGACACAGCTAGTAAGTAGCAGAGGAGGATTTAAACATGCATCTCTGAGTTTATAGCCAGAGCTTTTAACTACTCTCCAGGCACCAGACATTCTATGAGCTTTCTCCTACCATGTTTCTTTATTTTCTGCTTTTTAAAATCTTGAAACTGTGAAACTGAAAACAAATAGGTCAATGGAAGAAGGGGACTCACCTATAATATTTTCTTGTTATTCTCTTACTATCTCCTGAATGGCTACATCTGTAATCAGCTAATTGTTAGTAGTAATAAATACATGGTGCTTGATATATGTCAGTATTGTCGTTTGAAGTATATTTTGTGTTTCAGCTCATTTAATTCTCATAAAAGCCTCATGAGATAGGCATTTTTTATCATCTTCCTTTTGCAGATGAGAAAACTGAACACAGAGAGCTTAAGTAATGTGCGCAAGGTCACACAGTTATTAAGTGACAGCGTCAGGGTTCAGATTCCAGCCATCTAACCCCAGAGTCCATGTTCTTAACCACTAGCATGCTGCTCCTTTAGTTTTAATTTGTTTTCTTAAAAACTATATCTTTTTTACATAATAATTTTGATGATGACAAATTAAACAATCAAAATTAGTTTGGGCTGTATAAAGACTAAAATATATTTCATACCTCCCTCCCCAATTTGTTTTAAAAGCTAAGATGCTATGGACTGGGATAATAAACTTATTCTTTGTATTAAATAATAATTGTGCTTCACAGAGACCGTTAGAGTCCTTTTGCTTGCTATGTGTCTATTGAATCGGCTCATACTTGGGGCATGGATATGTGTGTCCTCACTCACTAAAAGCACAGAAGAATATTTGAATTTAGCTCAAATATTGTTGAAATAGAATCTGCTCCTGATCCTATTTGAAAACAGTATCACTAAACTTAGAGTATTGCATGCATCATCTTTTTACAAATATAGAAATATTGGGATCCCTTAATCAATGCATATCATTCTGCGTTAGAGGGTTGCCATAGGAGTGAAAGAAGCTTTCCTTGTAAAACTGTTTAGTGCTCAACAAATGAGCCAATTTATGGGATAGTAGGCAACTCTTTTTAAATAATATTTAAAACTGTGTGTTTTAGAAAAAACTGCTTATCAACTTATCTTCTAGGAAAAAATTACCAAAACAATGGTTGGGAATAATCCTAGAAATTAGAGCAGGAAGTCCTTTCTACAAAGTCATGGTGACACTGCTGAAGTGGAGAAAATTGCCATGGCGTATGTCCATGTGACTCTTTGTTGACTGTGTCCCCAGCCAAAGTACCAGTGCCTGAAATCCAGAGAATCAGGGAGTGGCTGAGCCTGGAATCCCATCTCTCTTAGGGGCATGGCAAATGCCAACATTTGAAAAAGAATTTTAGACACTGGGGTCAGAAGTCATGTCCAAGTGTCTGACTTCTGTCATGGCCTCCAGTGACAAACAGAATTTTTGATAAGAAGAGTTCTCCTTAATATTAGTGTGTAGCGGAAATAAAGTTTTCAAGTGAATTACTTAAGTAACAGGCAGTTCATACTTACTATGCTCTACTATTGGGTCATCTTCTTCCCATTCATTATATTACTTAGATTTGGAAATCTTTCCATTTTCAAAATTAATTTTTGCAATATTACTTTAGTGATCAGCCAAACAGAGATCCAGATGTGACTATTCATTTTAAAATCACTGTAACCTTCTTTAAATTCACAGGATCTGAAACATGATGCATCACTTAGCATGTTTGTTTATGGTGATAAAATTTCCCCAGGCTTTCAATACTCTGAAATTTCTAATAAACTTTTAACATGAAAATAACTTTTATTGATTAACTCTTTGATGTTAGCATTTTAAGTGGCTTTGATTTAAAGGTATTCAGAATTAATTATATAGGATAACCGGTAACATATATGTAGTGACAAGATAGCCCATTCTAATCATTTGCAGGGTGCAAAAGTAATTATATAATTATACAAGTAGATTTATTTCCTCATTATAAGAAGGACTGTAACACAGACAGCTTTACTTTATCATAACTTTGAAAATTCTTTGGGATTTTTATTATATACGAACTAATGAATAATGAAATATCCTTTAGTCTTTCATCCCTTGAACATAGATTTTAGACAACTTTCTGTGTAGGAATATGAATCATCTAGCAGGGGGATTTTTTTGCTAGCCACGTGTATCCCCGTAGTGATAGGAGGCATTAAACTGAAGCTAGAAGGAAATTCCTTACTTTCATATGATCTTCAAATAATTTTAAACCAACTAAATTCTTTTCAAGCTCAAATTTCCTATGTTCCAATAACCCTAGGCTCTTTTTTGAATCTTGTTATCATAGGATATGTGATTTTAGAAATGTTTTTATTTAAGTTGTAAAATAAAATGTACCCCTGCTATAGCATGGCTATCGCATGCATTTGAATTTAACGTGAGCCAGTCTTCTCTCAGCTAACACCGTTGTGAGAACGGAGTTCCCATGGAATCACAAAAGCTGAGAGCTGTATTTTGTATGAAGTCTGTTACTGTTTCTACAATGGAGGCTTGTTCTTTCATAGTGGATTCCAAGAGAGTGAGATGGATTAGGTCCCACCAACTCAAGTTTAGTGATTAGTGACAGACCGGAAGATTAGTGATAGACTTGAATGGTGGCCCATGTCTGCACTAAGAAACAAAGTCAAGAAGGTTATTTGGAGATTTGATCAATACAGGTGTTTCTTTTTTTTTTCTGAGTTAATGACTCAATTCTCCATTTACATTAGTTGGTGTTATCAGTTCAGTGTATTGGAATCTTGTTTCTTTAAAAATAGGAGTTTATAGCAATAGTCCATCATTACTAATTAATCCGTTTTACGGGGATGACCCCAAAGGGTCAGAGAAGGATTGTATTTAAACAAAGTCAATCATCCACTCATCTATTCTTTCATTAATTCACTCAACAAACTTTTGTTGCCTTCCTAGTATGTGTTAGGCCTTATGCTAGTCCTTAGAACACATTTGTAAGTGGAAAAGTGTACAAAAAGACTAAGTAAAAGGTGTGATCCTTGTTCACAGGAAGCTTCAGACAAGTGCTTACACTTACACTAATCACATCACCATACTAATGAAAGGATAATTACAAACAGGTATGTTAATTTATGGACGGCAACTCCGCACTTAGCAGAACAAAGCAACCAATCTGTCTGGGGTGAGTTGGGGGTGAAAGAAAGGCTCTGCTGAAGCTTGAATAGGGTGGAGTACGAGGGAGTTTTATACTGAGAGGAGGAAAAACATTTACAATGACCCCAAGTGGAAGGAGGGTGATGAGCAGGAGAACTGAAGGAAGGCCATCCCTGCATGTGTTTAGGTAGCAAAGGAGAAAGGTGAATCCGGCGCCAAACCACTCAGGGCCTCTCTGGCCATTTATAAACTTTGGTCTTTATCCTAAGAGCAAGTGGAAATTGTGAGAGTGTTTTGAGACAGGAATGTTGTGAGTTTCATTGCAGCCCCCAGAAAAATATGTCCAAGACCTCATCCCCAAAACCTGTGAATGTAATCTTATTTGAAAAGGGCCTTTGCAGATGTAATTAAGTTAAAGATCTTGAGATGAGGTCATCCTGGATTATCCCAGTGGGATCTAAATCCAAAGACAAGTCTTTTTAAACACAAGAGGAGAAACACCACAAGGCAGAGAGCCGGGTGGAGAGGGAGGCAGAGAGTGGGGTGAGGAGCTACAAGCCAGGGAATGCTGATCGTTGTCAGGTGCTTGGAACAGAGCCTCTGGAAGAAGCACAGCCCTGTGGACGCCTTGATTTCAGACTCTGGCCTCTGGAACTGTAAGAAAATGAATTTTTGTTGTTTTGAGCCACCAAATTCGTGGTAACTGGTTATAGCAGCTCCAGGGAACTGATCTGGGGTGGTGACCTCGTCTGATTTTCACTTTGTCATGGGTGGTTCAGCTGCGATGCGTGGAGACCTGATCCAAATCAAGTCAGAGGAGATTGGGGTGGACCAAGGAGTAGGTTTTTGCTTTATTTGAGGCAAAATCTGATGGTAATTTGCTTGGCTCAGGGGGAGGATAGAGAAATAGATAGTGAAGGAGTTAGGGAAGAACTGTTTAGGAGGTAAAGTTGAGAGGACTTGGTGATGGAACAGTTACCCAGGTGAGGGAGAGAGGCAGGTGTCAGTTCTAAGTTTCATCTTTTGTTTTTGGCAGAAAAGTTGGTATTTTATTCATCCAAGGACTATTTATTGATTATCCACTGAGTGTCAGGCACTGTCCTAAATTCTGGTGACAGCGTGAATAAGAAAGACAGGACTGCACCCTTTCAGGGACTGTAGTTAGCAAGGAAATGAGGATGAACTGAAATTCAGGTATGTGCACATGCTTATAATTCATGAATGAGTAAACAGAAAAGTTTGTAAAAAGGACACTGGCTTATTATGCATTGGACCCAGAGTAGTCATTATACTGTGCTTATATCAGACACAGCTGACCAGGGAGACGTCACAGGACACAGGAGTTACCCTTTCAGTGTAATGCTTTTTAAAAAGGTACTCTCCAACTCAATCTTCTTAGCTTGAGATGACACAGGAACACTTATAGTTAGGTGTCAGGGTAATCTGTTATAACCAAACAAAGTACCAATAATTGTTTTTTCCTCTGTTTAAATGAGAGGATTGGACAAAGTGATTCTCTAAGGTCCCTTTTAGCTCAAAATTATTTCTGACTCCGTTTTATAAAGTTCGATGTTAAGATCTATGTTTGAAAATAATTTATTAAGTATAATTTAAGGATAAGCAATAATTTATAAATATCCTTATATTTATAGATACACCAATAATTTAAAGGTGTGAATTGTTATGTTTTTCATAAATGGCTCTTAGATCATAATCAGTTTTTCCCCCCGGGATGTCATTCCATGAATTGGGGATTCCAATATATCGCTGGTCTTCACTATAGATCTTGTGTATTCTTTATACCCAAATGTTTATATGAACATTTTGAAGAAAGAGGAGTTGTGAACATTTTGAATTTAGTTTTGGGGTATTCTGAGTCTAGTTTCAGGTATTATATCATATGACTTTCAGTCTTATCCATCGGTTGCTGGTCGGTAGCTTTTAACTGGCTCTCTAGCTTGAGCTAAATTTGAAAATTATGTTTGGTGTAGTCTTCCTTGTCTACATTTGCTTTTGTTGCTTGTGCTTTTGATGTTGTATCCGTGAAATCACTGCCAAATTTAATGTCCTGAGGCTTTCCCTATGTTTTCTTTTAGGAGTTTTACAGTTTCAGGTCTTTAAGTCTTTAATCCATTTTGCGTGTAGTGTGAGAAAAGCATCCAGTTTTATTCTTTTGCATGTGGATAGCCAGTCTTCCCAACAGCATTTGTCAAAGACACTATCCTTTCCCCATTGTGTGTTCTTGATACCCTTGTTGAAGGTCAGCCGACTATATTCAAATGGATTTATTTCTGAGCTCTTTGTTTCTGTTCTATTGCTCTATTTGTCTGTCATTTTGCTAGTACCAATCACTGTTTTGATTACTGTAGCTTTGTAATATTTTTTTTTGTTGAAGTACAGTCAATTACAATGTTTTGAAATTAGAAAGTGTGATGCCTCCAGCTTTGTTCTTTCTCAAGGTTGATTTGGCTTTTTGTGGTCTTCTGTGGTTCCAATGAAAGCAAACATAACCAAGTGGGGTTATATCAAACTAAAAAGTTTCTGTACAGCGAAGAAAACAATCAACAGTGTAAGATGGCAACCTATGAAATGGGAAAAAATATTTGTAAACCATATATCTAATAAAGGGTTAAATCTCCAAAATATATAAGAAACTCCTACAACTCAATAGCAAAAAACTAACAACTTGATTAAAATTGGACTGTGAACCTGAATAGACATTTCTTCAAAGAAGCCATACAAATGGCCAACAGGTATGTAAAAAAAAAAAAAAACAAAAAAAAACCGCTCAAAGTCACTACTCATCTTAAAGCTACAATGAAATATTACTTAACACCTGTCAGGATGGCTATTATAGAAAAAACCAAAGAGAGTCAAAGGCAAGAATGTGGAGAAAGTGAAACCTTTGCATACTGTTGGTGAGAATATGAAATAGTGCAGACATTATGAAAAACATGGTTTCTCAAAAAATTAAAAATAGAACTACCATATGAGATAGCATTCTTACTTCTGGGTATTTATCCAAAAGAATTGAAATAAAGATCTTGAAAAGATATTAGTATTCCCATGTTCATTGCAGCACTATGCATAATAGCCAAGGTGTGGAAGCAACATAGATGTCCCCTGACAGGGGAACGGATAAAGAGACTGTGGTGTATACCTACTGTGGAACATTACTCAGTCCCCCGAAAGAAGGAAATCCTGCCATTTGCAACAACATGGATGAACCTTGAGGATATTGTGCTAAATGAAATGACAGTTCACAAAACAAATACTGCATGATTCCACTTATAGATGGAATCCAGGAGTCAAATTTATATAATTAAAGTGGTACTTCCCAGGGACTGGGAGGAGAGAGAAATGGGGAGTTACCAATTAATAGGAATAAAGCCTCCATTAGGCAAGATGAATAAATTCTAGATTTCTGCTGTACAACATTGTACCTACAGTCGAACGTGCTGCATTACATGTTTACACATCTGTTTAGAGGGTAGAGCTCATGTTAAGTATTCTTACCACAGTAAAATAAAATTTAAAAACATATATGCTGAGTTGGCCTCACTCTGTGGGATTTTTCTAAACAGGGGCAGGAACTGAGCGTCAGGTATCCACTTTGTGAGGTTCACAGGGTTCAGCCGCTGAGGGAGTCAGCAGGAGGTAGAAGGGGCAGCCTCCAAGGGTGGAGGCTGATGGCCCTGAAGGTGATTCCCGCTCCAGCTCTCACACACTGCATCTTACTTTGGTTTTTGTTTTCTTAAACCTGTAAAGTACCCATTTCGTCAACTCATTTTGAGGACTAACAACACGTCTGTTCATAAAGGGTTTAGCCCAGTTCTTGGGTTGTTCCAGGAGCTGAGTAAATGTGTTTACTCGACACGAATGTGTTTTATTGCCAAAATGTTAGGAAGAGTCATCGTAATTCTCCATTAAGCGGTAGTCGTTGGTTAGCCCCTTTGATTAAATGCTCTGGATTCAAGTTTGAGTGGCTTAGCTCATTTGAGGAGAGGGGCTAAATCGGCGCCAGAGGAGGACGCGAAGCAGGAACCCAGGAGAAGGAAGGGTCTCCAGGACTCTTCAGTAGCCTCCCTCCGCTCCGTTCAAACAGGCTTGGGGTGGAAGTTCATCGTATGCTTAAAGTAGCATGTCTCTGAAACATCTATATGTCATCACACCTATCTGTTAATTTTGCAATGCCTGTTTCAAATCTAGTTCCACTGTAATTTTGTATATAAGGAAAAGAAAAAATATTCTCGCAATTTACAGACGTCCTAGATGTTCCTTGGATGCTTCTGAAAGCTGCATTTGATGCCTTCTTTTCATCAGCCTATTGCTTAATAAAGTATTATTTACTTAGCAAATGACTAAATACTATCTTAGAGCAGTTGAAGAAATACCTTACCAAACCTTCTCAGAACGACCATGTACATATTTCAGGGAAGATCCATTTATTTTAAACTAGATTTGAAACTCACCTAGGTTCGTATTTTCTCACATTTTATCAGAGAAATGCACAATGTTTATTCGTAAAATGGAAATGAATTTTAATATTGTACTTCTTACTGCTGTGGGGTTTAGAGTTGGCTTCATATCATTAAATGCATGGATGAATTAGTGTATTTATTTGCATGTATGATATATCTGTATTTCAAAGCAAACATTTCAAAGGAGCACCAAAATATGTATGTAAAGTTTGTATTTGCCTTCTAGTAATGTTCATCGAGAGGATGTGCACTACACAGATCTGGATTTATAAGAAAAAATTGGACTGCTTGGAACTCCATTACCCAATTTTCATGGGCAAACATGTAGGCAGACTTATATATGCAAATTTTGCAAGTGTTTATGACGTAACTTTAAAATTTGACAATAAATACATAAGATCAGATTCTACCCACAGATGACTTAATATTGGTCAAAACAGTGCCTTTGCTCTTCGATATTTATAGCAGAGCCAAGACACACATGGCCAAGTACAGTTTATGAGAAGTCACTCACATACATTTTATAATGTGGACACTTTACAGTAAATAACCTGAGACCAAGGACATATTGGAAATAGTGCCCAGGGGGCTGGCATGCCATTTAATCATCCATAAATGTAAGCTTCTTTAATTAAGCACAACATGGTCTCATTTTTTTTCATATGCTTTTCCCCAGATTTTAGTGCTTAGTTTTTTATTATTTTATGAAAAATAGATTTTAATCGTTATTTAAACATGTAAGGGTCTGATTTCACTCTGATCCGTGTGTGTCTGAGTCCCACAGATGTTAATGGAGGTTAGGAATACCTACAGAGGAATGAGTAGACCCCAGCTTCCAAAACAAATTTAGAACAATTTCAAATGCCCTGGAGTAACAAAGAGCTAGTTTAAGGGGTCAATAAGAGGGTAAATATATGTTTTAAAGATTATCTTTGTGAAAACTCTCGTGGCTTTGAGGCTCAGAGGAGGAATAGATGGGTGTGAACAGAAAAAAAGGATAAACTAACAATTTTGCCCAGGGTAAAAGTGTAGATTACAGTTTACCTTGGCAGAAAGCATGTGCATGGAAACATTTTTTATGAGAGCTATTTATATTTCCAAGAGCGGTGTAACTGTTGTTTATCCCTCAGAATGTCCTTGTGAGATGTGCGTTTCCTACCCATCAGCCTTATGTGACAGTGACATGGAGATGCATTTATCATTCAGCTTCTAGGATCTAATATTTTAAGTGATCAACTAAGCTACTGTCAGTACGCCCCTGTGCAAATGAGAAAACGGAGAGTTAACGGGGTTTAGAACTTTCCTCAAATACTTGAGTGGCAGCACTGGGATTGAATTTCGTAAGGAATCGCTCTGTTGTGTTATCTAAGAGATGAGGGACACATTTGGTGCCGTGTACTGTGCCCGCCTCTCCATCCTTCCATCTCACTCCCTTCTCTTTCGAGTCAGCCTTGTTATTAGTCATCAAGGTGCCAGGAGAAAACGTGCTAAGATCCTCAGTCTTGAATGCTACTTAATTGTTGGCAATCCTACCCTCTCCTTAAAAACCATCAGAAAATATTAGTTAAATCAGTGGCATCAAACACAAATCCTCACTCCTGCTCTCCCTAAGGCAACCTAACAAGAATAACCTAATGCCAACACCAGCTGTGGTATAATATAGACCACCTACTTTGATTTGGTATTATAACACCATTATAATAACCATTATAAAAGCAGTATAAAAACCACTGAACTTAAGTCAGAGCACCTGGCTTTCAATCCAGTGCTTCTCAATGCTGGCTGCCCATGAGAAACAGAGGGTGAGTTTTCAAGCCCATGGATGCTATAGACACCTCTCCCCGCCCCACTACCAAGAGTCTAATTCAATTGATTTGGGGTGAGGTTCCAGCATCAGTAGTTTACACATTCCTCAGGGGAGTTCACTCTTACACTTTCCATTTTATAATATTTGCTTTTTGTGAATTCCTTGCAAGAACTCAAGCCCCAATAAGCTTCTATTTTCGCATCTCTAAAATTGGGGCAACACATACCTAGCCTGTTTGTCTCATACAGTTGTGAAGATCAAATGGAGAGATGATTTTAAAACTTGTGAAAACTGGGACAGGCTGTACAAGCATGAGACACAGGGATGATCATGTTAGCTTTCTTGTCATTTAAAAGTTAAATTTGAAGAAACCTTGGGAAAACTTTTTCCTCCCATTTCCAGTCTTTGATTTTGTACCTCGATAAAACTTCAGTCTGTTTTTACTTGTATATTGTGTACTTATGTATAATGTCTGCTAACTGATTTCTGTCAACTCAGTGGTTAACGACTGACAGTGAGAAATGCTGATTTGTGTATAAGTGTGTGTGTGTGTGTGTGTGTGTGTGTACAAGTTTGTTCACGTAGATGTCTGAGGAAAAACTCTCTTGATAGATTTAAAGAGTAGACAGTGATAAACATATAAAAAGGCAATTGGCCAAAGCTTGTCCTAGTTTATTCATTCATCCAAAAAATACTCTTTTGAGGGATAAATAGGTGCCAGTCCCTCTGCTCAGACATAGAAATAGGTGACATTGTCAATGCCCTCAAGGAATTCACAGGCAATTGACGGTGACAGACAAGTAAACCAACACTTGTAAACAGAGTCATGAATGCAGCAATTGAAAACTTCTCAGCATCCTGACGAAGTCTGTAAACAGAAGTGGAGGGCACGAGAACGTGGTCAGGAAAGCACAGGAGAAGATATTAAGTGTGAACCGAGTCTTGAGGGACATGTAGCAGTAAGTTAGGTGGAGGAAGTGGGTGGGGCTTCTGGACAGAGGGAAAAGTGCAGGAAGAGAAGAGGGAACGTGGTCCATTCAGGAAAATGTGTGACATTTACGTAACTGCACGTGAGAGGACCTTGGGAACATCGGTACTGGTTGAAGCAGGAGAGAGGCGGCCAGGGGACCAAACATAAGTAGATTTATAATTTATTCCGAAGGCCACAGGTACACACTTTATTTTACATAGGGGAATACGGATTGGATCGCTCTTTTGTAAACTCACTCCAGTGACCATGGAGAAGGGAAGGACATGGACTAGAGGTAAGAGACCAGAACGGTTCACCCTTGATGTCATCCAGGCATAAAAGTGATAAAAGACTGAGCTGAGAACAGTGGCAGTAAGAAGGAGTTGAGCAGACTGAGCCGTTTAGTGGAGTAAAATTAATAAAATTTAGTGACAGATTAATAATAATCACATTAAACATTTAAAAAATAAAACCAACACTTGAATAAAAGGGTGTTAAAGTGGGACTGTAGTCGGGCCCCCAAGGTGGCTAGTGTCCCATTCCCTGCAGCCTGTGAATGTTATTTTATATGGTAAAGGGAACTTTGCAGGTATGATTTTGAAATTATCCTAGATTACTTGGGTGGGCCCTAGGTAATGACAAGCGTGTTTTAAGAGGTGAGCAGGAGGACCAGAGTTGGCAGTAGGCGGAGCAGACAGTGAGGGCAGGAGTGTGGAGCAAGGCAAGGATGGGAGTGCAAGCTCACGGATACGGGTGGCCTCTTGGGGCTGAAAAAGGCAAGAGGAGGAATCCTCCTCGAAAGCCTCTGGAAAGAAACATCCCTGCCAACACCTAGATTTTAGACTTCAGACCTCCACAATGACGAGACAATACATTTTTTTAAACCTCTAAGTTTGTGATAATTTGTTACAGCAGAAACAGTGCCAGGATTTTATCCTTACCCCCGTGTTGACCGGTCCCGGGGTCTGGGCCACGTGAGGCAGGGCACGGGCATGGGTGAGAAGGCGCTTTCCACCCCGTGCGATTCCCTCAGAGCTCTCCTCCCAGCCACTGAGAGGGGATCTCCCTGGTTCATGTCAACATCCACCCCATCTGTTCTGTTTTCTAGGCTGGACTGTTAAGTTCTACTTGTTTAATTTTTTTTCTTTCTCTTTTCTGCTGTTGTTTCCCCCTCAAATGTTTGGTGAGTTTAGATTTTCATGAATAGGTATGAATGAAAATCTAGGCAGTGGGTCTGCTGACTCTCAAGCTGTGTGCACAGTGAGGTTCTTCCCCGAGTGACGGCACTAACAGAGGGCCCTGTGCATGTGGCTGGGGCAAGGGACTGGCAGGGCTCACTGTAAGATGTGCATGCAGGAAACTACCCAGCAGTCCCCGTGGCAGAACGAGGACAGCCGTATCCTGGGGTGTTATCTCTGCCGGGTGTCCCAGACAACTTGAGCTTTTCTTTAGAAATTATCTGGCTTTAAGCCTGGGGATAAATGCTAGCCCTGCATGCTGTAGGGATCTCTGGTGGGTGGTGGAAGAGGATTCCTGAACAAAGAATGGTCCGTAGTCCAATATTGCCTCAACTAATTTTACTTAAAAATCACATGGACCCTTTCAAAACTCCAGAATCCTGAATCCTAAAGCCAGACACACTGAACCACAGTCCCCAGAGAAGGGTCCTGAGATTCTCTATGTTTCATAAGAACTCCGAGTAATCTTACAATCAGACAAGGTTGTAACAGCACCTTCAGACACCCTTCAGGCAGTCACAGCCACCTCCCAGCCCAGCACCGCTCCCACTCTCTGGAGTCTCCTGTGTCTCCACAGCTAGGAACAGTGCTTCTGCTTCTGCTTCTGCTAGAGCTTTCTCACATTTTATTTGAAGTGGAGGCTCCCACTTTTGTTTGCCTATTACTATGATAGCTTCCACCTGCTTCCCAAATTGCAGTGCATCATCGAACTCCCTAGTCTTCCTGTTCTAAATTTATTCCCTTTTTAGCTTCCTTCCTGTTTCTTCAGTGGGTTTTTAGTAAAGAGAGAAGGTAAACATGTGCACTTAAAATACCCTCTTAAATCGAACCTCAATAATCACACTCTGGAAATAATCTCCTGAGCTAGGCTATTGCTTCTGTGCAATGTGACAGACTGGATGTGGGGTAAGGGAGATGGAGGAGTCTTGGATAATCCCCAACTGGCTGGTTTTAGCAACTGGGCAAGTTTTTATGTGTTTTACTGAAAAGAAGGATGGTGACGGGGAGAAACCATTTTGCTGGGGAAAGATAATGAATTTAGTTGTTCACATGTCCAGCTTGATATGAAGGCCTAGGGAGGAGGTCTGATCTGAAGCATATATCTGTGATCATTCATTCATTCATCAACTTGCATATATTAAACCCCTCCTTAGGATATGCCAGGATATGGAACTAAAAATATCTTATAGGTTATAGAAACAAATAATTAAGCTAGTACAATAAAATGTGATAAGTCCAATGGTGTGAGATATCTGGAGGACCTGAGAACTCATAGGAGAGGCACCAACCTCAGACCCAAGTGATCAGGGAAGGTCCTGACATCTAAGCTGAGATGGGATGAACTGGACGAGTCAGCAAAGTGGCCTCAACAGGGAAGTTATTTGAGAAAGAATGAAGAGCTGGTAGGAAAGCTTAGAACCAAGAGAGAATAGCAGTAGGAATTTCTGTACGACTAGCTCTTAGAAGGGAGCAAGGCAGGAGAGGAGGCTGGAAAGGCAAAGAAGGGAGAGAGAATGCAGATCTTCTACAAAGGGAAGCCACTGGAGAGTTTTAAATAATTGTCCTAAAACCTTAGAAATGGCTGCTATCACCCAGTGGTTCCCTAGCTTTGGTCTGTGCTAGAATCAACCAAGGAACTTGTCAAAATGCACCTACTGTGTGTAGCATTGCGTTAAGTCCTTTACATAGGTATCTTCTTTATATATATTATCTCTTAAACCTCACAGACTTGGAAAGTAGTGGAATTTATATTCCCAAGGTTACCTCTGTCTGTAAAGTCCCTGCCCTTCCTGCCACACTGTGTTGCTGCCAGACAGAAGCCCCATACAAAACAGATCCTCAGATTTCACAGAGGACGTATAATGAGAATTTGATAGTTCTGAGAATTGCCATGTCACACTAGAAAACCCTTTACTCTCTCCCACACCCAGAGAGTTAGTTAGTTCAGGAGAGTGGAAATGGGCCTAGGAATCTGAATGTTAACAGGCCTCAAGACATTGTGTTGTTGCTGATGCTTCCCTGAATCTATTTGGAGTAACTAGAGAATGAAAAGAGGTCTGAGGTTGGTCCTTTAGGGCAGAAGAATCTATGAAAATGGGAAGAAATGTCTGGAGAAGTAGGAGGTAAACTTCAAGAGAGTGTTAATATGGGAAAGGAGAGACTTTGAAGAAAGATCAGTGATAGGACATGCAACAGGCAAGGCAAGCTGGGTAAGGGCTAGAAAGTGCCCAGCGGATGTGAATCATCAGTTCACTGATAAGGCTGAGATCTTTTCCTCCAAAGCCACAGGTTCCCGCTTCAGAAGAGCTCCTGCTTCTAGTTGTTCATGCTGCGTGGAAGCAGGCCTAGAGGAATTTCCATTTCCCCTATAGTTCTCCCTGTCTCATAAAAGCAGTTACCAAATAGTCTTTGGAAAGTCATTTCTCTATTGCCTACCTGTGTAGGCACTGAACTTCAGCCACAGCATAGCTATCAAGGGCAGACTCATCTAAATTTCTTACCAATTCACAAATATGCTCCAGGATTTGACCTGTTAAATATGCAGAGATTATTTGTTTCAATAAAGTGCTGCACAAGCGGCAGTCTCTTTATACTGAGGATTCTATCACCCACAATATTTGAACTTGAAGAGAAGACTTGAACTATGATTTAAGAAAAATCCTGTGCCTCTTTTTAAATGTAGGCAAACAAAATTCTCACAATCGGGAGTTTAAGCTGGAGGTGGATAATTCATTGTTTTGGAGAATTTAATGCTTTCGAAATCAAAATAAACAGATTCTGCTTTGAAGTTGTGCTGGCTATTCAGGCACCAATAGTAAGTGATATCTTTTCTTTTCAACATGCTGAAATGTACATGCCTGACTGCTGCTGGATTTTACCAGGATTGAGTCTCAGCACAGAGCTGACTAATAAAAAGTAGTGTTAAAATCTCCACTTATTCTGAATTATAGATGTCTGTACTGTAACCTCCAACAGCTCTAATTTCTTCTTAGTAACATAAAATGTTTCTTCTGAACCGAATTCTAAACCTAATTAATTCTTTTAACTATTCTTCCATTCTTCTATTAATTAATGTATTTACTTTAAATTAGAGGCCCAAATTCTCAGAGATTGCTTAGAAATTTTATGATAATAAAAATGAATCACAATTATTGAGCACCTACTATGTGTGACATAATGTTAAGTTCTTTACATGCCCTTTAATCCTCACAGTTTTGGAAAGTAAATGATACTTATTTTCCAAAGATCATATAGCTGGCAAGTGCCAAAACTGAGACTGGAACCCAAAGAATCTGGCTGCAAAGTCTGTCTTTACTCCTGAATTTTATTGCCTCCAGATAGAAGCATTCTATAAAATAAAGCCCTGAATTTCATCAAAGCTGTAGAAGAGGCCTTTGAGAATCCTGAGATTCACAGTGCCACCACAAGAGACCGTTTATCCTAGGAACAGTGGATGGCTTCCTAAACTCATTCAAGCCCTTGCTGGTTCTCCTATAGCCTCATCACCCACTCCACGTGGTCGTCTGTCCCTAGCATCACTGTAGATTACTAGTGATTATTATAAACCACTGAGTTCATTAGCTGATCAGGGATGATACATCTGTAAACATCAAGGGTTTAGTAGGTTACTTTGTGGTTTCCATGTAAATGTTGTTGAGTTTGCAGAAGTCACTCAAACAAAGGTGGCATCTTTTAGGATGTGAGAAGAGATGAATGTAAGAGATTGTTAAAGGCTAAGGGACTTCCATTGGGAAAGGGCTGACGGTGGGCAACCAACTTAATCAGATGGAAGCACCAAGGGAAAATGCTGCTCGTTGGGAAGAAAGGAAGAAGTCGTGTCAAGGAGGTGTTATGCTGTGAATTTTGAGATACTAGGAAAATAACATCTGGATGGCTGAGTTTCTGTGTTCTGCATATTCCTGTCAGATAAGAGTTAGACGGTCAGTGGACATTTCTGTACTGACCTGAGGTAGAACTTCAAACTTCCAGAGGAAGAGGTAGAGTAATAGCAGTTTATTTTAGACTGTGCTCCCACCTACCTAGTCTGTGCTGGTCTTCCGACACCATTCAGGCCTTCCGGAATGGCCTCTCACTCATCTGAAGAGTTTGGGGCTCCACAACTTTTTACGTCAAACTCTGCAGATAAAGAAGGATGAGAACTCAATGCTTTCATGATCACTGCCATTAGGAGCCAAGTAAAGAGTAATTTTCTATTCCATTGATTTTATTAATCATGGTATAGATCTTATTGTTTGCTTGTAACTTTAAATTACTCTGTATTCCAGACTTTGGGTATGTGTTTTAACTGATTTCTTAGAGAATTACCGTGAGACCCCAAACTATTTTTAATAATTCACCAGAAAAATCTGAATGAAAGGCCCATTCATTATTTTTATGGTAATACCTACTAAAAATACAAATGGGTTAACTGTTGTGTTAAGAATTACCATCAGCCAACCTACTAGAAATCTTAAGATAAGTGCTACCATAATATTCCTTTAAAAAATTTTTGAGGTATAATTATCTCTAGGTTATTTTCAAGAGTCTATTAGAGTTATTTAACATTCATATTTTGTTCAAATTAATAAATAGAATGTTTTTAAAGAAGAAAATTTAATTAAAGAAATAAAAAGGAAACATTTTGAACTTCAGAAAAAGTGATTTTTCTCAGGAATATATGCAAAAATTCCAATCACTTGTATTTACATTAAAAATACTCACCTATGCTCTCATTCACTCAAGCTGTTGAAAAACAATTAGTTTGTATAATACAATTTTGAAATCATTTGAAAGAAACAATGCTCTCTTCTTGACTAAAGAAGTCAACTTTTCTGTTATGTTCATGTCTTAACAGTTTAAAAAGCAATATAACTCGGGAATTGATTCTGGATTTTAACTTGTTCTCTAGTACTTGTTAGGTATATGTTCTTGGACAAATCTCTTAATCTGGCAGAGCTCTTGCTTTCTTATTTATAAAATGACAGTAAGCATAAAAAGTGTTGCACAAACTTGCAGAGAAGATCAGATGAGAAAATGTATACGGTGTGGATAATGTATATAAACTAGGAAATCCTACACACATTATATACGCAAACACACTCATAAAACATTTTTTTAGATTGGTTAACTGGATTGGTAGGAAAATATCCAGTCAATTGATAATTAAAGAAGAAATGTTTTGTTTTGAGATAGCGAACTCCTTTAGGGATTTCTACAACTCAGTGACACAAGGAAGGAGAACGTACGGAGATGGACATGTCTCTGTACTGAGTTCGTACAGAGCCCAGCCCATCCAGGACTTATGCTGACAGGAGGAATATTTCTTCAGTGGGACATGGGTGCTACATTTGATCTTTTTATTCTTAGATAACCCTTTAATACTTCACACAATATTGAGTTCATATTGATAGGTATATTTAAATTCATAGAATGTAGTTGTCAACCTTATCCTCCCCCTCCAGCCCAAGTTATTTATTCACTTCATTGCCTGACCATAGCTATGAAGTTAGAGATTGTCTCTTGTTTTATTTAGCCCACTAGCACGTATGGAGTCTCAGTCATGCTGGAGCACAAGGCAGGGCCCCTGGGTGAGGATGGAGGCAAATTCAGTAGAAGACATCATCACTACCCTGTAGGAGCTTATGATTCAGGTGAAGGGATGCACATGAGCATTTGAAACAAGGGAAAACACATTCATGGACCAATGTGCCAGTGAGAGATAATTAATACAGAAGCTCTGCTGGCCTGAAGGAGAGATGATGGACCCAAACACTTTTAATTCAGATTGTTTTCTGCTTGGATATGGTCTGCAGCAGTCGGTCATGATGTGTCTGAATGGTTGTCAAAAGCATGATTTGAAACTTTCACATCTCACAATTCATCTCTCTTCTATTCTTTTTCCTGTTACCCTTGCCCTATAAATTGGACAAATTGTACATTTCAAGGGTGATTTATAGTTTAGCTTGTATATTTTCATACTTACTGCAAGAGAGTACGTTTGTTCTTTTCTGCAAAATACAGAGGAAAATCCACTGTCAAATCCTACCAAAGAGATGGTTTATTATGTCGAGACTAATTATTATAGGAGTCGCATTAGGCAGCAACTGTTCTTTTGTTATACAACATGAAAAAGTTTCATTTGATTCTGTTAAATAACTAAATAATGTGATTGACTCTAACCATACTTTAAAAGTTACAGTTTGTCTCTCCACAGAGCGCCACATGACAGGGCTTAATTAGTTCTAATAAGCTACACCTAGCAGAGCCTGCCACCTCAGTCAGGACGGGCTCGGTCCCCAATTTTTGTTCTCTGGTCTCTTTAAACATTATTGAAGACTCCCAAAGAGCATTTGTCAAAGTGGTTTCTGTCCACTGATATGTTTCCTTATTAGAAATTAAAAACAAGAAAATTAAAAAATTTAAACATATTTATAATTTAAAATATCAGCAATAAATCCACTACATGGTAATATAAACACATTTTCATGTAAAATTTATAGACTTTTCAAAACAAAAAAAATTCAGAAGGAGGCTCCCAACATCATACATTTTCTTCAAATCTCTTTAACCATTAGATTCTTTTATCAGCTTCTGCATCAGTTGGTTGCAATATTACACATCATGTAAACTTTGGAAAACTCTACTCTGTACTTGTGAGGGAATAAGAACAAAAGGAAAAATAATGTCTTCATAGTATTAAGAAAATAATTCTGACCTCATGGATTCCTTGAAAGAGCTTCAGGAATCCCAGTGGTCTCCAAACCATACTTTGAGAACTGCTGGGCTAAATTATACTATGATAATCTACAATCCACAAATCCTAGTGGCTTAGCTGTAAAGTTCCTTTTTTTCTTCTTTCTTATTTTAATATCCATTGTGGATCAGTTGAACATTTTGCTGTATGTCATAGTAGCTTTCACTCTGGGATCCATTCTGGTGGAACAGAAACTCTTCAGAACATTGTTGGTAACTGTGGCAAAGGGCAAAGAAAGCATGGAGAAATCTGAACTGATTATTCAAGCTTCTGCCTGCAAATGACACCTGTTCCTTCTGCTCACATACCATTAGCCAAAGCATTTCACGTCTCCTAGCCTGACTTCACGAAGGTAGGGCTGTACAACCCTCCTACAGTAGCAGACACAGTCTATTTGTGAATGGTAGTACTGTCTACCCTACCCACTGCTGTTGCATCTCATCTGTTGTGTCGAGTGATTAGATGCTCATAGACTTTGATCTTGGTCAGAGTTTAGTAAGGTAATCTTTATATTTGCCTTCAAACCTGCTCCTTTTCTAGGTTTCTAGAATTTAACAAATGCCTGACATGTATTTCATGTTTATAAACATTTATCATATAAATGGACAAATACCTGATAGAGTATCATTTATGTAATACTGTATGTATAGCATGTGACACTTAGGTGTCTAACATTCCAAGAATGATATATCCAAATACTGCCTAGGTTAATTTTGGATCTGGGAGGAGTCTTATTGATAATCTAACTCAACCATGTCATTTAACAAATGATTCAACTGAAGTGTAAAGACATTGAATCACACCATTTTAATCCTAGGAAATGGAAAGACTTAATTGTGTTTGGCATATATTTTGAAAATGGTGTCGAATTTAGGAGGGCTTCTAGATAAGTCCTGATAAATACTCAAATGACATCATCTTACAGATTTCTGCATCAGAGTTGTATATCTTCCAAAATCAAAAATTTCTAGTACTCGAAAAATTAAGACAGTTTTATAGCAACTGTGGCTTAAAAACTTGTATTTACTGCACTTGAGGTACCACTGGAATAAGAATTCTTTGCTGAATTTCTAGTTCTCATACAAGCTTGAACTAAGTCTGAATGCTTACTGTGTTGACTACTTCTATTGCAAAAGCTATTTTCTAAAACCAATTATGCTCATAGAAATATCTTGCAGATGATAACAAAGTTATATAACATCAATCGCCAAGTTGTGGGTGGTTGCTCCCACCTCCAAGAAATCCAATTAAGCATCTATGTTTTATTCTCATTAACTCTAGAACCCAAAAGTGCCAAACTTAAGGAAAAGAGATTGACTGAATATAAAGAAATATACAAAACTTCATTTTCCCACAGCATAGTAAAATTAATCAATGAATAAAATAAACGCTTGCATTCATAAGATACTTTCTTCCTAAGAACAATATGTTATTCCAGTTAAGCTTTGCAATAGCCCAAAGATAATCCCTTTTCAGAGAGGAAAACAATCAAGGCACAGTCAGGTTAGGGGAGAAGCCAGAAGTTGCACAATGAGTCATTAGCAAAGCCAAGAAGCCATGATGATGCTTTTTACTTCCAATATGGTGCCCTGGACACGTGGCTACTGTAACCATGATTATACATGTTGATAAATAAGAGAAATTCAAAAAGCATCTTGGTCAGAATGTCTGGAATGAAACCTGAACTGTACATACAATTATCTTTGCAGGAAGCAAGAAATTGCTTCCATTTTAAAAAGCATGTTCCCCAATATTTTTTCCCATTTTCTTTGTATTCAAAAATCTCTATTGTTTAACTTCAAATAAATGCAAATATAACTGTGATACAAAGTAGCATTTGTGCCACTAGTAGCATTAAAAACTCTCATGTGTGAATGGGTGTTTAATTAGGTTGTATTAGATTAATCCCATGTCTCCACTGGTTGTAACAAATGAAAAGATAGTATGCAGCGTCATGGGGATAGACATTTAAAGCTCAATGTAACTTTCATATTTTTCCATGTGATCGGTCAGCTAGGACTTTCT
Source organism: Camelus ferus (assembly GCF_009834535.1). Lineage (NCBI taxonomy): Eukaryota > Metazoa > Chordata > Mammalia > Artiodactyla > Camelidae > Camelus > Camelus ferus. The sequence continues at coordinate 59,251,770 of NC_045698.1, read as the reverse complement.
TTTAATTTGATGAAAATTTGGTTTGTAAATCAGAAAACCTTTTAATTGCAAGAAATGCAAAGCAGGAATTTTTTTTTTTAAGGATTGACATTACCTTTGTTGTTTGATACATTAAAATGAGACCCATAAGGGACAGCTCTAAACAATGAACTTCATATAAAATAGATAAAAGCTTGCTCCTTGGGCCTACATAGAAATTCAGACAGAGGCTTGGAAAGAACAACTTAATACTTCTAATATGATAATATTGCCTAGGTAGCAGTAGAATATTTGTTATAAAAGGTCTTAAATGTCATCTCCTAATGACATTTTGAAGTAATTTTAACCACTTTTAAAATAATTCCATATAGATTATAGTTATTGTATAAGAAAAGACTTGCTTCCAATTTAAACAATGTTGGGAAGTTAAATGTAAATTTAAGTAGTGAAACCTAATTTTTAAATCAGAAAAATATTCCAGCCGACGTGTAAGTTTTGCTTTGTCACTGTACTGTATTCCGTTCAGTAGAACAAAGACTGGATGCATAATGAGCCAATGTAAATGAAGTCAAATCAGCAAAAGCATAGTGGGGGAGGGGGAGGTGTAAAATATGACAGTCCGTATAATGACCAGGGAGTAGAGAATTTAAATGTTTAATGCCTACACATTCAGATTCATTTTTCTGTCATCGCTTTAAACGGGTAGACTGAGGTGCTTGAAGGTCCAGAATGAAAACATCATCCCCTGGACCGAAAGAATTATTAATATTATTTAATAGCACAGATACGGTCTGCACTCCTGATCATCTTCTTTTTACCACACCCCTCACCCACTACAGGGGAAAAAAAAAAGAAAGAAAGAAACCTGGTTATAATTAGAGATGATTAGAAAACGCTGTGTTTATTTGGGACTTCCTCCCTTACCCTCCCGCACTACATGCCAGCTTCCCATTTCCCAGCCATGATGGAAGCTCAGAACACAATAGGAACACAGCAACAATATGAATTGCAAACCCATGTATATCTTTCTGCATAACCTATCTTATTAACTCTTAATAAAATGAGTATCCTCTAAAAAAAATATCCTGAGCTGTAAATTGCTTCACTAGTGATGTCGGGCTTTGGAAAAATACTACACATGCCTTACAATCAACTAGACAGAGTTGTGTTAAAACAGAATTGCTTAGCTCTTGTCTGTAAATTACTCCCCTCCCTCTCCAATGAAGGAATGAATCTTGCTTAATAATCTATGCTGCTTAGCATGTGTTATAACTGTACATCTGAAAATCTTCGTATTTTACGTATCCCACACTTTAGGGCTATGACAAGCCTTTATCTTAATGTCCTCATATTTAACATTTTCCTACATAGAGTGTGAATTTTAGGAAGACTGACATGAAGATCATTTAATGCATTGTCCCCCACCATCCCATTTTCTCTCATGTGCAGTTCCAAACTATGGCTGTCTTAAAAGATACTCATAAATTCATTTCGCTGTCTAGGCAGTTTAACACACAGTAATTAAACTGGAGCTGTAAACAGCAATGCATATACATGGACTTCTCAGATTTCAATATTACATTAAACTAAGGAATATTAATCCCTAAAATAAGTGCATTGATAATATGAAAATAAAATTTTTTGGGGGTGGGGGGAGATAGATGGAAAATGAATTGGAAATTATCGTAAATTAAGTTAAATTTCTAGTTTTAGCATGAGTTAAATTATTGAAGAGGATTTGTATCTTTACAGCTTAAAAAAAGGGAGAAGAGATTTCTTGGGCACTGGTGATGTATGAAAAAGGGCTTCGGTTAAACTAGTTCCACGCAGAGGAGGGGTGTGTGTTGAGGGTTGGGGCCGCACAGGAACCTGAATACTTGCTTTGTAAATATTTAAGCTTTTTGCAGGCTAGAATCTAAAGAAGGAATAAAATGCTGGCCTTTTCCCTTTGAACCCTTTGGTGAAATAACTTAATGTGGCCAAATGTGGATATAGTGAACTTAATCAGTAAATTTGACTGAGATTTATGAAGTTTTTCATTCTAAATGCATTTACATATACACAAGCACATATATGTACATAAATTTATTTTATTACATCCATTTTACACAAACTGAACCTTAAGCAGTTGAAGTACTAAAAAAAAAAGCCAATCAAAATACTCTTCATATATCCTTACGTCCATAAACCTCTTTAAATTGTCTCTTTTAAAAAACAACTAAATTATGGAAATGCAGACTGCATTACAGAATATTTGCCAGTTATATCTTGACTCTTATTTGAAATTCCCACAAGAATATAGGCATGACAGTAATATAAACCACAGAAACAGGCAAAAAAAAGTAGAACACAGGGACTTGTAAATAAATCCATGAATATCAAGAAGCACAGATGCAGAGATTATGCATTTTCACCAGTACAGTTCTGTGCTTGTAAACTATAAGGCCAGACATTTGTAAGATGCAGTGTAGCAGGCCCTGCAGAAGGAGGGAGAGGAAGGAGAGACACTGAGAAGGGTGGGGAGGAGGGAAGAAGGGAGGGAAAGCGAGAGAGAGAGAGAGAGAGAGAGAGAGAGAGAGAGAGAGAGAGAGAGAGAGAGAGAGAGAGAGAGATTGAGAAGAAGGGAGGGGGCAGATAGCCAGACACAATAACGCATAATAATGTTAACATTCCTGCATGTCTAATGGCTTAAATATGCTGTGAGCCTCACTCTAGCCCCACACGGCAGCTGATGTCAAAGAACCATTTAATATTTTATCAATCGTCCTTCTTTGAACCAAAAAAATTTTTTTTCCATAGAAAGGATTCAGAGGCTTCCAAGCATGAAAAAAAATTTAATCTCTTAAATGGCAAAATTTTAAGACACAACGTGGTTTGTGAATACCTCATGTTCAGCAAGATTCCCACCATTCACCATTGCATCTTACATTATTTACATCTTAGCAATGTCAACATGTCTTATTTACCAAGGAAACGTAAAGTCATGTTCTCAGTGTCTCTTTTTTTCACACTAGGAATGTATAGCTTTACTTTTTAATGTAATAGAACCCCGTAGATTGAATTATTATTATAATATCAGTTGGACTTTTCAGGTGGTTGTTGTTGTTGTTGATTTTTGGTGGAAAAGACTTCCTTGTTTGACGGATACTATGCCTGTAACAAAGAATGACTGAATTGTCTTAACAAAGAAGATGAAGGCTGTATGTGTTGGTTACAATAGAATAACCACCTTCCAGATCTCTTAAATCCACAATATATGTAGTGTGGGTCCTGAGTGGCTTTTGTTTTCAATGTCTTTTGTAAGCTTTTAGGGTTTTTTCTGCATCAAATGTCAAGTTAATTTACAGGGCGCTATTACTGATATGTTTCCTTGGCTTGTGGTTTTCTGTGAAAGGCAGGCAGCTGAGACCAAGTCTTAGGCTGGGGGGGAGGGGCAGCCGGCGAGCCCGTAACACATACACGGTGCCAGGGTCTGTAAATTGGCTGCCTGTGTGACAGCGGGCCCAGGGAAACCTCTAGTCTTCATTTGCATGCTGAAGAATCTCCAGGATTAAACCAGACTGACTTTCATACAGGATTTAGGCCTGACATTTATTATTCGGTTCACAGACCTCTTGAAGGAAAGTTTGTTTTCCACTCATAGATGAAAAATCTTCTAAGATAAATAAAGACTGGCTTAGCAGTAACAATAAATAAATATCTTTCCTGTATTTCTTATGAATTTATCATATATGATTACTAGACAGATGTTGGCCACCAAATTACTATATTTTTCTCCTTAGCAATCCTAAGGAAAAATATTGATCAAGGCCCCTCTCAGTCTTTATAAAACATATCCATGGAATTCTGGAACTTGATTTTTTCATAAATACAATTTAGACACAGATACTTGATTTTTTAAACAAATTAAAATAATATTCGATTAGTCAAATACTCTGAAATGCTTAATTTTATATATGCTTCCTGTGTTTTTATGAGACAGAGAAGATTTTGGTTAACTGTAAGCATCACTTAACACACTTTTGTATAAAACATGAAAATTATACATGAATGCTACACATGAGCCCCATCTACCAAATTTATAAGGTAGATAGTTTATTTTCACTGCCAAATAGATCCATAAAATATTCCAGGGTCTTTTAACATTTAGGTATTAACTGTCTAGACAAACACTTTTAATCCAATACTTTGACAATATTTTAACTAAACCAAGGTTCAATTTCCAATGATCCAACAAAACATATTTTGACACAATATGAAGAAACATGGTAGAGTTGCTTTACATTTTCTGGAATTCATTTTCTATGTGGGCCAGAGTAAAGACTACAAATAGTGATTAAGCAGGCCTAGAAGAAATTTAGAATTCCTCATGTATTAATAAACACAACAGACTTTTCAAATGCATTGAAAACCCACTTTATATGTTTAATAAATGTATGATAAAATAATACAAATGTCAGCAATTAAATATATTATTGTTTCTGTCAGGGCATATGGAGACAACACTGTAAAATCTGCTATATACTTGAATTTTTAATGTGTCAGTGGAACTTTTGAAAATGTGTTCCAGTGTTTAATTTCTTTATGGATATTAACTCATTCATAACAGATCTTAAATATGGACAATATAAGAGGTATTCTTTGGAAATTTTTGTTTGTTTGCTTTAATGTTGCATTTTATTATAAATGTACATATGAATCACATTTACTTCTTCAAATTAATTTCTGATTATACTCAGTAAGAAGCATATATGATTAAAGTTTTAGACAGAATATATCAATGAACTGTTTACAGTGTGATATCAGTATCTTATACACAAATCAGATTATTAACCAAGCATTTAATAAATGAACAAATGAGTCCATCTAGTTTTGCCTTAATTCAATTACCGTACATAACATGCACACGAATAATCAGACTCGACTAAAAATTAGGTAAAACCAAAGAGAAAGAAGTATCACTGTGAAAAGATTTTGGTCATCTTTAGTGTAGAAATATTTTGCTTTTATATGTATGTAAATTACAAATGTTAACATAAATATTATTGCAAAATGTGTCTACACATGCAAAGTGAAGAGAATCAAGGCACTTATTTGAACAATTCAGGCTAAACCCTTCACTTTCACTTGCAATAGATAATTGAGGCAAAAGTGTTTTTCCCTTGAATTATCTGGATGATTGCATCAATTCTTCACTTTGCTTTATACGAATGTATAGACAGCAGTCGTGTGTCTTCAGAAATTGCCACTTTAAAAAACATGCAAATACAAAACACATTCATTTACGACACTGCTACCTTATAGGATTAATACCCTGCTGGACTTACTTGTTAATGAAACTGGATTCTTAAAAAAGGGGAGGGGTTAAATATATTTTCTTAAATAATTATTTCTAAAGCAGCTTACAGTGATGTTTAGCTGTAACATACAATTATATATGCATCATGCAAACTAGGTTCCTCCAGCCTTCTCTGGCATACTAATGCCCCAGTCTCCTTCATTATGATTTCTATTAGCAGTCTACTTCCACAGTAGGCCCTGATAATTGTACGGAGAGTATTCATGATGGTGTATTACAAATATAGTACTGAGGAACATTTAATTGTGAAAGTTTGACCCTCCACCTGAAATCCTGAAAGTATATGCTTGAGAAAAAGGAATTCTGAATCCAGTTGTTTGGAATGGGGAGACTCATTTGCAATCAAGCCAATTTTTAATGACTTTATTGTTGATACACTTAAAAATATGGCTGATATAATGACTTGAACTCACACAGCTATTTTGTCCTTTCTAGTGACTGCATAAGAAATAGATATTAATTGCCCCGCCATTTAAAATTCTTGATACAATTCACATTTACTCACTTTAAACTCAAGATGTCTCTCAATCAAATTGTGGGGCTCTTTATATCTTCAGTGTAATTAGTATTGTACAATATTCATGACAAACATAAGGAACAAGGAAAAGGATTCCTACTTGGTAATCATTGTAAATATGAAATTGTCAACCTAGTCTTAATTAGTCACTGAGATAAAGATAATATGCAAGTCTCCAAGAGGTGCAACAGACTTAGAACAAAATTCAAATACGCCACAGTTAGATTATTGTTTCAAATGCCTATGCTTAATAAAGTTGGTGGACCCTGTTTGCCAAATAATTGTGTCAGGCAAGCAGTCATAGTTTAAAAGTAATTAAGCATTTCAGCCTCTTCTTAAAATGGCACATGCGAATGTCCATGCTTTTGTTGGTTTGGGAATGCTTGATTAAAAGTATTGCCTAAGAAAAATTCAGCATATTATACTTTTTAAACTTCAACAGGTAGAGAATCATTTTTAAACTTGCCTTTAAAAAACATTCTAGTAAAGCATTTGATTGTTTAACATTTTTATTATTCAAGTTCTTACCATTTCACACTACTCCCTAGAGAGGGGCCAAGAAAATATTAAAAATACTATAGAAATATAAAGGATAAGATATTTGTCACTCTCGTTTAAATTGATGTATGCTGCTGTCCTATAAACGTCACATTGGATAACCCTGAAAAATTACCATGAATCTCCATAATTACGCATATTCATGATGCTGTTTTGCATAGCGCTAACAGCAGACTGCATGTGGGGTGGGGCGTGAAGGGGGGTAGGAGGGATGTGACAGATTAAAATTATTACCAGTATCATGGAAATAGACATAGCAACAGTTCCATTTTGTTAGGTCTTAGAAAACAAAAGCATATCATAAAATTGGATACTAATTAAATAACTCGAAATTTTTCTCCTACGTATTTCACCATAAAAAGTTAACAGCGATAAACTGACTGGAAACATTACTGTTACTTGAAATGCGCTTGTATTTGTCAGAGATTCTAAGTACAGGACTATGTCAACTGAAAGGAGAGGATGATTTTTAACTTTTTTTTGAGATGGGGGAGGGGAGGGCTGGGGTGATGGAGAATTTTCAAGCCTTCCGAAGTTGTACAGGGGTTTCTCATACGGCTGGAAAGCTCTTGATGAGCTGAGTGCAAATCATGTAGGTACATTTCTTCTGATAAATATGAGGACTGAATCATATTCGGTAAACTGTTAAAAGGCTCTAAGGGATAGAAAGTTGTCTGGTGTCTATCTCAATAGCTTTTTTGTGCTGAGGCAGAGAGCAGAGTTAATCAGGGACTCTAGAAGTAATTATCGGCAGAGTTTGGGTAATACAAATGCTTGGGTAAACAGCGATTGTTCTTTCCACAAGATTGCGAGTAGAAACAACAATACTGGTATTGTCCTCCACTTCTCATTAAGGGGACTCGGGGAGGGAGCGCTGCACTGCGAGGCGGATGGGAAACTGACAGGCAAACTGTGCTCCGAACGACTCTCTTCTGATCCCACTACCACAAACTCTGGCTTTTGGCATCAGGAGTGCCAGCTGCATCGGGAGAAGCCAAGCCTGTCATACCATCTTCACATCAAATCTTCAGGATACAAGAGCTAGAGCCTAGTTAGAGCTTAATGAAGAAACAAATACAAAAGGGAAGATTAGGCCTTGTTAACACTTGCATTCATTTGTTCTTATAGAAACTGCACTGGATGGGTTGTTTTATAGAACTCATTCTTTTTTTCTCTTCAGCAGAAAAGTTACATTGAGTATGCATTTTTTTATATTGTAAATACATAGAAAAAAAAAAAAAAAGAATCTTTCAGTTCCCCCGTAACGATCAGCCAGCAAATTGTTTTGTCAAAGATGCCACTTGAAACTGTGATGTCCATGACAACTGTCAAAATTGGTAAATAAATACTTTTCATTTTTTTATTAATCGTATTATATTTCTTGCCACATGAAGCATTTCCTTGCATACGTCGTAAGTGGTATCATTGCATTCTTTTGAAAAATTGGGATGTGAAACTTTGTCTATTGTTATTAGATAACAAACCATCTCCTCTTTGGAGTGAAAACATTTATGTTTCATGGCACCACATTACACATTACTTTTATTTTCAAATTAATTGCACTTGAGAAAAGGGAATCGTATTTTTAAAGTTCACTATAAACTAGCTGGAAAGTTTGACAGCAGAATGCTACAATTATTTTTTATTGTTGTAAGCAATCAGTCAACTGTACAAAGGTGTATTGTGTACAGCTGCAATGTAAAACCTATTTTTGTTTATGCTATCTGTCAACCACTTAATATGGCTAAGGTGCATTCTAAGTGATATTATTCCAAGGGAAACAGAGCACTTTAAAGGAAAAATGTACTTTCTGTTCTACACTTTGTGTGTAGAGCCTACCTGAGAAAGGTTCATGATGTATCTGTGGCTCTTAAACTTTGGAGATATCTTGAAAGAAGTTGGGCAATTTGTTGGAGACTTTGAAAAGAGGAGTATGTAATTCCTGGGTTGGGGCTGGAGATACTTGATTTTGACAAATTCTCACATATTTTAGAGGCAAACTCAATGAGGAGACACTTCCTGGGCTTTGCCTTGCTTATGATGGAAAACATAGGAATACGGACAGCTAGGTGTTCTTTCAGAAAGTAACTTTCTGTAGACGTATGAAAAGGCAATATCCAAACGCAATGTAGCCTAATTACTGAAAAAGTCATTTCTTGTGAGAAAGGCATGTAGAATATGTCCTAAAGAAAATCAATGTTTTCAGTGTAGTGGGAACGGATCCCTTTTATTCTGTTGGTGTCTGGAAATACCACCAAAGTAGTGTGATGTGCTGAGTTCCCCTGAACGTTTACTGTTGGTAGCTATTATAGTATGCTTGACAGGATTTTGGTCCATGGTATATAAAATATCCAGACAAAAGTAAGCCTTGAAATACTCAGAAGTATCTCATATTTCCTGGTGCTCGTACTTCTTAGTACTCTGAACTATGGATGTCACCATTTTAAAGTGACTGCATCTCAAAATGTGAGGTCCTGTTGTAAGGACCTAACCTCACAAACACTTCTCAGAGAATTTGTTACGATGAATTCATTGATTAATCATTTAAATGGCACTTGGTATTTTTAAGTGGCAATTCTCCTATGCTTTCAGACCAAGAGCAGTTAAATACTGAATATTGCTATTTTTATTTGTTAATTTTATTAGCAGCCACCTCAGTAGTTTATAATTAAACATGACAGGTAGATTTGCATGATGTCTCCAAATGTGCTTAGCGACACAACAGTATTAACATAACTTTTTGTGATAACAAGTAAAATGAGACTACATTTTTCTTTCTGATCAATAGAACTCCTCTTTAGGATTTTATTAATAATGACTTCAGCATTAATGTGACTACACTTCATATTCATTTCTAACACTGTCTAAGCAGTTTTATGAATCAGTTATGTATCAACAGGACATGCAAGTAGACAATGTTTACCTCTGGAATTCACTGCATCTTAAGTATAACATTCTAAAATATGTATGTGTTTATTCGGGTTACTTGAAGACAACAGCTTAATAGAATAAAATAGCTCATGATCCCTGAAGCAAAATTTGACAAAAAATTTATGTTTATTGTCCCATAATCATCACCTGTGTATATTACATGTATTTAAGTATTTTACTGACAAAATGAATACATGGAGGTTTTCTGTTTGAAAATGTATGAAGCTGGACTGACGTTGGAAGCTTTAGGTGAGAGTCAACAGGGCTATGACTATTAATATCACATATATTTGATTGCAGTGATCTGACTCCATTTTAGATCGCAAAACATTATTTAAAGAAGTTTGTATTTTTATAAAGTTTAATGTTAAATTTGCATAGATTTACAACTTAGGTGAACAAAAATTAAAGAAGAAATTGTACTTCTATTTAGATCAGAAAGTATACACCATGAATTTAATTAAACTTTCCTTTAAAATGAGTTTTATATTATTTTCCATACAACATGAAGAATCTGCTTTCCCCTTGAAAGTGTTGGAAAAAAATTGGTAAGAATAGAACAATTCAGATGTAACTAAAGAAATTAATTGTATAGGAATATTGAATATTTGGGCACTGGATAAACTTGTTTTGAGTTGTTCTCTATTTTGAAAGATGTCATCCCTGATCAGGGCTCTAATGAGAATGAACTAGCAACAGTGCTCTCACCGACCCCTTCACCTTAGGGGAGTGGGACTGTGTAGCAGCAAAGGGGACACGGATAAGAATAAAATCGTGTCTGGGCCTCGTAGCAACCTAATTTCTGCCATAGCATCCTAACGTCAAACTTGCTAAAATTAGAGGCACAATCCCACTGAAAATTCTTTCTGGTCTCCACCGCTGTTGTAGAGAAGAAAAGCATAGTTTTCTTGGAGGGAGAATGGACTAAAGGGGTGGGTGGGCAGGTTGGTATGTAATCAGAGTTCTCTTAACTTGCTTTTAACCTGCTCATGCTTGTATGTACTGGATAAGTGTATCTTTGTTCACTCTGTTGTCTATAAGTTTCTATACCTAGGAGCTTAAAAATAAATCCGTTCATCCAAATTCTGCTTTGCCTAGTGTTTGCACTCAGTACGGATGCTGCTGGTCTTGAGTGAATCAGGTGGTTCTTTTGGCATATAGGAATTTTATCTGTAAGAGGGCTGGCTTTGGAGTGAGGAGAACTGGGTAAGAAATGCAGCTTGTCCTTATGTGGAGCATTGTCTTAGCCTCAGGAGTTTCCTCCTTACACGGTGACTCTAAAGATTACATAAAATATCATCTGATAAAATAACTAGTACTGTGTCTGGAACAGAAGAGATGCCCCAGAATGCCGGTTGAATCAAAATGTGAATGTGTAGATACAGTCCAGGATAAATTGAGAGCTGCGTGGTTTTGTTAAGAATGGTTGTGTATCTTGAGCGGTGCGTGGCAGGCCAGAGGTTCCCTCCATCATCTGGGAAAAGCGACGAGGCCCTGTGTGGGGCTCTTGCTTGAGTCTCACGCCAGAATCCCACATTTCACCAAACCATGTGAAACTTCTGGGTCTTTTCTCATAGCTGCAACTCAGGCAAGAGCTGAAAAATTGGATGCTTAGAGGCAAACAAAAAGAATAAAAGTTGGCATAGAAACCTAATTTTTTAAAACATAGAATCTGGTGTATGATAGACTAAATAAACATTTGCTGAATAAATACACAAATAAATAAAGGTGGATTTTAAACATGCAAACCACCAAATTTGAAAATAAGTAATTCCAAGATTACCCCACCCCCATCCTTTTTTTTTTTCTTTTGAGAATAAAAAGTTCAAGGGACTTTAAGAGGATGAAGGGCACGCTAAGTGATCCACCTTTATGTGCACATATATGTTGAAGAAGAATATACTTGACAGACACCTTTATGGCATGTAGCTTAAAGTACAAGAATAAGCCCACATTAATATGTTCCTTGTACAATTTTTTTCAAGCAAAGTATAGCACAGTCACATACTTATTCATGGAATAATCTATCATTTCTTCATAGTACAAGCATTTATTTAGAAGATTTTCTTAAATTTCATAGTTAGGTGTTTACCAAATATGCCCTTTCACCATTTTATGAAGAAGGATCTATTTTCAGACATCCACATGACTTTGGGCTGAGTCAGGACTGCCGATGTATGTAGGCCAACAAAAATCAGTGCCTCAGCTGTAGGCATTGTGTTGACCTGTTAACCTGAATTTCATTTGACTACTTTTGTATTTAAACTTAAATTCCATAACCTATATACGCACGAGGGATTAATTCTCATTTGAGAACTATCATCCTACTTTAAAATAACTGTAACAGCAAAAATAGATGTTCATTTCAACCATCAACTTTTTTTCAAGACTTGGAGCTCGTCTTCTCAAGAGTTCCTCCGAGCAACAGAGTGAAGAGAGGCAACTTAAAGTGATACCAACTTAGAGTAGTTTGCAGAGATGTCCCTTCATAATGGGTGGTGGCATCTGTGGAGTTCCTTTTTATTTTCTGGCATTCATAAAAATTATACCACATCTATATGCATTTTAAGTGCCAATATAAATACAAAAACTTTCTAAGTGATATTTTCCCCTAGTGCCTTTAATTTACATAAATCTCAATGATTCAGAATAAAACTGGGTGATGCTAATACTTTCTTTCTGGTATAAAACTTATATATTGGAAAAATTATAAAAATACAGAGTCACCTCAAACAGACAATAAGTAAATGAAGCAGATTAACTTTTTACAGCTGCCAACTGACAGTATTAGCCCACTTGTAAGCAGTAATACTAATTGTAAAAAAGTGTACATTGAATGTTCAACTTTGCAAGTGTATCTGTAAAGATTAGAAAGAGAATTAGCTTTCTTTTTAAGAAGTATACATAAAATGTCATTCCAAAAAATTCTGTTTCACTATTTGTTTTCCTCATAATTCTTTGAATTTCAGGCCCTAAAGAAACTTTTTATACACGAAGTTTAATTTTGCCCATTGTTTTATCCTAGGAAAATTGATGATGATTCAAAGTCATTGTTTGAATATGTCTTAAAAATATTCACTGATTACTTTTTGGTAGCTTGATAATCTTTATAACATGATTTTTCGTGTAATGAGTATTTTAACTAAAATAGTAAAATCAAGATGATGTATTTACTTTTGTTTGTATAGTATTATATGATCTGGTAAAGTACACTTACAGAAATTGTCCCACTAAATAGATAAATAATAAACTTCATACACAAGTGGTTTTTGGATGATAAACACTTCTCAGAGTAGCATGTTTATTTTTAAGATATTTTCTAATTATATTTAAAACATATGTGACCTTCTCTTTTTAAGAAATTATTGAAAAATCTTTGCCAACATTGAGCCTTTTCAAGTAAAAGGCACAGATTTATCTTTCAGGGGTTTCCTTTTCCCCGTGTGTGTTGCACAGGACTTAGAAAGACAAATTTAATCGGTAAGCTCATTATTTATATAATTTAAGAACTTGAGATAAGCACAGAGAAGCAAGAGGATAGTTGTGTCCCACTTTTATTTACTTTGAAAAATCATGCATCACACAACAGTTTGCACTGGTGAGCAGGACTCACAGATGTGCTGGTTAAATGAATTGGGTGTGCCCTGCCTTGCTCGTATCAGTCCACGACACCCTAATAACAAATTTGCATTTATAAATCTTCATAATTATGAAGTTAATATTTTTCTGTATATTGTTTCTTTTTAGCAAAAGCTACATGTTCTTTAGAATGAATTCCAATCAGCTTATGGTAGTATCATATAAATAACATAGTTTAATGCTGAAAAAACATATTCGCTATGCTTCCTACAATATAAGAATGCCAGTTTTCGGTTTTACTGCTCTCTGCTGCATACGCATGATTGTGTGTTTCTCACCAGTCAAAATCTTCTCTTTCTGTCTGTAGCCCTCTTTCTCTCTCTGCCCTTCTCTCTCTTCCATTTCTTCCTGGATTTCCTGCAGTCCTTCCCCCTCTCCCACCAGTTCCCTTCGTTCCCTGCCCTCGGTTCTCCACTGCAGAGTACAGTGAACATATTAGGAACAGTCAGTTGTGGCTGGGCTTCTAACCTTGCTCAACTCCAGCATTAGCAAAGGGATTCAGTTTCTTGAATTCATTAATAGTGTTTTGCCACAAAAGGCTTTGTAGTTCTCTCCTGAATATTGAGCCTAGCTTAATAACATTCCATTTATGTTAAAGACACATTTAATCTGTAAATGTGACCTTTAGAAGAATTCTCTTGTTTTTCATTAAAGAAACACTGCATTACAAATATTAATTATTCCTTGATGCCATATTTTAATTAACTAATCATGTGCTATTTGCAGCAATGAAGAATGTAGTAATGTATGTGCAGTAATGCTATGTAATGCAAGATCGATATCAAAGAATCCATTGCTGTAGGAAAGACATGTTTTGAGTATCTTCTCTGGACGATGCTTCTATGAAACATTTAGTCTAGAATGATGCTTTGTTTTGCTCTGTGTTTTGTATTTTTAAATGCCAATGCAAGTCTGATTAAAATGCTGAACATATCGTTAGCCCCATCACTAATAAGTGAACGTTCACTGATGCATATTAGCAGGGTCTAGCAATGTGGTGAAATTGTCACTTAAGTGCTTGGAATCTGAACACAGAAAATGACAGGCAATGCCGAAGGTCCGGCTCCAGTGCATGTCTTCACTGTAGCTGGAGTCACTGGAATGGTGAAACCAGTTTAGGTTCAAGGTCGCTGCTGACATTCAGCTGTCATGGCTTCATTGTCTGCAGGCCTTCTCTCCATTGACACATTCAAGTGTACTTTATAGCAACCACAAAGAGCCAGTCAATTGATACCATTACACTTCATGCACACACAAACCACAAGCCTGTTCAGGACTGTTGATACAGTCTAACATTTATTCATTAAGGGATCTATTGAAAATGCAACTTGCCCAGCCCCACTCTTAACAACATAGACTTACTTGTTTAGTCCAAACATTTAGCTACGTCTTTTTCAAGTTTTGCACAGCATTCTCTAATTGAGGTAACATTATCTGCATTTTAATGCTACACCATTTATGTCCAGTGAAAGATTACCTGAAGAACCCTGCCATTACCACACTAGTTTAAATACGGGCAGTCGTATAGAAAAAATATACACAAAAGATGTAAGCAGGGGGAAAAGGGAGATATTTATTTGTTCTGGGAGTGCCACGGAAATCCAATTGCTCAGAAATGAAATAAGAGTCTGAAGTGAAAGGAGGGAAAACCTAAGCTTGGGTCAGGGAAGAGGCAGTGATTAGCCCCATTGTTAGAAGCTCTTTGAGCTTCGTTGGTTGTAAAGAAAAACCCACTAATGAATCTATTGAAGCTTGCCAGAACTTTGTGTGGAAGACAACTTAAGTTATGGTGCTTATCTAAAAAATGGTAGTAAAGCATGTGGATATATAAAACCGCACATATGTCTCTTGATTAACAGCTTGCCTATAAAAACAAAAAAAAAATTGTTTAAAGACTGTATGTTGCACAAATAGCCTACTTAACATGTGTGTGTTTAATTCCGTATTCACAGGTCTTGAAAATAATCACCTCAATGATGAGGAGATGTAAGAAAATATATCCTATTGAATCGTTAAAAGACAGCAAAATAGCCAGAAGTATAGTGTAGCTGATCTCCTCTTGGTTTTCTACCAATATTTGTATTAAAGAATAGGTTTAAAAGTCAAGTTTGAAGGCTGATTCATGCTTTGCATATTTTAAAGGTGCAAAACCCACTTTATCAAGGAATGTGATCAACTGACATAAAAAAAATCATAGATTTTGGAAAATAGGACCAATATGTCCATGTACTGCATTCAGTAAAAAATGTTTATCATGCTTCCAGAATATGTGGCATTTCCAACCTAGAACTGAGTCCGTTTTGCAGTTCGATAAAATATTTAATTACATAAGCCTAACTTTATGATATACTTGCACTGTCTAAAATAAGACTGTCATTAATGTAAGTATTCAATTAAGCAGCAATATACTCGAAAAAATAATTGTGGCTAGTCACTTGGTTAAGATCATTGCTAGTACCTGGGAAACTTATATTGCATAATAGGTAGAAATAGAATATATTCTTTCTACAGTTTTGCCTCAAGTTTTGCCAAATACTTTTAAGTGTTTTATTGGTGAAGCAGCGTTCAAATGCTGAATGAGAAGAGACCCTCCCCCTCCCCCACCTTCCCCCACCATCAAACTCATCCATGGTTTCATGACTTTTTCACGAGAATGGAGTTTGTTACTTGGGAAGCATGATTCTTTGCTTCTGAGAAGTTGTTTTTATAAATAAATAAGTGTCAGGTCAATGAGTTCACTCATTTTTTTCATGAGCACTAAAGCATTATTCCTCCGAAGCATACTATTTGGGGGCAACAGGAGTAACCACTAAGCAAAAGGTCTCTACTTTGGGCATCTCAGATTTCTAATTAACTTTTGTGGAGATGACCTTGTAGGGATCATGACATTGTCTCTTTAAACCCATGTCTCCATAAGGGAAGATGCCATTGCCATGGTATTAGCACCCTTTCTTCAGGTCTTTATTGATTTGCTTCAGTGTTCAAACTAGCATAAGCAAAGGCTCACAATAACCAAATAAAAACTAGTTATATGGATGTAGTTTTTCTCAAGTCCAAACCATCAGAAATCCATTATAAGATCTGTTAACAAGAATGTCTCTATTTCTCTAAGATTTTATGTCAGAATTTTGACTTACTGTTGAATTTGAGGATGAGAATTGTGAGAGCTATATCAAAAAATTGGGGAGGTAAAGGGGAATCAATGTTTACAGATACTACATTCCAGATGCGGTATCGGGTGTCTCGCCTTTGCTAGTTATTCTCCACAACCACCATCTATATTTTGGGATTGTTATTATTTTGTTTTGTAAATGGAAAGAAAGAAGCTCCAGGAATTTTAAAACCTTACCTGAGGCTACATAGCAAGTAAGTGGTAAGGCTGCAAATTTAACTCAAGATTATATTCTCCTGAAGCTTATGCTGTCTTGAATATCCAGTTCAGCCAAAGGACTTTGGTGAAATTTGGCTAATGTTGCTGCTGCCATTTGTGGTGAACACTGCCTTCTCTTTCTCCTTTATGTTGCTTCCCTTCAAATTCACTTCCCTATAAAGAGCTTTTCATTTGCCTTTTTTCTCTTCCCTTCTTTCCTTTGATCGGTGAGAACACTGAAGGTCAGTCATCTTCCACATCAGACACTTACCATACCTGCTTAATAGAAGCAGCTTCACTAACAAGTGAAGATGCGCACTCTACCTGTGTGCAACTGTTTCTACTGGTCACCTTTTCTCAGATAAAGACTATGAATTTCTGTCTGTCAGTCTGAAATTCTAGGTCTGTAAATATTACATAAAATCATTATGGTGAATTATAATCCTTCAAACTTCCCTCCAAAACTATCTTTTTTTTTTTATATTAATTTAGCAGGTTTTTTTCCTCAGAAATTTCTTCTGAGATAAGGAAACAAACTTTTACAGGAAGTTACTCTGTATTTATAGATTCTAGATGAGGAGATATATATTAAGTTTTTTTTTTTTTTTTTTTTTACTATTCTACTGTATACTTCTGTACGTTGTGTTCGTGTGTGTGTGTGTGTGTAAAACTTCCAGGCGTCCCCTTCCTGTCTATCCATCTTCTGTTCTCACTACTTTTGTATGAAGGTTTATGACATATTTCTTCAAGAAAAAAAAAAGACTGTCTAAATGCAAAATTATCACTTACATATCTTTGTCAATTTTTGGAGTAGTCACTCATTTGAATGGAAAGAAATTACCCCATTTGAAAATTAGAAAGGGTGTAGTGCTTTTGTCATAAGCACATTTACTTTCTCTGGTAATGCAATTTTTCTTTGTCTGTCCAGCTCTATTTCCCAAAACCATTCTAAATGGGGACTTCAAAATATAATGTATTAAAAATGCCACTAAATAATATTCAAACATTAGCAGGAGGAGGATGACCAGAGCAAAAAGTTGACTTTCCTTCTCAAATTTTGCTGAAATAAAATATATATTTTTATTTTTAATCATGTAACTTGGTCACAAATATTTTGAAATTAATATTAAATGATATGTTAGAAAACAGGATTACTTTCCAGAAACTTGCCACACGTGAAATTTTAATTTTGACTGTTCTCTGTTGGTGCACAGGTAAAGCAAACATTATGTGGCAAAGTTACTGTTTGCATTTCACCTTTTTGGTGAAAAGAAAATTTTTAAGTGTTACACAGTCGCTTACAGGAAAATAATCAACTTTTAAGAAAGTGAAATATTCTTTTAAGATATGTCTTCAGTTAATTTCTAATCTCGAAGGAGGCTTATTTGATGGTTGTACCCTATAATTAGTAAGATCAGTAATCAAGACAACTGTGATTTATTTTACTGGGGTTGCTCAGAGACTGAAGACATCTGGCCTAGACGACTCTGATGCTAAAATTAAAAATACACCTAAATTTGCTTTGTTACATGATTCTCTTTAGAGGGACAAGAGGTTATCTTCTCTGCAGGAGGACAATTCTGCAGGGTCAAAATCGAATAATATTTGTTTTCTGGCAGCAGAATGTATCATACTTCTAAGGACAGTAAGCACATGGGTGGACGTCAATGAATACTGAACACTAATTGATCTGATCCATCCATATGCATACACAAAAATACACATGGTGGCCGGTAGTGGTCGAAAATTACATTTTGCTTCTATTAAAAGATCTGTCGCTTTTAGGTCAGAGCGGGATTTTGGAGGGGTGAGCTCCTGCAGGAGAAAGCTTTGCTGACAACTGGCGGTGTGTTAGGGCTGTTTGTTGTTTGGCTTGTTGGTGATGCTTAGCCAAGGAGACACTTCCTTTCAGATTCTGTCTTCCAAACCCCAGGGCTCTGTTCTGGGCAGTTCAGCCTAATGGAATTAAGCCTGACACATTTCAACTCTATTTCTCCATAAAATAAACATAAAACAATGGTTTAGATTTCTAATAAAACTCTTGAAGCATGTGGGACTCCAACTTTCCCTGTCCTTTACACATCTGTAAATAAAGCGCATTAAAGAGGAGCAGAACAGGATAAATCAACATAAATTTGAAATCCACTGCAGCATATTAAACGGCGCAGGCTCAGTCAAAGAGAGGCTGACCCCGTGGCTTCGTGCAGTTTGAAGCTAATTGTTTTCGTCAGGATGGGAACGTCTGGAAGTCCATGGCTGTATCCCACCAGTAAGGCTCCAGTAACTGAGCTGGCCCACAGAGAATGGACCCACTTTGTAGCGACACAGCGGGCTCAGACACCACCTATTCTGCTCTCCAAACTGTCATGCATAACAACTTTATTGTGCTAAATTGAACTTGAAAGCAACCAAAGGCTATGAGAAGGAGAGGCTATGAGAAAAGCGTGCTGTCAGCCCTGGCAAAGGCTGACCTGGAAAGTAGGCTCAGAGACAGGGGAATAAAAGACCAGGCCCCATGAACACAGCATATTGTTTCATTTTAAAGTATGATTCCCATACCAGAGAAAGTAGCAAATGTGATGTAAATTTATTTAAATAGATTCGACCGCTTAAAAGTTTGCCAGCCGCTCTTATCCAACTTTCCCAGCTCTCTGATTCGTTACTTACAGTGGGAATATAATGACATATAGTCATCATTGTAACAGCTTCTTTGCAGGGGCACAATGATGATTAATAGCCAGCAGCAAATTTTCACATGGGCTCTGAAGCACTATGGCATTAAGCAGCCAAACAGTCCCAAATCCCCCTTTTCTGTTCCGCTGAAAAGTCCCCTCCTTGTACCTTGCAGATAGGAACAAAGCCTATCTTAATTCCAATCAGCTTTTCCTCATTCAAAGGGACCTTCTCTTTTTCATAATTGATTCATGTGCATTTTTTAGTGTCTCACTGAGCTGAAGCCACTTTTCTCCCTTTCTCTGTTCTGCCCCCACACCCGCACCCCTCTTTTTTTTGAGGGGGTGAGGAGTGGGAAACATTTCAACAACAACAACAACAACAATAAAAACCAGTGTGTTTTTCCTTCCCCAAATATTTGCTAAATAGATTTCTCAATTAGTAATCGTTTGTGCTTTACATTTAAAGGGTTTAAGACAAAAAAAATTAACTCCTGGATTCCTCCGTCCTTGGAAACGATTTTAGTTATAAAAAGTATAAGCTCACTGAAGTAACTCTGAGGGGAGCCTCCCAAGGATGCCCTGGTTCTTTGGGGGAGTCTGAGCAGCTCTTATTCCCATGAGAGACTCACAGCTGGAAGGAGGACAGAGTCTCTTGCTCTGGACAGATTCTTTTTTCTCCTCTGTGCTGGTAGCCATCAAAAAGGAACAAGTGACCAAACGGAAGGCAGCAAATGAAACACTCCTCACCGGCTCTCTCCTTAAGTATCATTTTACCCGGTAGCAATTGTGCATTATAATTATTAGCAGAAGCTCCTGCGCTATTTGTAGAAGTGCTCTCTCCCATCAGGACTTTCCACCTCCTGTGATAACGACAAAAATGACATCAAGCAGTGCCTTCTTGGAAGGGGATTTCCACATGCAAACTCATTTGTGTTTCTATGACAGTATAATGGCCATCAAGTGCGGAGTTTTTGTAGCTATACTTTGCATATTTGTTTACGTTTCCTACAATCCTGCCCTCATTTTTATATATGAGTAGGGGGCACCAGATGCCCCTGTTTACTTAGGACACACCTCATGTATTTCTATTTTTGTTATGTAATTATTAATAGTGCTGTCTTTCACTCTCAATTGATTTGAGCAATTTGCAAAACCCATACCTTTTTGCTATTAAAACTGTCGCAAATGACTTCTGCAAACCAAATAGATGGGTTGTCTCTTACCCAGGTGGCTGTGGCTTGCAGTTTCTGGAAAGGATTCTGACTTGGAAACCCTGCTGCCGATGCAGCCGCACCGACTTTTGTCTCGCCCACTTTTAAGAGGTCAGCTGACCCTTTGCAGCTTCTTTGATATGTGGCAGAAAGGAGGTCATCTGCTGAAATGAAAGACACATTGCCAACCAGATTTTAAGTGTGACACTCTCCTTCGGCTGGGTCACGGTTCTCACTGTGAACCAGAGCAACACACTTCACTGGTCAGATAAAAATACTATGCCATGTATTCGATAATGACCTTTCTTTTGCTTTGGTGTCTTCAAATGGTTAAATGAAGACTATGTCAAACTGATTGGAGGAATTCTGTTCATCATTTCCACTCTAGTTCTTATATCTTCTCATAAAAAAGCAACATGAGAGTGGCGTCATGTATCTACATTGTACAGTTTAGACAAAAATCTCACAGGTGAGTGCATTCTAGTCTTTAGGTTATACAAAAGAAGTGTCTCAGGGAATGTTACAAACCCATATGGCGATGTCCTTAAAGGCTGGATTTTGCATCTGGATTTCAGAGTGAACTAAGAGATGTGTCATGTCATCTGTAGGTGGAGAGGCCCCCTTGACGGGGCCACTGAAGAGGTTGATATATGTTGTTTCTTCCTGAAAGTATAAGGAGTAAATGGACTCCTATATGCTAGGTTCTGAGTAATTTTAGCAAAACCATCAGATTTCCCACTTTCTATCAAACCATAGCCCATATTCAAATACTGGAAGGACGTGGACGTAAGAATTGTGACTTCGTTCTGAGCTCCTTTACAGAAGCACAGCCACTTGGTGATTCCATCATTCTTAGCCCAACTGCAGCCTATCCAATCTTTGTTGTTTGTTTGTGTGTGTGTATATATATATACACACACACATATATTTATTGAGGTATAGTCAGTTTACAATGTTGTATCCATTTCTGGTGTACAGCATAATGCTTCAGTCATACATGAACATACATATATTCATTTTCATATTCTTTTTCACCGTAAGTTACTACAAGATATTGAATATAGTTCCTTGTGCTTTACAGTGTAAACTTGTTGTTTATCTTATCTAATCTTTATTAGTGTGTGTTAGCCCCCTTTCAGATACTTCTTTCAGAAATGAGATGAGTGGAGTACATGAATAGTGTTTTGTAATGTACTCTTACGCTCTCATTTTCTTGTAATGTTACTACTGTGAAGAAGTATAATTAAGACTTTGATATGAGCCATCAGTCTTGTTAGATTATGGTGATGAGTCTGGCTATGGAACTCCTACATTCATGAAGAATTCATCTTCTTGCTGGCTAAGATAAGATGTGTAAATGCAATGATGCTTGGGACTCTCAGATAAGCTGCTTCTTCAACTCTGGGGTTCTTTGATGAATTGCTAGGGACAATCAGAAGGGTGGACCCAAGGATACTGAAGAAGGTCAGGGTGCCTCTTTAAGTCTCTGGTTTGCGATTATAACACTGCCCCTTGCTTTCTCATTCTCTTCACCCACTCCATAGCTCTTGATCATCTCCAGAACGCCATAAAGCACTTTTCTTACCATAGAAGAAATTTTTCATACAAATCATTGTAAACTGAGGCCCTTTGTCATGAATCAAAAAGCACTAACTCCTTTCCTACATAGGCCTAATTCTTCCTGGATTACTAAGATATTTACTTTATGTATGTACCCTCTCCTGACTCTAATCTCAAACCAGCCAAACAAATGCGTCATACCCAGGGTGATTATATTTCGTCCCAGAGTGTGTACGTTTAGAAGTATAAGATCTCTTCATTGATTTCTGTCCTGTTCCTTGATGTACTCAAGCTTTTCAGCTCTTTACTCTGCTTTCTCAAATGTTTCTTACCTCTTTTTACTTGTTAACAAAACTCTGTTTTCTTTTCCAGGTAGCATGCAAAACTAGGCTCACGGAAGGTGAGCATATCCCTAGGAGATGAACCACAGTTAGTTTAAATTTTTCATCATAGTTCTGTTCTCCTTTGCCAGGGATTAGATTAGCGATGGGCATGTGACTCCCTATACTAGGGCATATCATAATCAAACTGATCAAAACCAATGATAAAAAATCTTTAAAGCAGCCATATTGAAAAAGGCATGTTGTACAGAGGAAAAAAGGTAAGGATGACTATAGATTCCTCTTTGGAAACAATGCAAGTGAGAAGACAGTACAGCAACAAGCATCATCTTTTCTCTTTGAAAGACCCCCCCAAAAATCTGTCAACTTAAAATTCCATACCCAGTAAAATTACCTTTCAAAGATAAAGGTGTTTCAGACAAACAAAATGGCTCACAGACCGGCACCCCAAAATTGCTAAAAAAAAATTTCATAAGAAAGAAAGAAAGTGAGACCACATGGAAATAAAAACACTAAAATGGCTATTTCATGAATAATTTTCTTCTACTGAGGTCTCTTTTAGTTAGGTCTCTTTTAAAGATAATTGACCTGACAATTGATTGTATATGTTATATAAAGAACTCTCAAAACTCAACAGTGAAAAAAAATCCAATTCGAAAATGTGCAAAAAGATATAAATAGACATTTCATTGAAGAAGATAGACAGATGGCAAACAGGCACATGAAAAGATGTTTAACGTCATTAAGGAAATGCAAATTAAAACTGCAATGAGCACATCTATCAGAATGGCTAAAATAAAAAAAATAGTGATAGCACTAAATGCTGGTGAAGATACAGAGAAACTAGATTATTCATACGCTGCTGGTGAGAATGTAAAATTGTACAGCCACCCTGGAATATTTTCTAGGGTGCCGTACCTTGTGTGGCAGTTTTTAAAAAACTAAACATACACTTACCATACAACCCAGCAATCACATTCCTAGGCATTTATCCCAGAGAAGTAAAACTCACATCCACGTCAAAACCTGTGCACAAATGTTCAGAGTAGCTTTGTTTGTAATAGCCCTAAGCTGGAAACATCCCAAATATCTATAACATCTGAAGGGCTAAACAAATTGTGGAATAGCCATATGAAGGGATATGCATTCGTATTCACAACAACATTGTTGAGAACTGTTAAGATGCACAAAAACATGAATGAACCTCAGAATAATTACTCTGAGGGAAAGAAGCCAGGCAAGAGTACATCTTGTCAGATTCGATTTATATAAAATCCAGAAATTGCAAAATAATCAATAGTCCAGAAAGCAGGTAGAAAGTAGTTGCCTGGGATTTGGGGGGAAAATCAGGGAGGGTCATTACTAAAGGATGTGAGAAAACTTTTAGGAGTGATAGGTAAGTTCATTACCTTGGTTGTGGTGATTGTTTCATGGGTTTATACATTTGTCAAAACATCAGATAGTTCACGTCAGTTTATTGCATATCAGTTAATTTTTAGGTTAACTCAGTAAAACTGTAGAGGTGGAGTCGATTTCCTTCCCCTGTGAGACTGCCTTAACTAAGTGAGCATGGCGGCCTTGAAGCTGTGTGGTCTCTGAGATTAAGTAAGGAAAATCCATGCAGCGTCTCCCAGTCTATTTTAGGACACTCACCTACATACTTACTGAGACACCGTGAAACAAGTATGGCTACTCTGAGTCCCCTCTTCTGGAAAGACCTTGTAGTGAGACCACATGGAGAGGTCCCGAGACTACAAGCAGAGAGAGAGCTGCTCAGCCAGCCTCCATCTGACAAGTTGCCTGAACTCCAGCCATCATCTAATCGCAGCTTCATGAGAGAGACCCCAACCAGAGCCATCCAGCTGAACACAGAGATAAAATAAACAGTTGTTGCTTTACCCCCTAAAGTCAGAGGATGATTCGTTACACAGCAATGAGTAGAATGCTACCCAGTCCAGAGTTTCCATGGTAATAGTATAACTTCCTTTCTTTTTAGGAAAGACTGTGTTAACAAATGGCTAAATGTGATTTATGTTTTTTTTTATGACTTTCCGTATTAAGAAATTTGTAAATCAGAAAAAATTATTTGACATCATATATGTCCAAGCTTTTGGTTTAGGAAAAAATAGGGAGAGCCTATCTTTAGAATAAGAGAATCACTGGTTTCCCTGGGTTTAATCCCCAGTACTTCTGTTAAAAAAAAAAAATAAAAACTCATTGTCTAAGGTGGGAGGGTAATAGCTTGGTGGTAGAGTGCATGCTTAGCATGCACAAGGTCCTGGGTTCAATCCTCCGTACCTCCATTAAAATAAATAAATTTTAAAAAATTAAGTAAAAAATAAAAATAAATAAATAAATAAGAGAATCACTGGTTTCAGTCTAAAACCTTCCAATTTAGCTTAAATCTATCATACAATCAATCAGCCAATAAACTACTGAATGGTGGTTTTGTGGAGGATACAAAAGATATTTCTCTGATCGTTTTGTTTGCACCAAAAACCAGTATTGTACAAAGTATTAAGCATATATTTTTATATTTACTGAAATCAACTGTGGTGACTTTGGATTATAAGAAAAAGTTTAATGTTAAAGCCATGTTTATTACAGTATAATTCACATGTCACGTCATAGGATAAATGCCATCAATAAAAAATCACAAAATACAAAACATATCTGGCCTGCCCTGTCGTCCAGGGGTTTTCATCTGGATGTTGAAATAAGGCCTGTTTGCAGTAGGATGAGGTGAAATGTCTTCATGGAAGAGAAAGAATTTGAGCTATAAGTGGTAGGTTAGGAATAACAAAGTTGTTTGAACAATTTTGAATTACCTCCTTTTGTCTCAAAGGAAAATTTATTGTGCATGATTATCCTATTAATACTGAACATCAGAAAACACAACCTGAGGACCCTTATTTGCTAATCAGGCAATTTCCATCCCACAGTTAATGCACTTCCTTCAATGCAAGATTATTCCTGAGTGTATATTTTTCAAACACGTTGTCTGCTTTAATTTGAAATAATCTTAGCAATGGGACAATTGTAATCTAGCTAATGTGAGGATGAACAGAGGTGCTGCTTAATGCATTCATGCTGAGAGGTGATGGATTTTGTATAAATAGTAGCTAATAGTGTTAACCTATATTAGGTCTAGGAAATGATTTCCAGTGTTTTTGCATTCAGAGTTTATATAATAGAAATGAATCTCACTTTGTACTCAAGTAATCCCTAGTCATTGCAAGAAGTAAGGGCCACGAACAAAATTGAGGGCCCCCAAATTTATGTCTGGGTGGCCAAATGAAGTAAGTAAATTCTCCATTTTGAACCCTGTTATGTGCTGTGTAATGCATTTTTAAGTTGAGTCAAGTAAGCTGAGCCTTCCAGTGTATGGAACCCTGTCTACACTGTCTCTCTTGGGCCAACTGTCATCATCTCTTTCCAATTCTACATACGCTGACATCTCATTGGAAGCTTGAAACCAGCCAGGGTGGGAGTATTTACACCACGAAAATGGGAACTGCTACAAGTCAGACCTGCCCCTACCCCTGCTCCTCCCACCCCAGAATAGATTGTTAAACATTTATTAATACAACCCTAGCTGAACTTCAAGTCTTTGGATACAAATCAATTTCAGTAGGTTTCTCTGAGTTGGGACTGATTTGAAAGGTGATGAGCTGTATTGTAGATGAGGCCAAGGCCAAAAGAGAGAGGGTAAGAATGACTTCCCAGGACAGAAAAGAAGCAGGTAATCAGTTTTCAAGATCATATTTGTCATAGAGATAAATCCATGTATATATGTGTTCTTCTTCGCCAGCTTCTACCAATCCTTGTGCAACATAAGGGTGATTTCTTAACTTCTCCAAGAGAGGAAAGAGGGAAAAAAGGGCCAGTGAGGCAGTGAGAGTCCTCACCACCAGCAGCTCCAGAAGCACAACAGGGGGAAGCTGAATGCTTCGGAGTGGGAAGCGATGTGCAGATGAGAGGCTTGGCCACCAAGATCCCAAAAGTCTGTCTCGGGAGGTTTGAACACCAGGAAAAGCTCCAGGGAGTTGGTCTGATGATAAGACAAGTAAGGGTTAAATACTGAAGCTAAGAGTTGCAGGCTACAGAAGAACATTCATTGTAACTAGGGGACAATACATTTTTTGTATTTTCATTTTGTTTAATAGCTTTTTAAAGTATAGTGTGCACATTAATAGACATCAATGTTTACATCTATCACTGCTTTAGTAAAAAAGGTGCTTTTGTAATAGAGGAAACTGCAGGAAAAAAAATGGACTGTGAATCCTCACATCACTGCGTGGTAGGCCATGATTGGAGAAGCAATTTCCACCAGCTGGTGAGGGTTCTCATACTGCCGACCCGAAAATAGTGGCCTCAGGAGTCAACCCAGACCCACGTGTATAGAGAGAGAATGTAAGGTGGCGTGCTTATACAATTCAGTGTCACAGCTTTGCAGGAGAATTAGACGGAAAGGAAATGAAGGACTGGGGAGTACTGTTGCTGTGCGAGCCTTTCCCTAGGATAGTGATAAATTTGAGAAACGGGTTTGAACCACGATCAGAGTTAAGCACCTGCAGTAACCACCATGTTTGCATTTTTAAATGTAAAATACAGTGATACCGGCTCTATGGCTCTGCAAATCCATTTTAATTGATTCCCCATCAACTATTTTCTCTGTTCCAGGTTCCTACTTGAATAAACATATCTGTTGCACTGTTAAAATTCATTCATCTCTAGACTCTTTAAATAAGAACCCTATCAGAAGATTACAAATCTTGACCATGAAAGTATACGCAGTGCAGTTATGTGTGTACAAGACTGAGTATGGGGTTTGCCTTTGGAAATAGTTTTCCAGTTGATGGGCCCAGCAGACCGCACTCGTCCTCCATGTCTCCTGCACATTTCCAAGCGGAGCTTCTCTGGGCTATTGCCTCCTGATATGTGCGACTTCCTTACACCTTTCCACTATTTCCTCTTCTCATTGGCATTTGTAACTCCCAGGTTTGTATCATTTATGGATTTCATTCATGTGCCATTTACCATTTTTCCAAATAATTAAGCCCAAAATTACATTAGAGCTTGCTCAAGCTGTTTGCCACTTGGAAAAATTATACATCATGGCTTCTCCAGTCGATCACCATCTAGCATTTGCAACATTCTGCAAGTCGCTTAGCTTTATAAGTTATCTTCCCTGGCAGCCCTTGGGAGAACGAGGCTTCCCCAGGGAATTACAGTAAGAAAACCGTGCAACAGTTGATTTTGGTTTTCTTTTAACATTTCAACTTGAATGTTCTTCCAGTGTCTCTTCTGTGGAAAAGAATATTATTATCCTTTTATTCTATACTGGTCAACACTAATA
Source organism: Camelus ferus (assembly GCF_009834535.1). Classification (NCBI taxonomy): domain Eukaryota; kingdom Metazoa; phylum Chordata; class Mammalia; order Artiodactyla; family Camelidae; genus Camelus; species Camelus ferus. The sequence continues at coordinate 59,224,271 of NC_045698.1, read as the reverse complement.
TTTTAGAAATTAGGAAGATGGAGAATATTTTCACTAATATTTGACTCAGGTTTACTACATATAAAGAAGTATGGAAATCATTTTCATATATATTGTGCCTTTATGGACTTTCAAGTTTTAAAATTCAGGTAGATAATAGTACTATTAGCTATGTGTAAGTTGTCTTTTTTCCTTATTTGGAACTTGTCTAAACTGAGATAAATGTGGAGTATTTATTCACTGCTGTATCCCTGTGACCTGACATAGTAGGCACTTCATAAATACTTGTTGAATGAATATTAATAAAATTAATGACTAACAGACTGAATAAATTTATCATCCTCTGATGATAAAAATTGGAATACAAGTTTCATGAATAGAGAAGCCCTGTCTATATTGTCAACTGATGCCTCTTGCTTAACACAGTGCCTTGGCAATATGGCGTGTGCTCAATAAATGACTCTTGTCCAATATTCCAATAGACATCACCCAGGTAAAGCATGTCTGCCAGTCTTAGTGGGGGCCCCCTAGCAATTTGCGTGGTCAGTTGTCTGAATCACTGTCCCTGTTTCTCCAAATATTTCAGTGTATTCAATATTTAAGGAAAGGTGTACAACATGTGTCCGGTGGCTGCAATATTTGGCATACCTTAAGTCCAGAGTATCTAAGTTTGAAACCATAATTTCATAAGTGCAAAGGCTCTTAATTCATCTTTTTTAATTCGTTATTTTTTTATTTTAAAGTAACACATATTATGAAAAATTAATTATTTTCTTATTATTGGAAGCTTACAAATCAGTGATAAATAAAAAGAAAAGAAAATTCACATTTTCAACACTCAGAATAGCTACTGTTAAAATTTTGATATTTATCCTTCCAATTATATGTGCGATGTATGTATTTATAGATATTACTACTACATTACATGTGATTTTGACACTTGCTCATTCCCGAACAGATTTAACATAAACGTTTTCCTGTGCTTTAAATATTCTTCATGGAATTATTTTAATGATCTGGAATCCTCTTTCCCCAGGTCATTGCATGCCTGATTTGTTCTTATTCTATAGATCTCACCTTCTTCGTCTCCTGAGTGAGGCTTCCTTGATTACTTCAGTCAGTGGCCGCCACTCCCCACCCCCAGGTTTTCCCTATCCTATGACCTTTCTCGAAGCATGGAACGTGTCTTTATTCATTATTACATTCCCAGTGCCTAATCAGTGTCTGACCGCTGCTTAAGTATTTTTGAAAAAGTGAAGGATTGAAAGGATGAAGAAAATTCTATTGATGAGTCCACCATAGTGACTTAATGCCCCTATTTGTATACATGCAGGGCATATACATCCCTTTTATTATTATGACATTGCTTTCATACGTTTCTTTGGATAAATTTTTGCACACATTTATGATTATTTTCTTAATTTACATTACTAGAAGTAAAATTGCTGGGTCTAAGGATAAGTAAAATGTTAGGATCTTTTTTATTAAAAATTTTTTATTGAAGTATAGTCGGTTTACAATGCTGTGCTAATTTCTGGTGTACAGCATAGTGATTCAGTTATACATACATATGATATAAATTCCTTTTTGTATTCTTTTTCATTATAGGCTATATAAGATATTGAATATAGTTCCCTGTGATATACAGTAGGCCTTTCTTGTTTCTATTTTACATATATATAGTAATGTGTATCTGCAAATCCCAAACTCCTAACTTATCACTGCCCCCCTAACTCCTTTCCCTGCCCTGGTAACCATAATTTTGTTTTCTGAGTCTGTTTCTATTTTGTAAATAAGTTCATTTGTCTTATTCTTTTTTAGATTCTGCATATAAGTGATATCATATGGTATTTTTCTTTCTCTTTCTGGCTTACTTCACTTAGTATGACAATCTCCAGGTCCATCCATGTTACTGCAAGTGACATTATTTTATTCTTTTTTATGGCTGAGTAGTATTCCGTTATATATATTTATATTTATATATATTATATTTATGTTATTTTTATATATGTATTTATATACACCCCCCACACCTTCTTTATCCATTCAACTGTCAATGGACATTTAGTTTGCTTCCATGTCTTGGCTATTGTAAATAGTGCTGCTGTGAATGCTGGGGTGCATGTATCTTTTCAAATTAGAATTTCCCCCAGATATATACTCAGGAGTGGGATTGCTGGATTGTATGGTAAGTCTGTTTTTAATTTTTTGAGGACTCACCATACTGTTCTCCATAATGGCTGCATCAAACTACATTGCCACCAACAGTGCAGGAGGGTTCCCTTTTTTCAACATCCTCTCCAGCATTTATTGTTTGTGGACTTTTGAATGATGGCCATTCTGACTAGTGTGAGGTGATACCTCCTTGTAGTTTTGATTTGCATTTCTCTGATAATTTGCAATAGTTGAGTATTTTTTCATATGCCTGTTGGCCATTTGTATGTCTTCATTGAAGAATTGCTTATTTAGATCTTCTGCCCATTTTTTGATTGGGTTGTTTGTTTTTTTCTTATTAAATTGTATGAGCTATTTATATATTCTGGAAATTAAGCCCTTGTCAATCTCTTGCAAATATTTTTTCCCATTCCTTAGGTTGCCTTTTTATTTTGCTTATGGTTTCCTTTGCTGTGCAAAAGCTTATGAGTTTAATTAGGTCCTGTTTGTTTATTTTTGCTTTTATTTCTATTGCTTGGGTAGACTGCCCTAGAGAACATTGCTGAGATTTATGTTGGATAATGTTTTGCCTATGTTTTCTTCTAAGAGGTTTATTGTATCTTATCTTATATTTAAGTCTTCAAGCCATTTTGAGTTTATTTTTGTGTATAATGTGAGGGAGTATTCTAACTTCATTGATTTACATGCAGCTGTCCAGTTTTCCCAACACCATTTGCTGAAGAGACTGTCTTTACTCCTATTGTATGTTCTTGCTTCCTTTGCCAAAAATTAATTGACCAAACCTTTATAGATTTATTTCTGGGCTCTTGATTCTTTTCCATTGACCCATATGTCTGTTTTTGTACCAATACCATACTATTTTAATTACTGTAGCTCTGTAGTATTGTCTGAAGCCTGGGAAGGTTATTCCTTCAGCTTCATACTTTTTCTTCAGTGATGATAAGCATATAATTATTTTCATATGCTTGTTGGTCATTGTCATTTCTTCTTTTCCTTTGGTGAATTGTCTATTCATGTAGTTGCCAATTTAATATTTTTAATTGATTTATGAGTTCATTATATACTAAGAATTTATTTAATTTCTTGTTATTCATTTGTCAACTATTTCCCACAATTCTTGGCTCCCTATCACTTTTATTATTGTATTACAGTTTTATATGTAGACTTTAAAAGATACACAAGAATTAGAGATAACACACATTAAAATCCATTTATCACCCAGATTCAACAACTATCAACTCTGCCTAATCTTGTTTTACCTCCCTGCACTCAATTTCCCTATCTTATTGCTTCCCAACTTCTGATTATGTTGAAAATCTCATATATTGTATCATTTAATCTGTAAATATTTTAATATGTATCTTTAAAAGAAAAAGACTCTCCCTTTTTAACATAGCCTCAATAGTAAAATAATAGTTTATAGTGTAAAACAGAGGAAATTTTCAATTTTTATGTAATTTTAATCTTTTTCTTTATGGTTTCTGCTTTTATTATTTTGAGAGAAACTTTTCATACTTTATGAATATATAAAAAATTCACTTATTTTGCTCCAGGGTTTTAATACATAGACTTTATAGAAAGTATTGAAAATACAAATAAATAAAAAGAGTTGAATCTTATAACTCATACATATCACTCTCAACATTATAGTGCAAAATATATTCTGGAAATAGTTTAAAATTTATTTTAATTTTTACAAAATTAAACCATATTATTTTGTAATTTGATACTTAATTTATTGTAAATGTCATTCCATGTTGATAAATATTGACTTATGTTATTATTTTCTAAAGGTGCATAATATTCCATTAAAAAACTATGTCATAATTTATTTTGCACAATGCCTTAATGCTAGGTATTAGATGGAGTGAAATCTTTTAACTACATAAATTATTAATTAAACAAATATTGAATCCCTATGGTATGCCAGACACTATATTTGGCACTGAAGAAACAAAGTTAAAAAAACACACATACACAGACACACACAGACACACAGACACAGACACATACACACACACAGTGCAGGTTCCTGTCTGATATATGGCTTAATGTACTCATGAACATTTTTGTTCAAATATTTTTGCACCATTTTAATTGTTTCTTTTGAATATATTCCTAAAAATGAAAAACACTTTTAAAAAGTAATTTTTAGAAATCCTGTCAAGTTCTCCTACAAAATTATTGTGACATTTTACATTTTCACTTGCACTATGTCATATAACTATATGTTAAGACCAGGTATCATTGCTCTGTTCAATCTTTGATAATCTGATAGATGAAAAATGATTTGTCACGGCTGTTTTATGTAGTATTTCAATTATTACTAGTGATTGTAACTACTTGTTCATATGCTTATTGAATCTTTGTATTTCTTCTTTTATGAATTGTAATGTTCTTTGCACATTTTTTTCTCATCGAGGTGTCTGATTTCTCATCCTTTACAATTGTTTTTTTAAATTTAAACAATGCAACACAACAGTGGTTACAAGTAGAGGTCATATGTGTAAAAATATTAAAAACTTTTTGCTAAGTAAATAATTGTAAACCCTTAAATTTGAAGTCTATCTACAAGAATAATAATGATTCAATTTGAATATTTTCCTAAATCGTTCAACAGTATCTGCGTAGATATTCTTATACTGGAGGACTCAATATAAGGCGCCAATCTAGGAATAGGTCAAATGCTTATTTAGAGGTAAATATAAAACAAATATAACATGTTGAAAGACAGAAGGAATGGGCCTTCAGTGGATGTTGAATTGCTAATGGGTTATAGATAGTCTCCAGGTTCAAAAGTGGTAGTATTGGCCATGAGAAATAGTCATTGCTATCTGCCAGCTGTTAGATTATACAAAGTGATGTTGAGAACTCAGAATTATTCTTAATGTGAGTGGAACAAAAGTCACCAATGCAATTAGCACCCTTGTGGGCAATCTTAAGAGAAAAGCTAAGGATTGAGTGATTGTGGAGTATAAAGTACATTTTCACCTACAAGACAAACTGGTATGGAAACATAGACTTCCTTAGATTAGATGCTAGTTGGTGAATAGGGAACTGATTTCAATTTCTAGGGCCATTAATCTCCTACCTTTTGTGGGTAGTAAATTATCTTTAAATTAAAACAAACAAACAGTATACCGGTCAGACTGTGTGTCAGAATAAACACAGGCTGCCAACAACTAGTAATTAGGACCTCTAACCCGAACTACTTAAATGGCTTTGACAAGTAGAGGACCATAAAACCAATTTTCATTTTCAAGGAGGAAAATGACTTTTAATCAAGAATTTGAAAAAAAATGACATACTTTTTCATTTTTCCTACAAGCAGACAATCACATTGAATTTCTTTAACCACAACATTTTCATGCATAAACTGAGTGATGTCTCTTCTGTGTGTGCCACCTTTGGGGGTTGCTTTTGTTCTTATTTTTGTTTTAATGTTTCATACCCAAATTAAGAGTAGTGTTTTAAAGGTGGAAGCACAATCATTCCTGACTTTCAGTACACATGGGATCAGTCACACCACATTTCAAACCATCTTAATTGTCGACTTGAAGGAGCAGTGTCTTGGGAATGTTTTGCTGGTCCTCTACCCAGCATGTTCTGGTGGAAAGGGCCTTTAACCTTTGACCCAGGGGAAGCCACCAACCACAAAAGTGCCAGCATGAAGGAGTGGTGGAAATCATTTGAGCTACTGGATTTATTATTGTTGTCGTTCTGACCATTTGGATTGGATAGGGGGAGGCCATTTAAATTTTTCCCGAGCTGTCATTTTAAAAAAAGTAAGAAAATAAACAAAGGCTATGGTAGGGCGGCAGTTGAGACCATTTGTGCAGCACATGTTGGGATCGAAAACTTGTCTTCAACTTGAGTCATATAACACAAAATTCCAGAAGCACTCTGGCTGCAGGCCCAACGGGATTTAGGGATCAAAATGATTTCATTAAGATATTGTTTCTCTTTCCCAGATTTTTATCTTCTTTCAGCTGTTTTCACAGGCAGCCACTATCCTATTTCCTTTCAGAACTTCAGCCTTTGCTCTGACGGGGCTGGCTTAATTGCGATGCTCATTACTGAATCAAAATGGGCGTCAGGGAAATACTTGACTGAACCTGGGCCATGTGACTTTGGTCACACAGTCAGAAGGGACAAGTGTCTTCCAGTCCACAAGGAAGTGAAGTAGGGGTTGCGAGAATATCCACATAAGCGGATATTAAAAGATGGGAGAATCGATGTTGTAGAGGCAAACGTAACACCACTGTCTGGCGGTGTAGATTTTTCCACTATTGAGCTCTGTTGTTTTACAATTTGAGTACTCCTGAAACAAACAGACATAGCTGTAAGAATATGTTTATACCAGCTATCTTGTCACTAATCCACAAAGAAATCAGAGATGTAGTGGCAATGATGAGGTGAGTCTAAGAGACATGGACATCTAGAAAAAATCTCACATACATTGAGGATATTGCCTAGATCATCTCGATATCCACCAACCCTTTGTAAAAATTTTCATGCCCAATCACTTCGGTAAAATATAGTTCACTCTTCACTCTTTTGAAAGACTACTGAAATCTGAATGGACATGAATATTATTATTTTGCAGAACCACCTTCAATCAATTAGCTGTCCTAGGAGACCTGCATTTTTTTTTTTTTTGGTCTATGTATTTAAGGAGGATAAAATTTATAAATGAGAGTGGTCCTTTCATTTCCTGAAGAATACCCAGTTGTAGCTATAGGATTACTTTGGAAGCCATTAGAAAATTTATGTAAGAAATACCAAAAAGATCAACTATATCCTTCTTAAAACATCAGTAGATTTTGATGATAGCCCTCAAGATTTATTGGTTTCTTACAAAATGGGGAATGACATTCCAAATATATTTCTGGTTAAGAAATACTGCAGTTACAAATATTATCTACAAGGTGTTCTGGAATGGCCTATTATTTTAGTACTTTTATTTCAATACTTTTAGTGACCCTAACTTAATGCTACTGATTAAAAATTTTCAGTTTTGTGTAATTTTCAGGATAAGAGGGCAAAATTTTAGTTGCCTAAGATATAAAATATTTTCTATGAGCAAGAGAAGTCAACCAGACATAAAATAGCACAGCAGGAAATCTGGGAGTTCTCTGCTATGATTACTTCTATTCTTAGTGAAAAATTGAGGGGAAAAAGACAAATTGTTAAATGAGAGCTGTCTTTTGGAAATTAATTTTTAAAAAAGAAGTTGAGATTTTAGCATTATTCCTAAGCCACAAAGATCTCTGGGTGGGTGAAGTGGGTGTGTATGCACTACTGGAGAATGGAGAGAGGAAATGGAAAGATATGAAAAGGTAGTTAGATTTCTTCTACATTAGTAGTGGAATATAAAATGATTATTCCAGATTACTAATAATTGTTTTAACTACTCTCTGCACCAAAGCTATAACAAAAGTTAAAATCACACTTCAAACTAATTCCTGCTGATGGGATGAGTGATTCGGGGGTCTGGGCTCCTTTTATCTTGTGGACCCCACCATCTTCAAGGCTGTGAGAATATCATGCTCATCTGAATAAATCCAGCAGAATGAAAAAACATGGAAGATGGGACTTGAAATGTTTCTATGGACCGTTTCTGGAAGGTCACATGCACCAATCACATTCCACTGGCTAGAACCCCATCAATGGCCACATCTAACTGCACGGCAAGATCAAGGACCAAAGAAAGCAAGATGTGCTCGAGGAACTGTTAACCTGTCTCTGCCACACCAAGAAGTTAACAACAGAAAAGACTGACGTCAACACAATGTAAGAAATTATGGTACAAAAAGGGAATACTGTATGTATACTTTTAAAATGGTTTATATTGTACAACTGGGCTGGCAAAAAAAGAGATGAATGTAATTTTGAAATAATTAAATCTGAATGGAAAATGGTGTGTTTGAGGAGTTTTGTAGAAGAGGAGTGGAGAAAAGGCAGCTGGCCATAGATGGGAAGATGGTGCTGTATTTTGGAGAACAGCCTAAGGATATCCTTGAAGTTGTAAGAGTTCACTAACCTTTACAGGAGTGGAGTCATCGGAGAGTAAAGGGATGTGACGAGGATTACATAAGCAGCAATCAATTAGCTTTCATTCCAATTGGTCATCTGAAGTCAAAGCAATCATTTTGAAGCACATGGGACTGAGCTACAATAGCTCAATTGTTGGTGAAATTATAAGAGTTTACTTTATATCCATACAAAATATATCCATACCAAAATTATGCACTCAGTGTGAGTCTTACTAGGGAACTTTATAGCCTTAATCCTTTACTCACTTATAGCTTTCTGTATATACAAAACAGTTACAGAATCGTGGTTAGCTACTTGTGTTAACCCCTTGTATATACTAAAAAAAGTGATTTAAGGAGGGGTGGGGAGCAATTGAAATTTCACCTGTGTAAAGTAGATGACTCAATTTGTTGTTTCTTTGCAAATTTATCTATATCTACCAATATATGTCAAGGACCCTGGACTTGTTATTATAAACTGAGTTATTGCAAAGTGAAGTTTTCATTGTACAGCTGCCTTTTATTTTCTTTCCTTATTTCTTTGTAAATTACAATTTCCAAAATAAGATTTTTGTGCTTTTGTAATGTGGCCGTTTGGGTCATATTTACTTATGTTGTATTTATTTGTCCTGGTGAGTGGTTTCTGTTCAGAGAAACATTTTAGGCAAATTAATGTTTAAGAACTTAATCTGTGGAGTCATACAGATTTAAGTCTGGACGTTAGAGAAGTCACTTACCAGGGTTGTAACCTTGGGCAAACTGTTTGACCGCCCTAAGCCTTAGTTTGCTCATTTGTAAAATGGGGACAATACTATTCAACCCAAAGGATGTTGTGAAGGTTAAATAAAAAGTGATATATAAGAAAAGCTCTTTGCAAAGTGTCTGGCATATAGCAAACCTCCAAGAAAGGATAGGAAGTATTAGAATTATGAATTTTGTGAGAATTATATGGAGAATGAATATTAATTCTCTATAACATGCACAGTTTACGTGTAATAAAAGTTTCAATGACTGCTGTTTTATTGAGCCCACAATGATAGAGGTTTACACATCTTAAGGCCATTAAATATTGGATAGACCAATGCCTGGTCCCTTTTTTCTTTCTTTCTTTCTTTTCTTTTCTATTCTTTCTTTTCTCTCTTTTTCTCTCTTTCTCTCTCTGTCTTCCTCTCTCTCCCTCTCTCTTTCCCACCCTCCCTCTCTTTCCTTACCCACTCCCTTCTCTTTTGTTAACCTCTTAGAAGTTCTTGTTTTACTTTATCCTATGTTTTGAGGAGAGGCAGACTGCCACATGCAGTGCGTCATTTGGATGTGTCTGGAGTCTTGGATACTTGACTACCCTATGTTTTCATACAAATAGACCTTGAGAGCTTGTTTGGAGGTTTTAGCAGGGGACCACAGCTACTCATACACCTTTGACTGAAGAACAACTGTCCTTCATCAGGGAAGGTCGTCCTCATCCACCGAGTGTAGCTTCGGGAGGCATGCCCATGGAGCACTGACTAACCGGCCAGATTAGCCGAATCAACCCCGGTGATCAATGGAGTGACAGATGTTGCAGTCAGATCAGCCTCACATCCAGAAATTCTTGTTTTAAAAAATCTTGGGAGGAAGCCAAATGCCTTAAATAGGTGAAAGCAGAGGTTCTGTGGGTTGTGGGGAGGCCTGGTACCCAGAACTTCGCCAGCTCAGTCACTCCTCTTTGCCCTCATCCCTTAACAGCCTGTGAAAGTCACCAAAGAAAGCTCAGTGGGTTTCCGGAAGGATTTGAAAACTAGTTCACAATTCTCTTCTATTCAGTCAAAAAAACTGAACCCCAAAGCCTGAGTTTTCTAGTCATGAAAGTGGTTGGTGGGAGAACCCAGTGAACTCCAAGGGTAATGGCCTTTGTATTATGCCAGATTACCTGAGGAATCCCTTATCTGAAATACCTGATGGGGAGAGGAAGCACCTGAAGCATTAAAATATCCATCCAAAAATGGCCTCTAAGGCTGTGTACTTGGACAAGAGGAAATTCACAGCCTGTACCTTAGCATCACCTAGCAGTTCAGGAAACTTTATTGTCCACAGGATGGCTTTCAGTATTTGCATCAAACCCCAGATGATGAGCATAGAGGTGAGATGGTGTCTAAAAAGAGAAGGTTCTGGAGGGCAGTTAAAGAACTCGGAGCAGGGTTCTCTTGGGGGAACTACTGCCATAGCGCTCATTGATTTCTAGGTTGAGAGAAGGAACTCAGTTCAATATAGATTTCTTAGTACTCCCAGGTTAGAACTAGCTAGAGCCTACCAAGAAAATGTATTCAACATATAAATTTTAGGACAACCAAATTTCCAATTCAGGTTACTTTTTATAATGAAAAAAAAAAATAAAGACAGGCTAAAATAGTAAATGTCTATTCAGACTGGAGAGGCAAAAGCTAAGAGATGGTATGACTGAAGCTCATAAAATCGTGAAGGCTATAGACCAAGTGAACATAGATTGTACGCTGATCCAAATGAGAGAAACTCTTCAAGCCTGAACCAAAAGAATTTAAGATTGATCAAGGTAAAACAAATACACCTTTCCTGGTTGTAGTTTGACCAAAACATTTTGAGAAGGTGCTCAAGTTTTGTGAAGTAGTGTTACATACCGATTTTCTACTTTTATCTGAGTGTCTCTGATTTATACTCACTGAACAAACAGAGTTGTGATTTGAATCCCCCAGTTAGCACAGGTGATTCAATGTACCTGGACAATAAGAATGATTTTGTTGAGAATTTGAGAACACACGAGTCCTGTTGCTGTACACTGTACCACACTCTGCTCGGTCATTTGGAGAGGCATCGCACCCTACGTAAAATGCATCCAAATAGCTGCTGACTTCCAAAGCTAACCCCTTTAAAATTCTTGCTCACTTCTTCTGATTAGGTCAAGAAGAAAGTCTCAGTTTGCTGTTAATGTGTCTTTAATGCCTAACACTTGCTAATATCCCCTTTAACAGAGAATAGGAGTTCAGTAAACAACCCAGCCTCTGATGAATCTGGGGGTGGGTCTGACAAGCCTCAACAACAGAACCGGGGTGGGGTGGGGGTGGGGAGAGAGGGTATAGCTCAGTGGTAGAGTATGTGCTTTGCATGCCTGAGGTCTTGGGTTCAATCCCTAGTTCCTCCATTAAAATAAGTAGATAAATAAATAAACCTAATTACCTCCCTTTGCCCCCCAAAAAGTCAAACAACAACAACAACAACAACAACAACAACAACAACAACAGAACGGGAGTCATTTGAACAGGCGCTGGAGAAGACCGGAGATGTTTGCAAGAGTAGATGGGGAATCCACAAATCCAAGGTGCTTTCCCTGTTAGTTTACTCAAAAAGCAGTGTCTGTGTGGAACTTAATACCACGAAAACCTAAAATACAGGCTTCAAGAAAGGCTGATCTAAATTTACAGATGTTGGAAAAATATCGCTAACCTTTTGTGTTTTTGATGGATCGTGGTCATGATGGATGACCACGATCATGTGACGTGGCCCTTTACACCCCTAGAAGAGACAGAGTATTGGATGGACCAGGGCTCAGACCCACTAGACTAATTCTTGTGCTTTTAAGTAAAAATCCTCTATTTCTTTGAAAAGACCTCTTTTAAATTGCAGATGAAGCTGGTCTGGGGAAAGGTGTCCCTAAAGAGACGGTAACGTAAGTGCCCATGTTAGTACTATCTTACTGTGTGCACAGGATAAATCTAATGCAGATTGAGCTAATCTAAAGTTCAACATCTGTTTCAAAGTGGAACATTTGAAATGCAATGCAAAGAAGGACTTTCAAGCTCAGCTTTTATTCTGAACAATGAATTGCAGTAGTCAGTTTCCAGTTTTTGAGTCTATAAATTCCCTCAGCTAGCCCCAATAGAAGTCCCATAAAGTAGCATTACAATTTGATGAACATTTTATAGGTTTCACTTTGTTTTTAGAAAGAACCATTGTATATAATTTTACAAATTTTTGAATTTAGTAATATTGAATATCACTAACATTGAATACCATGGTTAAGAGCTTGTACTTCAGAGGTGGACAGATTTGAGATAAAATTTCTCATCTGCTACAGAGCGACTTTGGGCAAGTTATTTAGACTCTCTAAATTCCAGATCCTTTTTTCTATAAAATAGGATACGAATAATATCTATCACACAGGTAGCATTAATGAATTAATTCTTGTTGGGTGCATTAAACAAAATAATTTAAATAAGCTCTTACGCAATACCTGGCAAAGAGTGAGGGGTCAAACATATTAACTGCAGTGAATAATCATAGCTGCAGCTTTATTCAGCGCTGACTTTTGATTTAATAGCTTTGTTTATAGAACACAAACATTCAGGTTAAACACATGTTTAAAAAGTATCTCTTGATGTTTTCAAACATGCAAATGTTTGGCGCAATGAAAATAAGAGTAAAAGAAGTAAAAGTAAGAATTTTTACCTTTTTCCTGAAAATTTTGATTTTTCAACACCCAAGATGATGCAGGAAAACGAATGTGGGGCGTGAGGAGGGCCGTGTCCCAGGTCTCAGGTGAGCCCCTGGGGTGTGCCCCGCCAGGTGTGGGTCCTTGGCTTTATGCAGGAAAGAATTCAAGTGCGAGCCACCATCGAGTAAAGGTGGCTTTATTTAGAGAGATACATACCACAACAGAGTGTAAGGCAAGAGAAAGGCAAGGAAAGAGGTGTGGGAATTGGGTGCTCAGGTTAAAGTAAAAGTACGTACACACTGCATAAACAGAGTGCAGGACCTCTCCGAAGGGGAGGGAGCGAGAAGGGCCTCTAGGCATGGTGTTGTCAGGTTTCAATGGTCTCAGTAGCTTCACAGGCCTGCAGGTGGGACCATTCCAATTGCCCGGGGGAAAGGGCTGACATTCCCCGGAATTGGGCCACCGCCCATTCTTCGGCCTTTTGCCCTTAGCCTTGGGGCTGTCATGGCACCTGTGGGCATGTTATTTGATCACGCTGTTACAATGAGCATATAATGAAGCTCAAGTTCTGCTAGAAGTCAAAACTCTTAATCCTCAAGGCCAACTAGGAGATTGTGAATCTTCCACAATTTTGGTGTTAAATTGCTGTCATTCCTTGAGGGGCTGTGCCCTGCCCCCTTCCCTGCTGTCTCAATAACAAGGGCTGTACGAACTGCATCCATCTTAGTCTTTATTCTTGTGAATTTTCTCAACATATTCTCTGCCCTGAGATGTGTTCTCCTCCCCACGCCCGTGAGAGGATGGAATGTTTAGAACCCAAGTGCGGAGCTCATCTGCCAGCCGTCCTCACCAACCTCAGCACATTTTACAAGGAGGAAACAAAAGCCCAGAGCAGGTCAGTGATTTGCTCAAGTTCAACTGAGTCTGAATTTAAACTCTGCTTCTTACATTTATTCCATTCTATTATACTGGTTCTCAAAACTGAGAGGGCTCAGCACTGTTTGAGATCACCGTGGCCCATTTAAGAAAGGACATTAAGGAAATGACCTTGAAGAAAAATACTGTAAATGATGAAGGAATAGGGACATATTGTGGTTTTCTAGAATCAATATTTTGTAAGCAGTGTTCCTACCGTCATATTCAGAAGATATTATATGTAAACACAATTATATATAAATATTTATTCACTATATTATTGATTATTATCAATATAATAATAACATAATAACCAAATAATAATTGGTATTATGAATTCAATATATAAATTATTATATATTTTAATATTAATTCAGATATATTGTTTTCCTTTCTAGCTAAAGAATTATTGTGATGTTATCTAAGGGTATACCATTTTTATTATGTTTCCTAACAATTTTTATTGGGGAAAAATTCTTTTTAAGATGGCATATTACACCTTAACAGAATTACCAGCTCAAACTAAAAATTGTATGGGGAAAGGTCCCGTCCTGTAATTCTTTGTATGATGCTGGGATCAGGCAAGCAGCTGATGGCTTGATCAGTCAGGGGCTAACCTGAAAACTGCCGACTGCCTGGATGTGAGCCAAAGGTTGCCCTTGGGGTTGAGATAAGCCAGTTAATCTCCTGACTGAAACAACTAGTCTAGACATTGAATTGCTCTGGCACAGTACTTGTCAGGGACGTTGTGGATTGACTACATTCTAATTTTGCCCACTGTGTCGTCCTGGAATTGCAAGGGGGGTTGGGGCAAAATTATGGCATAGTTACTAAGACTTGATGAATTCAGCTGCCAAGGGAGGGTTATAAAGGGTGGAGGGAGTGTTGGGTGTGCATGAATTTTTTTAGATCAGTTCCCAGTCACCAATGGAGAGAAAACAGCTGCATAATAGGTCTAGCTTGTTTTATTCATGCGTAAGGATGTAATAAGGAATCCGTAAGCTGGTATTAGCTGTTTCTGATCCTCTGAGAGGTTCTTTTGGCTGTGAGGATCCTTAAAAGCTGTTGAGAGAGTCATTTGGGACTGCTGTATGCTGATGACTGAACTGGAAGACATACACGAAAAGGAAAGAGGACTTTCTAAAGAGCCAGCACAAAATAAAGGCAGTCTTTGGACAGCAAGCACAAATTTGACACAGAGTTCTCCATTATCTGATCTTTTGATTAAAGAAATCCTGAGACAGAGAAAGCAGCAAAATATGTGTTGCACAGGCTTGGAAGTTTTCAGAGCAAGCATCTTCAGCCTAGAGAGAATTGAAGACTCCAACCTACAACTGGGACTTGCTTCGTTTTGATATTTGTACCATATCCCATTCAATATTAAGCCCCTACTTCATTTAAGTTATTTTGGGCTAGAAAGATGAACAAAGTCAGTTCTTTCCTTTAATGACTTTACATTCCAGAAAGATGACCACATCAAATAAGAGAAGAATATCACCAAGAAAAAGATGAGCAGGCATCATTACATAGTGACTTGTAGATTACAATTGTACCTGAAATAATGGAAGGATTTGGACTCACGTAGAAATCTGTCTTCTTTCATTTTCTTGCCTTATTCTACATATTCATCTCCTCGTACTCATCTGCACCTATAGCTATGGCTTATGTTCTCTGGGTACCAAAGTTTTTCTCTCTGCCCTTTTCCTTCACCCATGCTCACCAGCCAAATGCATAATGAATATTTTTTACAGAAATTTCCCATAGGAACTTTGACCAGAACCCATTCTCCTACCATCTTTGGATGGGACCCACTTGAGTTGCCTGCACCATCTTTCACCCAGCATCAACCCGAACACTTGGAGTTCTCTGAAATACCTTCATTTCTCTCAATTCCATATCTAACTGGCCTCTAAGTTCAGTTGTGTCTACCTGCCTCTTGACTCCTCCTCTGATACAAGTTGGATTCTCTGGGACACAGATTCTGCTTTAAATCAACATCTGTGGAAGGGAAGGGAAGAAAGTATGACTGGGCAGGGGGGAAGGTTGAGCTGTGATGCTGACCCCATAGCCCCAGCCACAAGGATCTTGGAAACCAAAGTGGCTTTTGAGTTGTCCCACATAGAAATGTCAAAGGCTTCATCCTTAAAGAGCTTCTGGGCTGTGCATCTCCAGGTCTGTTACACCTGCCTTTCTGTTTCCTTTCAACCACTTTATTTTAGGCTTTCAAAAGTTTTGCTTGAACTTTTCCAGAAATTTTCTAACTCTTCTCCTTCCCTTCTTCTATGTAGCTTCCCTTTCAATATAAAACAAATTCATGTCACTCTGTTGCTTGCAATCTTCCAGTTACTCCTCACCTGCAGAATAAAGTCCTGACTTCATAGCATTACTTACAAGGACCTTTAGGAGTTCAGACCTGTCTACCTTTTCAGACTCATTGCTTACAACTGTTCCTGGATCAATCCTGAGTGCCAGCAATATGGAATTTCCTGTGGTTCCCTAACTGTTCCCCATTCTTCCTTACGTTTCTGCCCTTCTATTCCATTTACCTGGGAAGTCCATTTTTCACCTTATTTGTCTGCTAAATTCATCCTAATCATTTCTCAAGAGTAAGCTCAAGTTTGTTTCCTTAAAATACTTCCCCCAGCATTTCTTGACAAAGTCAAGCCCTTTCACTTCTGCAGGCTCTTGTCACGAGCTATATAATTTTTTGTTTTTTATTTGTCTCAGTCTCTGTGATGTGAAAACTCAAAAGGCCAGTAACATGTGTTTGTGCATATATATTATAGATATATAAATTCTTCTTGTATTCCCTGTGCTTAGCACAATTTCTGGCTCAAAACTGTACATTTTAGAATAATAAAGAAAAAGAAAGGAGTAAAAAAGAAAGAAAGAAAGAAAGAAAGAAGTCCCTTTCTATACTAACTATAAACTGTGTTCTAGTCAACACCTATAATTACTTCATTGAGGTTTTCATGAGCTCTATGTTGAATTATTTTGCCAAGAGGAAGCATTAAGATTTTGTGAAATTTATTCTTGATCTCGTTTAGCCTCTGTGTGATTTTTGCATCTCTGTGAAAAAAAATCACATATTCATAGTTATCAGCCACAACAATTTAGCCAGTGGTAAAATGAAACTGCCTGGTAGGGCCCAGAACTGAGAACCCAAACAGACCCTGAGGGTGAGCTCCCTCGAGGAGTGTTGGCAGTGGATCTTGAGAGGCCTTTGGGACAGTTGGGCAGTCAGTGGGAGACTGACCCACAAACAGGCAAGAAATGTACATATCAGCAGGTGACTAGAGTAGAGCAGTGGGGAGGGAGCAGACGAGGGCTGATTCATGACTGCTGGTGGTGGAGGAGTGATTCAGGCAGAGGGAATGAAGGTTCCCTCCAGGAGATCCAGCCACAAGTAATGGACACCCGTTCACAGCAACTTGTATTCAGAGGCAGTTGACAACCCTTGGAAGGCCTGGCCAACAAAGTGCTAGCTTTTTAGGTGCCAGGATTGAAGCAGAGAATAAAGAGGAAAATGAGTACAGCAAGCCGGAGATGCAGGCCGTTAGGATAGGGCTGTGTGGCAGAGGTTTGGCCACTGCGGCCAGGGTGAGCACCCAGCACGGAAAGCAGAGGCAGCGTCTTGGCGGGGCTGGCAGGAGTTGACTCCGTGTAGACAGACTAAATGTGGCCTCTGCTGTCTCCTCTGGTGTAGGTATGGAAGCTGTTTGGCAAAGGCTTGAAGCCATAGCTTGTGAGAATGACCCTCAGTCCTGGAGAGATACTGTACAATAAATCAAACTTCATTTCAGTCAAGATCCAGGGGACCTACGGTGTCAAAAGTTTCTCCCACTAGTAATGATGAACTATCAAGAAATACCAAAAGGTCTGGTGGACGAATTTGCTTTTTGACTGCATTGAAAACCAATTCCTCAAATAGCCGCGTCCTGACTGTGCTTTGACCTGTGTATTCCGTACAATTCAGAAGAGCGAAGAAGCAAGTTTTACCTGCCCCTCCAAGCCAAGCCTGAGGGGAGAGAAGCACCGCAGGAGGTAGGAGAAGGGTCAGGCTGACTTCTCAAGGAGGAGGAACGACAGCAAACATAGTGATGTGGCGGCTTTGTTTTACGTTCAAACTGGGTCATTACTCTCCGACTGCACTTCTAATGTAGAGCTCAGGACAGGCCTGGAGCAGGGCGAGCAAGAGCAAGTCCCCTTGACTTGCACCTTCCCCTCGGGATCAAGTGACCTCAGAGCTGGGCTGTCGTCAGGGAGAGCAGGTGCATGAGGCCGGGGCTGGGGTGGGCCGGGGAAGAGGGAAGAGCAGGAACACAGAGTGACCCCCTGGGCTGTCTCTGGCATTTGTGTGGTAGATTGCTTCTATCTGTCTTCCACGATAGAAATTATTCTTCCTGATCATGGGATGGCTTTGTGACGTATGGTCCTGGTTGAACTCCCTTGCCCAGAATTCCCTCTTTAGGCTTCTGGTTCATGTGGGCTTTGAGAGAGGTTCTCCCACATGAGCTGGAGAGTGGAAAGGAGGCAACAGCCACTTTGTAGCACACACCTCCCCCCAGGTACTTGCTCAATTAGGAGTTTAGGAGCTTCAGTGAAGGAATTTTCCAGATGTAATCAAGCCCCCAATCAATTGATTCTGAGTTAATCAAAATAGCCCAGGTGGTCCTGACCTAATCAGGGTTAAGTCCTCTAAAGAGGGAGCAGACCATTCCTGAGGTGTGGAGACTCCAGGCAGAAAGGAAAACTCTAAAACAGTCTACATTCACTTCCTTGGGATGAAGCGCCAGCCAAGTCTATGACAGATGGCCCTGCCTCTCCCTAGATCTTCGTTCAGTTTCTGATTTGCTGAGCCAGCTGCCTGTGTTCAGCTCCAGTGAGGGGCCCCCAATTCTGCAAGATATCCTTGTCACCAAGGTCAGATACTACAAGAATAGACATGTTTTAGTCTATTGTTGTTTGGTTCCAGCCTGTTTGTGATCTTCATGCCTGCCTGCCTGTGTACTTTGGGTTTACCTATTTTATATATAGTAGTGTGTATCTGCAAATCCTGAAATCCCAATTTATCCCTCCACACCCGCTTCCCCTTGGTAACCATGTTTGTTTTCTGTGTTTGTAAGTCTGTTTCTCTTTTGTAAATAAGTTCATTTGTGTCATTTTTTAAAGATTCCACATACAAGTTGTATCATATGGTATTTTTCTTTCTCTTTCTGGCTTACTTCACTTAGTATAACAATCTCCAGGTCCATCCACGTTACTACAAGTGGTATAATTTTATTTTATTTTTTATAGATGAGTAGTATTCCATTGTATAAACATACCACAACTTCTTTATCTAATCATCTGTTGATGGACATTTAGGTTGCTTCCATGTCTTGGCTATTGTAAATAGTGCTGCTGTGAACATTGAGGTGCATGTATCTTTTTGAGTTAGCATTTCCTCCAGATTTATGACCAGGAGTGAGATTGTTGGATCATATGCAACTCTATTTTCAGTTTTTTAAGGAATCTCCATATTGTTCTCCATAATGGCTGCACCAATTTACATTCTCAACAATGTAGGAGGGTTCCCTTTTCTCCACACCCTCTCCAGAATTTATCATTAGTTTACTTTTTAATGATGGCCATACTGACTGGTATGAGGCGATACCTCATTGTAGTTTTGACTTGCGTTTCTCTGATAGTTAGCTATATTGAGCATTTTTCATTTATCTATTGGCCATTTGTGTGTCTTCATTGGAAAAATGTTTGTTTAAATCTTCTGCCCATTTTTGTATTGAGTTGTTTGGCTTTTTTTTTGTTATTGAGTTGTATGAACTGTTTGTATATTCTGCAAATTAAGCCCTTGTCAGTCACATCATTTGCAAATATTTTCTCCCATTCTGTAGGTTGTCTTTTTGTTTTGTTTATAGTTTCCTTTGCTGTGCAAAAGCTTATAAGTTTAATTAAGTCCCATTTGTTTATTTTTGCTTTTATTTTTATTGCCTTGGTAGACTCCCCTAGGAGAACATTGCTAAGATTTATGTCCGAGAATGTTTTGCCTTTGTTTTCTTCTAGGAGGTTTATAGTGTCTTCTTTTATGTTTAAGTCTTTAAGCCATTTTGAATTTAACTGTTCTAATTTAAATTAATCAACAGTAGGTGTCATGTTCCAGCCTGGCCACGCTCTAAAAATATTTAACCTCTTAATCAATGAAAGTCAATGTTGAAAAGTCTACATCTAGACAAATATTCTTCCCCTGTGAGCAACAATAGGAACAGAATCCTAAAATAAAGGGACAATTTTGGAAATAACAGTAATTTTTAAATGGAAGGGGAAAAGGTTGGAAAAGATGTGCTTGGCATCAATATCTAACTCTCCATTGTTTTTCTTCTCTTCTGGCCTTCATGCAAACTGAGAAAGCCCACAGCCCATGTAGAGTGGAGCTATGCTGCAATACACTCACTATGGCCGTCGTGGGTGTTGTGGGAGCAGGGACCACGAGGAGAGAGCATCTGAATTAAGCAGGGCCAAGGAAGGTCCTCTCCAGGACATCTTATTCCTGCCCCTAGGGCTAAGGACCATTCCCTCCCACATGGTGAAGCTCTGGGAGGTGTCATGGTTCACATCATGTCTTCCAGAGGGTGGGGGAAAGTCTGCCATAGAAGCAAATAAAGCTACTCTGTAAAGAGATGAAGGAAAAGGACCCGTGAATAGAGGTGCCTAGTAGTTCCAGTGGGTGGTTCCAGCTGAACTTGAAGCCCTGCCCCCTCTGAGGGGAGCTAATTTTTAGATTACTATAAATTGCATTTCAAAGAAAACTAAAGGGCTCTGGGGAATAGGGCTCTCTCTTTCTCCGTCTCCCCTTTTGCATTCCAGGATGGGAAGTTTTGGGTCAGGAGTCCATCTGCTCAGGGGCCAGGCGAGAACTTGCATGTCGTAGCCTGAAGAGACTTAGGAGGACTGGGATCCCCCTGCTGGTTAATCCTTACGCAGAATGGGCGGGACCATGAGAACTGGAGGTGAGAACTAGTGTGTACTTGCTGTGAAGTTTTTTCTTGGAATGGAAGGGCAAAAACTGGGGAAAAGTTATGGAAGAAGAAAGTGTTTTGAGAAATTTTTAAATGCCTCCTATTATTTTGTAGTTGTGAGATGGGTTGAGTTTGAATTGGTAAACTCTCAGAGGGCGTCTGTAAGCATTTAGAAAAGGATGGTTAATTTGCAGCAGATACTAGCTTTTGTGCAAAGGCAGAAAGATGTACTGTAACATATGATGCAGATCACTTTAGAGTAATTGAACCGTGGCTTTCACATGCTTTGCATCCTAAGCTTATCTCTATCTGAAGCCCGTGGAAAGTCTCCTCTCATTTACATAACAGGGCAAGAGATTATTACAACTAAAATTAGATCCACGAATTGCTATGCATAGTGCTTTGTAGCATAATCATATTATGACAAAATAGCCTTTATTTCTTTATAGCTATATAATATAGTTAAGTTCTTTAGTAATTTGTTTGGAAGTTAAGGAGTGGCAGTACTATCTTATTATATTAAAGCATCGCTGATTTTTGGCCAAATTGACAACCTTGCTTGATTGTTCTTTAGAGATGCTTGTTTGAGGAAAGGGAAGGATCCTGATAAGGTCTAATTTGTTTTTCTTTCTTTGCCCCTACCCCTGCCTTTTTAAAAAATGTGGGCCATTGCTCTAGAGTTCTTCCTGCTCACCCTTATCACTTATCCTGATAATACCATCCTGAGAAAGTGGTTCCTGTTCATTTGATATGACCAGATAAAGTCAAAAGCCCTGTGCTTTCCCAGCGCGGGAGAATCTTGAGCTGTTTTCTCCAGATTCCGAACAGGGCAAAGCACAAAAACCTTGACATTAGTTAAATTCTTATTGTAAAGATGTCAACATGGGAGGGGAGGAAAAACAACCAAATTGTTGAGGAAAGAAATGAGGAAGTGAGGGAGAGGGGAACATGGAAATTAAGACTGAGTAACAGGACTAAACCAACAGAAGGAAGAGCAATGCATTACAAGGATATGGCTATGCGGAAAGAGGAGAGAAAGGGGAAATATCACCCAGTGGCAGCTTATCACATGCCCAGAAGTGTGGGGCTGAGAGTTTCTCGATGGCTCTGTCGAGCAGAATCCCCCACCCCCACCCCATTCTTTATTACCATTAATGCTAAAGGTAGCAGGAGCTGCAGAGGTGGCATTTTCTTCTAATGTAATTTTCAGTTACTGAACTCAGTTACTGACTCTTCAGAGCCTGAGGGAGGACGAGCCTTTGTTAACTTTTCACTTTTCTCTTCAACCTCATTAGATTTCTCAAGCTTTAGTTCTAGACCTAAAGCACTGCGCTGTGGCTAAACCATGTAAAATAACGTTTGGAGGGGAAAGCAACACCTGCGAAAATGTCACACAAATTTCAGCTCCAGTTGTTGTGTCTGGTGAGGTCACCACATGAAATCCTGGTGCAGAAAATGCGAGTAATAGGGCATTCAATTTGTCACGGGCTTCGTGGAAGCCACAGCCTGTGACTTCCTCCCCGGCACCCTGCGGTGTGGTGATGAACCAGAAAGGCTTCTCGTCTGGTGGCACCTTTATATGCGTGTTCAATGGGCAGCGCGGCCATGCAGACATTAGCCTCACTGAGGCAGTGTCTGAAAGGGGGCTGCTAACTGGTGTTAGTCCACAGTGGGCAGCGGGATTCTGATTTCATCAGTGCGGATCACTTATTTCCCCCAGGGGGAGATTCTGTACACAAAAAAATGGCATTTTTGGACTTCTTGAGAACAACTAAACTCTGGAATAAGAACTCTGTATGGCTGACTCTGAGCAATAATGTCAATGTGTTAGAAAGGTTATATAATGACCCTGTGCCCTGACTCTGCTTCTGTGTCTTCTAGGGCAGCGTTTCTCTGTTGGACCCTGGTTGAATGACCTTGTCCTAAATGGGCAGGCAAACCAGCAAGGTTTTACTGCCTCTGACTCACTCAGCTGCTCACAGTCTCTGTGCCTTTGTTTTCTCTCCTCTGGTGCTGTATTCTGTCCTTGAAATGACATAGAAACATTTAAAAACCACCTACATGGGACAAGTCCCTCTGTTGAAGGGTGTACCCCTAACTGGACCCACCATTTGCTCAGTGGGTGGCACTGCCTGTGTAGCCCCACTGAGCTTCCTCTCAGCAGCAGAAACTGGGGGTATATGCGGATGGCTCCCTGCCCTTCATCCTGGATATTTGCTTTATTTGAGATGCCAGCTGCATAAGAATCCTTCTGAAGGATATATAATGATACAAGAATTACTTAAAAAAAACCAAACTTGGCTTGAAGAATAGCTAAAACATTTTACATTTTATTGTTCTTAACTAACAATGTGGTGAGAGACAATTAGATTTATTTGATAGTAGACAAACACACCAGGTTTCCTTTGGGTTTGTGCTAGAGGAGTATTTTACAAACTTTAAAAAAATATTTAGTAAGAAATACATTTGACATTATGATGCATTTATTGCAGTGTACACAGTTCTTGTTAAGAAACCAAGTGATCTGATTGTTTCTATTCTATCCCATTTGTTTATTTCATTAAAAAATGCTAGTTATGACCTACTACATTTGTTTCATTATCCACCAATGGGTAGTGACACACAATTTGTAAATGCCTTTTCTATAATTTTGAGGAGCATAAGCATGAAGGATAAGAAAAAAATTCAATTTAATGGAAATTAAGTAGTAGTCTTATGGGTCTAAATTCTAAACACACAGTAGGCATTTTGTTCTTGTTATTTTAAGTATTGAATTTAATTGCTGATTATTATCTTTAAACATATTGGTGATAACTTGTTATACTGACTGCAACATGAGGTTTCAAACCAGTTTGTGAGTAAACACAGCATTAAGGCACTTTATGGCTATTATCTTATTTAACGTACAAATAACACTGGCAGATAGATAAATGGTTTATCAGATGAGGAAGCTGTGAGTAACAGCCAGGCAATTTGCTTCAGATCACGGTAGACTTAGTAAGTAGTTGAGCTGAGATCTCCAGTGCTGTGACTTGCCCTCTAGTCCACAGGTCCTTATCTGAGGCTCAGCAAGGGCCAGGACTGGGCAGAGGAGGGTGTTTGTGTGTGAAGTGGCAGGGGCCTATCAGAATCACCAGGGGAGATTTTTCCAATCATACTTTCTCCGTCCCCATCCTCCCAAACTCCATGCCACACCTGACAGCTGCTTAGACTAAAGGAAAAGGAAAGGTGGCTGATTTAGCTTTAATACTCCAAATAGACCTCACCTCGACACCTCCCCAAGTTGACATTTCTATATCATAATGGTTTGTTAGGTAACTTTTCCCTAGTGACTCAGTACACATCATAGGCAGCTTGAAAGGTATACCAATTAATTGTGAAAATCTAAAAAATTAAATAAAAACACAATTTATCAACATTTCTAAAGATAAAATTAAAACTCGGAGGTATTACTGCTTCTAATAAAGAAGCCATTCATAAGGAAAGCAAGTCATTATACTGAGAGTACAATGACCAACAAGAGACACCCCCTTCTCATTCCCTAGTGACCCAGTTGTTGGATGGGACCTGTTGTTTATTGTAAGCAGGCTCAAGTCAACGAAACTGGGCCTGGGATAGGGTATATGGAGTAGACAGGTGAATGAATGCACACAAAAGAGTCTATTCATTTGTAGACTGTGTATGGACATAAGCTGCAATATGAGGCACATTCAATAAATATTTCATTTGCCAAAGAGCTGGTTTATAAGCAAATGAAAGAAACAAAATCTAGAAAAGAGAAGCATAAAAGTTGATATACAGCTAAAAATGTAAGTAGGTTAAATAGACACCTCTTTTGCAGTTCAAAGATTATTTAGTTTAAAAAAGTTTAACTTAACAAGGGATATTGAAAATTGGAGTTAGTAAAGAAGAAGGAAGAGGAGGAAGAGGAAGAGGAGACAGAGAAGAAGGAGAAGAGAAACATATCAAAGAATGTTACTGGATAATTTTTGAATCATTTTTCAAATCCAAAATATTTTCTGGTTGAATTTTCTGAATAGTAGTCATTTAAAGACTCCACCATATTGGCAGTCAACTGATAATAAATCAACTTTTTTTTTTTTTTGGTATAAGGGTTTTAATGTATCAGTAGTATTCTTTTTTTTCCCCTATAAAAGCAGAATGCAGGGTTAGGAAAATATGTTTTATATTTTGATGATAGAATAAATGATGTGTGCCAAATTAAACTTTTGGGGAGTTCATGATTTAGGAATTCTTTAAATGTCTTTTCTGGAATTGCTTTATTTGGTTATGAGCTCTCAGAGATAAGAAATAGTCTTGAAAATACAGTCAAGAGTCTATCAATTAAAAATATTTATTTTAATTATTTAAGGAGAACCTAGTATATTTCTCTGCCTCCAATTCCTTCACTGAATCAAGGAGATGTCCTCCTATTCCATATGGTACTTACAGCAGCAGGTTGGCATGGTGACCATCACTGCTGCTTACCAGTATTGTCAACTCTCCTTGCCTTCCAGCATCTGAGATAACCCTTTCCCACCTCCTTGCATGTAGGTGCAGCCGGTGTGGCTTTCTTTGGCCAAGATCCAGTGGTGAAGTGCACCATTTCCAGGTGGCGTTAGGAGCCTGTGGAGGACTTCTCCTGCTTTCTCTTCCTCTTCTGTGTTTTCCTTCCTGTGTTCCTATGGAAAGTGCTTCAGCTGGTTGTCCATAGAGGGCAGGCTCCCAGGAGCTTAAATCTTAGAGTGAACAAGAAATAACGTTTGTTGTGTTATTCACTGAGACCTGGGGGCTGTTTGTTACCATAGCATAACTAAGACCATCCTATCACAGTGGGTAAATCAAAAATGTTGGTTAAAGAACCTTAAAACATAGTATGTAAATAACTCTAAAAGTTCTTTTAAATTTATAAACAGTAGGTATATATAAACTAACCAGTACTTTAGTTACAAGCCAAAGGCTTTTCTTTGATTATGAATTTGCTGACTGGAGCTCCATATTGTCTTTTGTGCATTACCACATAGCTCATGGTTTATATATGGTTTTCCTCGGAGCAAGAATGTGAAGACATGGGTGAAGCAATCTGAGTGCAGATTCTTCTGGCTTTTTATGTTGCCCCCTTGCAAACATTTTACAGTTGTCTCCCCTAATAAACCTACTCTGACAGGATTTTTTTCATAGAGATTTATCTTTATTAAGTCTTCCCAAAACACTCTCCTAATTTTTCACAGAAACATTGCTCATTCTTTTTTACATTCATATTTTATCAGCTGATGTGGTATTTAATTAAGTTGTGTGGTTTTAATAACAGGCACAAATGGCAGAAAAATGTAGGAATAAACCTAATAGATTCTTAACAAGCATATAATTCACCTGGTTGGAGTAGAAGCTTGAAGAATACTAGACAATAGACTCATGGTCACGGCTTTTGATGCAGAGGGCATCAGTCCAGCCTTTTACACAAGTGACTAGAATATCAGTGTAGTGGACACAAACCTCTTGCATCTTCTCAGGTTCCCTAGATGACCTTCCTCCTTCTTTCTCTTGCGTGGCTCCCACTCACAGCAAGTCATCTTTCCACCTTGCAGTAAATGAAAGGCCATACTGCAGGCGTGGGATCTGGCTTCTGCAGGGGTTACCAAGGGGCCTGATAATGCAGCTTGGAAGTTCTGGGAAGACATCTCCTGGAACAGTGAATCATGACCGACAGGAAATGAGAGCTGGGAGGAGTCAGCTGGTGAATCCCCCTCCCTTCTTCCCTCCATAAACGCAGCCAAGTGAGCTTCTCCTAGCAACCTCTCAGGAGAAAGTCCTTTGTGCTGAGTAAACAGGTATGTTCTGTGAACTGCGCATCTCTTTGGAGCCCAATATGAAGTGGTGATCATCATGATGATGATTTGCATTACGCCAGTTTTTCATCGCCTCATTTCTCCCTTTCTGCTCCTCTTCATCACCCCGGGCTTCTACTTCCCTAGTGTCACCACTTTAATCTCTGCCTCAGGCTCTGCCTTCTAGGGGAAACACACAAAGACAGTCAATTAATCGGGTGAGCCAGTTACACAGAGGTTTATTTTAAAAGCTTCTTTGGAAGAGTCTTAGTGTCAGGCAAGGAGGGATTCAGGCCCAGAGGCGTGGTGGAATATCTACAGTGATTTACAGTTTGTAGGGCTTATCTAGGGAATACAACACATATTGAGACATCTAAAATTAATATAAGTCCTGAAGGACAGAGATGAAAAAATAGATCACTGTAGAAAACAAGGTTTCTAGTCTGATAGGAAAGCAGAGCATAAAGAAGGAGTAATAACACTATTCCTAAAAATAATAACCAACATTTAGTGATTCTTACCATGTTTCAGCAACTATGTTAAGCACTTTACAACATTTATTTAACTGTTATAACAACCCTCTGAGCTAGGCACTGTTAATGTTACCAATTTTCAGATGAAGAAACTGAGGCTTAGGAAACTTCAGAGGTTTTCCAGTAGTCACCCAGCTAGGAAATGGAGAAGATTCCAACACAGACAGTTTGACTACTAATCACAGTAAGAGAGGGCCAGTAAATATTTCAGTGGAGAACAAGGCACATGATAAAAATAGAGTGCATTCCCAAGAACCAGGAACAATATCTCAGGTCCACTTGGTCAAGTAGAACCACCTAGGGATGACCGTTGAACGCAGGGTCTGAGGCCCATTCAACCACTGCTCTGCACTGAATGGAAGCAGCCTCCAAAGATAGTAAATCAGAGCTAGCTGGTTTAAACCTACTCCTTTAGAGAGAGCCTGTTTCTACTTTTTATAACAATTCCTAAAGATCCCTAGACCTTTGTGATTTTATTGTTTCATTTATCTAATCAGCAGATATTTAATAAACATCTACCCTGGGCCATGCAAAATTGTAGATGCTGTGGATATTCAGAAATAATTAAGGTACAGTCCAAACATTAAGGAATTCACAAACTGGTAGAGAAGACTCCAAGTACTCAAAAAATTAGAACAGAATAAGAGGAAGCATGGGGTATGAGGAGCACAGAGGGGTCTATCAACCCCCTTGCCTGCAGCTAAAGACTGAGGAGGCATCCCAGAGACAAAGGAGAAGAGCAAGGTCCCCAAAACTGGGCATCACTTTCCCATTCTAGGCAGAAGGAACAGCACACGGAAAGAAATGGAATCCTGAGTGAGTACAGTGCGTTCCAGAAACAGCTGATAGCGCGGCGGATTTAGAGTGCGGGCAGGGGTGCCGTGTAATTCACCAACAAAACCAGGTCGATACTTCGGTGTATGAAAGGGGGTTCTTTTCATAATTACTTTGGGATAACAGGAACAAAGAGGCACTGTCCCAGGTGAACTAGGATGTCTGGTCACCCCAAGTGAGAAGGCCACAGATTGGAAAGCGTTTAGGAATCACGTAGACTTGGATTTGAATCAAGGCTTGCATGGTCAGAGGCAGAGTGACTATGACTAGTCAGTTATTGGCTGACTAGGCCTTAATTTCCTGTTTTGTAAAATGGAAATTAATAATTTCTTCATCATGGTTTTGTGTGAATGAGGTAACACACATAATGCGACTAATACAATACTGGCCGTTAATGGGCTCCCCCCAGAATATTGTTTCCCCATGTCTACTCCTACCATGGGACACAAAAGGGGGTTGAGGCTGGAGGATTAGACAAGTCTGAGATTACCTTATGTCTTTTGTATCATGCTTAGGAGTTTGAATTTCAGCCTGAAAAAAATAATTAAGCAGAGAAGTTGTCCAGCTGCATTTGTGCTTTAGAAATACAATTCTGGCAGCAGCATTTAAAATGTGTGTCAGGGCAGTGAGTCATCCAGGAGCTCCTGGTGACCTCTGGCACCAGGAAGCGTGGAGATCCTCATCTTTCTGTATAAGACTCATCCTCTTCTGACATTTGAAAGTGGGGGTGGGGGAAGCTACCAGTCTTTTGGAGTGGAGATGGGTCACAGGTGGTGATTTAGCAGGGGAAACTGACAACTCCCTAAGAATCAAATTCTCAAAGAGCAGTCCCAGATTACCAACATCTGAGAACTTGAATTTACTAGAACTGTAAATTCTCAGCCCTAAGTAGACCTACCAGATCAGAAACTCTGGGGGTGAGGGTCCAACAATCTGTGTTTTAACCAGTCTGCTAAAAGATCCTGAGATACACCAAAGTTTGATAGCCACTGCAGAGCTAAAACTTAAGTGGCAGGTCAAGGTCAGTGAATCAGAGAACAGTAATGGTTCTGTCATCAAACTAAAGGAGAAACAGAGGGAGTCACTGAAGTCAAAGTATAAAGTGTGGGACCTGGGGTGCCAGGGAGGTAAGAAGGGAGAACCTCTAACTGAGAAAATAAGCAGTTTAGGTGGTCTCTGGAAAACACCTAGATTAGTTATGGGGGCTGATTTTTGTTTCTTAGGGCTGCCATAACAAAGCCCCAAACTGGGTGGCTTAAACAACAGAAATTTATTGTCTTATGCTTTTAGAGGCTAGAGGTCAGAAATCAAGGGGTGTGCAGGGCCAGGCGCCATCTGAGGCTCTGGGTAGAATCCTTCCTTGCCCCCTTCTAGCTTCTGGTGGTGGACATCCACCCTTGGTGTTCCTTGACTTGCAGCTGCAACACTCCAACTTTGCCTCTATCATCACATGGCCTTCTCCCTGGGTGTCCCTTCTCCTTCTCCTTATAAGGATTCCCATCATATTGTATTAGGGCCCACCATAATGACCCCATCTTAAATAATTACATCTGCAACATCCTTATTTCCAAATAAGGTCACATTCTGAAGTACTAGGGGTCCAGACTTCAACATGGTCACATCCCTAGGCACGTGTGTTAGGTAGTTTAGATAGAAATGAGCACTGGGTAGGGGGAGAGGAAGGGGAAAGGAACAATCCAGAACACAAGGAGCCTGAGCTGTCAATCAACCAGAGTGCAGGGACCTGAGTTGTCAATCAATCAATCGATTAATCAATCAATCATGAAACCAGGATATAAAAATAGGAAAAACAAGGGAACTGTGCCATTTTTCCTCTCTCGGATTAACCTGCTCCCAGTTCTCAGGAGTGTACTATCTTTTATTTTTTTAATTCACTAATGAAAATCTTGCTTATATCATACTTTCTGTCTCTCGTCAAAAATCTTTTTTTCAGGGGACTAAGAACCAAGGTAATTCTTACTTTCCTTTTTTCCTGTAACACATGGAATTAGGATTTCAGTATATTTTGGGGGCAGAGTGGGGGACATAAGTCAAACCATAACATAGCCTGTCATTGGCTCTTAACTAGCTTACATTGCC
This sequence comes from Camelus ferus, assembly GCF_009834535.1. Classification (NCBI taxonomy): domain Eukaryota; kingdom Metazoa; phylum Chordata; class Mammalia; order Artiodactyla; family Camelidae; genus Camelus; species Camelus ferus. The sequence goes on along the minus strand of NC_045698.1, from coordinate 59,194,415 downwards.
TGCTTTGGGTTTCCCCAGAAATAGAGCCTGAAACAGAGATTCGTGTCTAAATAGTTTATTTGGTAGGAGATCCCAGAACACACCCTAGGAAGGTAGCAAAGTGGAACAGGGCAGGGAAGGCGTTCGGTAAGGGGTGTGGGTCACCGGAGCTCAATCCACCAGAGAACCTGGGAAATGTGTAGAATCCATGCCTCCGAGGGGGCTCAGGTGTTTGTATGGCCTTGGTTGAGGGCTACTCAGGAAGGTCATTAATTCTTAGGCATTCCCAATCTGCTACCAGACGCGGAGGAACGGGCCTCAGGGGCCAGGAAAGCCCATGGGTGAAGAGATGCCGGCAGGGGTAAGTCGGGCAATGTGCACAGAAATGGTCAAGACTGAGGGCATGGGCACCACAGGCATCTGCCTTAGTGGGAGGGCTGGCTTTAGGGAAGTCAGGGAGAAGAAGGAAATGAATAAATGCAAAACCACGTACGAGTTGGTAAATCAATTATGTCAGGAGGTCTGTACGGTACGAAATGGCCAATTTGATTTTTTAAATTTTGCACTCAGTTGAGTTGATTTATTTCACTCTAGGCTAAAACTTTCTGGCTACTGAAATGTCAAAAAAAATTCTTCTTTTACCTGATTTTAATTGTTGTAAAATTACTGATGAGGCTATTTGGAGTTTTCAAGGGACTTCATTTTTTCCGACTTGTGAGAATTAAAAAATAAAAAGAAATTCTGATAGCTCCCTGAGATCCCAGGACAAACTTGGACAGAGAGAATCTCAATAACCTGTCCCTGGTCACTCAATGTCGTTTAGAAAGAACTGGAAAGAGCATTTCCTCTCTTGGCCTCTTCTCTGCTGCTTTGGCTACTCAGCTGTGTCTGACTTATCTAGAAGACTAACATAAACCCAGTTGTTATATGGTACTCTTCCTTAAAAGGCATGGTAGATGTCTTAGTTTTAAGGTTTATTTTTTAAGGTAGAACCCTGCATTTTCACTTAGGTAAAGCTTAATGCCACCTGTATCTTATTTTTTAAAAAAGAAGTAGTTTTAGAGAGTTTTCTTGCTTAATGTCATGCAGCAAGTTTTTGACAGAAGCAGAATTATAATCCAAGATTTTTTCCCCTCTTATTTGTGTTCTTTTTACACAAATACAACCGTTTTCTGGTTATTTCAAAGATATGTATATAATGGGACCTAATCACAGAGTTTGCTACCATAAAATATAGTTTACTGGAGGTAGAGGCACTGTAACATAATTTGACCTTCACATATTCAAACTGTGTGCAAAGAAAGTTGGCAAAGCTCAAAAAGAATTATTTTTCCCCTTTACATAATGTGTTTTGCAATTCAAAGATTTTACACACAGAATGATGTTCCTTTCTATGTCTAATATACTAATATAAAATCCAAGTGTGGTTAAATCATCATAATTTTGGATGATAACCTAATTTAACTGATATGTAAAAAAGTTTCACCAACAAAGAATAATTTTCAACACCAGACTAGGTGGGTGGTCCTGGAATAGTCAAGGGAGAAAAGAGAATCCAATCATTACTTTCTCAACATAGTATTTATTGAGGAATCAAAGCTTTATAGGCTCATAATTTGTAATTGTCCCATGCAAAAAAATTATGAAAATTATACTTGTGAGAAAATTTTAGCACAGTTATGGAATAGATGTGAATTTTATATTTGCTTGTGGCAAAAATTAGAGTTAGAAGGAAGATTTTGTATGAATTATTTCTTTGGACTCTTATAGACCTTGTTTCAAATCCTGTCTCCCACTCATTCATGGTATGATTGTACGTTTTATTTACTCAACCTATTTTGTCTTCTGCAAAGTATCCTCAGACTTTTGTCCCCATCTGCTAATGTAACGCCTGACAGACATTAGGTATAAAGAGTCTTATTCTAAATAAGACTGCGTTAAAGGATTTTAGTTAAGATAAATGACAGTCTGATATACTAAGTAGACACTCAACAAAAATATTGTTGTTCCCAGTCATGGTCCCTGCCCTTTGTGTATATTATGACATATTAGAAGAAATATTGAAAGACAGAGACTCTGGAGTTGGACACACTGGGATTTATGAATAACAGATGTGCTATTTACCAACCCGGTGACTATGGATTTATTATTTAACCTCTCACAGCTTCAACTGTTTCTTCTCTAAAGTGGAAAAAGAACAACTATCCTTCAGTGTTAAGACTCACATGAGTTTTTGTGGTTCTTCGATTTTATTTTTTTCATCACTAAAATGGGAATCCTAGTCATTACTTATTTTAAAACGTTGTTATGAAGGCCAACTTAGATAATGTGTTTGAAGGTAAATTTTTTACAAATCTGGTAAATATTATACAAATGTTAATTTTTTTGTTATTAAAATTACTAAATATGATAATATAATTAAAGTCATAAAATTAAGATATAATTTAAATATTATAATTTATTTCTGGTGAATAATACTTTATCCTATAAAGTATTTGCTTAACTCCCAAATTTAATCAAACCACGAAGTTGTTGAATATTATAAATCATGACCCAATATAAAAAAAACTTACTGGTGAATATTTAAATTTCTAGCAAACAAAACCTATCTGCTGATGATTACTAACATTACAATTTAATTTTCATTTTAAAAATGATTTTTTACAAGCTTCCTTTAATCAGTGAGCACCACTCTATGTTAAATGTGTGATTTAATCAGTAAAATCCCATTTTACGTTACATTTTAGGGTCTCACTGCCTTTTGAAATCATGATAGTGTAAAATGTTTTCCTGTCATTAAATGAACAAATTAGAAATATTGATTAATTCCTGTGGCTGAAGCCCCCCAGGTAATCTCTGAATTGCAAGGTCCCTGCCCTGATGAAGCTTATGTGCGAAGTAAGATAGAAGACGGACGAGATTGACCATGTCAGTGAAATATCTGGAGGAACTGGTGTTCGAGGGAGAGACTGAAGGCAAAGAGGATGGGAAAGGAGAAGCCACTCTTCTGTAATGAAGGGGAGCTGGGAGCGGCCAGGCATTTTCAGAGGCTCAGGCCTTAGGAGAGAGTGAACAGACATTGAGGACTTTTAGCCGAAGAGTTGCCCACTAAAAGTAACGTTCTGGGGATTAACTTGTCGGTGGAATGTAGAGCTGAACTGAGTGGAGAGAGAGAGACAGAAAAACTTCTTAAAAGAATATCAATAATTTGGGTATAACTTGAGGATAATGACAGTCATGAATGCAAAGTTAGGAAGTGAGTCATTACAAGAAATTAAAAACTGATTGTACTTGTTAGCTGACCCAACTAGAATATAGGGAAGTCAGAAAGGGAAGGAGTTTGGATTTTCTTTCTCTTGGGGAGGTGGGAGAGGGACAGTGTGGATGGTATGGTCACTCAGGTATAGGAATGTTATGTTTAATCTGCTGGGGCATCCAGTTAGCCTAGTCTTGTAGCGGACTAAGGCTGGAGTCTTGAAAGTGGGCTAGTTGTGTGCAGGAGAAAGTGTGGGCTTGCAGAGCTGACCCTGGTCTCAGTACAGAGCTCAGGAGAAGTAGACTCGTGTCCATAATCTTCCATTAGTACTGTAGTCCCATTGTATCCAAGGCTTTTGTCTAAGAGGCCCTTTTATTCAAATTATCAGGTAAACTTTCTAGTGATGAAAGTTGTTTCCACCTTCACACTGTCAACCAACACACTTACATTCTGTTCAGCTGAACACCAAGAAAAGCTGTAGGTTTTCACATTTATTGTAATGGAATGTTCTTTGCGAAGCTTTAGCTATGGCCACTTAAATGTCAACATTGTTAACAATACTGTGTCTAAATTAGATACCTACAGGAAAGCTCTTTTAGTTGGAAGACCTTGCATGTTATAATGTTCTTATATTTGAATGTATTAGTAATAAGAGGTAGCTTCCGGAGTATATGTGCTTCTAGCCACTATTCTAATCAGCTGGGTGAAAATTCAGTTTTCTACTTGAAAACTTTATGGTTAGTTAGGAAAATCACCCCTAAAAGAGAACACATCCAAAGAGAAATTTAGAATTTTAGGCATTTAAAATGTCTTTCACTAATCTTGGAATTGATTTTAATAAAAATACAGCTTGAGATAATTCTTTATGTTAAAAACATTCAGCTATTTCCAGCCACTTTGTCAGTTTATCAAGCAATCAGGATTTCTTCTTCCCTGCCAAAAATGGAGCTCTGGGTTTGTGGCTTTTCCCTGATGAGATCCTGTTGTATCTCACTCTCGTGGTACCCACTTTAGAAGGTTATGTGTGACGACCTTGGGGCCGTGTGTTTGTGTGATGGAAGATAACTGAGAATATGGGCTCCTTTCTCCCTTCTGCTTTTCACGTATGAAGCTCCCATGGTCATCTCCTTACTCTCCCTGGTTTCCTCTTAGTGCCTCCTCCAGGTAGGTTCTTGGATCACCAAGAAAGGTACCTCCTCTCAGTTGGTGTGTTCCCCTTTCAGACATCCAGGACCTACCAGACAGTTAGGCACAGTTCTTCTGAGTCTAATTATAGAATTCCTTAAAAACAAAACAAAACAAAAACAAAAAAACCTTCTATCTTTCTTTGTCATCAAGCTAAGAGAAAGGTCCAAGCAAAAATTTATTTGGGTTCTCAAAGTCACCTCATCCTTTAAAATCATGATTCTTTAAAGTTATACATGTCCCTCAGTGTCAGGAAGCTTACATTTATAGTCCCTAGCATTCTTGTTATCCCAATACCAGTATTGTAATAAACACCTGCACATCTAAAAGCTAATACATTTCAGTTGTTCAGGCATTAGTCAGGTTAGGATTTTTCACCAATGCTCACAAAAACGAAATAAAAATAATCAGTGGTTGCTGAGTTTCTTCCTTTTTACATACTTGGACAGATTTTAAAATACATAATTGAAGTAGAATATCTAGTTATTTGAAGTTTACATATAACAACACTATCTCTGTCTCTACTCTCTATATATCTATTTCTACATATCTATATATATACAACCATCTAGGTCTATATCTGCTAAATATGTGTGTGTGTCCATAAGATCACATTGTTTATATTTTAAAATTTATTCTTTATTTTTATCCAAGTTATACATGCACATATATCACATTTAATTTATCAGCACTGTATTTATTCTTCCAGTCTTCCCAATGTTCAGGCAGCAACGTATTTTGAAGGTTGGATCGTGATGAAAACTAAAAATTCAACTGAAGTTTAAAATTGGAGTTACATCTAGAGTCCTCACTGATGTGTCTTTTTTAAATTACTGTAAAGTGTAAATTGCAAAATATAAAATGTAAATCGCAAAATAACAACGAAATATTTCATTCTGCCATGTTTCATGTTTCCTCAAGAGTGTGTGTGCCGAGCTGTTATAAGAATGTCGATGAATAGGTGCCAAGGATTAGCCAGCCAATAGCTTGTCCACTTGCAAATGTAAAGCATCTGCTCAGTTGCCAACCTCTCCTTCCTGAAGGTAAAGATGCACCTGCAGGCTGGGCAGGTGGAATTCCTGCAGGAGCCGCCCGGCCCAGGCGGCAGGAGGACGCTCCTGGCAGAGGGGGCTTCCCCTTCCCGATAGACGTGCTCTAGAGCTTATCCAAAAATGAGAACAATTGAGCCACTCTGGCCTAAATAAATATTTTTAGCAATAGTATTTTAAGACTTTTTCAATCTAAAAATGTCTTAAATGTTTTAAAATATAAAGTAGGTATCTGCATTCTTATCCTCCTCCAGCATTTTCCACTCACTACTGGCTTCAACAAGGAAGAAACAGGAATTGAGCACAGTGTGCATTGGGGGCAGCCAGCCCCCAAAAGCACTTGCTAAACTCAGTCTCAAATTTAAAGGGTGTTTTTCCTAGAGGACCTACTTTATCACTGGGGAGTTCACCCACGTGAGATTACGCTCATGACTGAAGTCCTCCACTCTCACTTTAGCTGGAGGACCTCTGCAGGAATTTTCACGTGCCCCAGAAGGTCTGTGACTTTTCCGCGCAAGGCTACAGGATGTCTCCCCCTCCTCCAGCACCTCTCATAATCACTGTTACTTTCAAGCTATGGTGAATGGAGCACAGCATCCTTTATTCAGGAGAGCTCTCCTGGCTTGTGTCACTTCAGCCACATTGTTCTCTCTGGCAGGTAAAACTAATCCTGTAGCTTTTAACCGCAAACCCTAAAAGAGGAGAGCAGCCTAGCCAAGACACACGTGAATGTGGCCCGTCTAACTCAAAGGGCTCTGCTGACGTTAGTGTAATCCAGTCACGAATGCTACCATGCATTCATGGGCTTCCCTTCTATTTAGAGCAACTTCTGTTCTCACACACTAAAAGCCCCGGCCAAAATCCAGCCTGGGACTGGCCCTCTGACAGAATCGTGGCGAAGTTGTAATTATTGCTGAGTTAGGTGCCCGCTCCATTAGACATACATGAGTCACTTCTGTTCTTTCCTTTCTTTGTCACGAGGCTCCTGTCCCTTTAGATTCCTTTTCTCTGTGTAAAGGGCAGGGTCTCTCTAGACTGTTCCCACAGTGTCCTCAGTCCAATAGGTTACAAAGGTACTAACGCACTAAATAGAAGTGGTCCCCTTGGGAAAATCCATTGCTTCTGAGGTGGTTCCTGTTGCAATGAATGAGGACTTCTCTGAGGTCACAAACATGTTTAGCAACATCTCCATAGAAATGATTACAGGTTGTTTCATTCAGACTCCAAGGAGAAAGCCCTCCTACCCTGGATATGCGTGAGGTGATGAATACACTCTTTCGGAACAAGGAAGCTTTATTTGCAGAACTCTTTGTATTCTGCTGAGTACCCTAATGAGCTATCCAGGGTGGCGCATCAGTGTGGGAGCAGGCAGAGAAGGCCTGTTACCCTCTCTTCATTAGTCCTGCTCTCCTTTGTCGCTCTGTTTGTTGGTGACTCACAGGACTCCTCATTCCCCTAGCCGAATGGAAGAAAAACACATGACTTTCATTTTAGGGCCCAAACCACCAAAACCATCAGCTTTTCCATGTGGTAAACAGGACACAGGAATCTGATCTCTTGCCTCTCTGCCTATGAGCCTCTCCTAGTAGGGCTTTTGCTACTTCAGAAATGGACGCAGAAAATACCAACCCGAAAGTTTAGGAATAAGCTTGTTTGTTTCATTCGCCATGTTAATGGTCCGTAAATCACTGGTGAGTCAACTCAGATACAGTCAGTCAGGTTAGGTCTACATAAAGAAAGTGAATAATTAAGATAATTATGCAGGTAGCTTGGGCACCAGTGCATATTTCAAGAGTAACTGTTTGGAGCTTGCATTATTCAGATAATGCCTCAATTCTTCATTTCATGTAATATTTGTAGATTTGGCCTTAATGGGAATGTTTTCTTACCCTAACAGTCATGGACTTAAAGTCACACTGCAGTTCATTTATTTGAGACATCCTATATAATTACACATCTACAAACTCATAATATTTTAGTAACAAAGAGCCTGTGGAGAAATAAAATCCAAAATTAAATCCGCTTGTATAGATAATGGTAAAATAAGTTTCTTGCTTAAAATATGCAGATATTTAAGCCCAGGTATAAGATTTTTCTTTTTCCCACATGATTTATGATTATTGCCTTGAGTCTCCCTTTTCCTTTGTATGTGTAATAACCTAAACTCTAAACTGGCACGATACTCAGAAACACCGCTAGGTCTACAGAAATGCCAGAAATAGACTTTTAGACCACATGAGCATAGATAATTTATTTTTGCAGAGTGTCATTTGTGCCAAAATATCACGAAACACTTCGTGGTTGATCTGATGACAAGAAAAAGAAGTAAGCGTGCCGCACTATTTCCTTCAGCTGGGAGCCGCCCACAGATGTAGGCGGTTCGAGGTGGAGCGCATCGCTTTTACTCGGGGAGCTGAGAAGCAACTGCCTTTGAGGGCGCTGCGCCCTCCCTTGATTTTTTGGCTCTCCCTGCCTGGATCGTACTTTTCCTTTTCAATGACAGGCTGCAAACTTTTGGCAGAGAGGATAAATGAATTAGAAAAGTTTGTACAGGCAAACTCAAAACTTCAAAACACAATTCGCATGTTTCCTGAAAAAAGAAAACTGGAATTCTTACTTTAAAATTAGTCAGCCAGGATGTTTTATAATACACACTTAAAACTGCTACCTTTTGAGGCAGGACGACAAAGCCCTGTTTCCTCTAGGCGTCAGCAGCCCGGCGGTGCTCTGGCACCCCATTCTACTGGTTTTTGATGGAACCCTCAGTTAGAATGGAACCGTGGGTAGAATACCGCTACCCGAACCCTGCCCAGTGGGCCTGGAGTGTGTGTGCGGAAAGTACATTGTGACAGATCAGACATCACAGGCAGCGGACGCGTTCTGTGCTAGCCCTTAGCAACCATGTGCCCAACACTTAAAGCTTGAGCTACAATTTAAATCTCCGTCCTTAGAAAGGCAGCTCCCAAAGCGAGTGGAAGTGGAATCTGAGGGCGAAATGGTAGGAGCAGCACCAGAAAAGGCGCTGAAATTCTGTTGTTGTATTCCTGTGTTTGTGACCAATGTGTTAATGACTCTAAAGACAAGAACTAACGGGGAGAGAATAGAAGATTCAGAGCTCTGAGTGAGGCCTAATTTGTATTTACAAAGATAAAGAGAGACTCCATGGGAGAAGAAAAGAAACCATGGGTAAAAACTTCTCCATTTAGTCTTTATAATTAGTTAAGAAACATTGAAATTAATAACACAATCTGAGCAATGCAGCATGTGTGGCATATATCACATTTTAAATTAATTCTTGAAATAGTTACTGGTGTCCTACTTTATTTCAATTTTGGTAAATTAGCTTACAGTCACTTTCTGATGGGTGTCCCATAAAGTAAAAATTAGTATCTCATCTGCCATTAACCACTCTTCCTGTAGCAAAATAATGTTAACGTGTGTAAAGGGAAAGACTTAAAATAGATACTGAAAGTTGATCCTGTTCATTTGTAGGTTTAACAATGGCATTGGAGGGGAAGGAAGGGGGGACAAGTTTCATGAGCTTCCTTCTTTAGCCCTCTTGTAGAAACCCCCCTTGATTGTCCATGTTTTATATAAAATTGGTCACTTGCATTCATTATTCTTCATTGATAGGATATAATAGTCATCTCTGGTATTTTGGAGTTTGGAGAAAAGGCCTGAGATTATAGGACTGTCTTTAAATGGCTAGCTTTTGTACTAGAATTATGTAAAAATTTACAATCTGCTGATTACAGTATTAGGGAGCTGCAGCCTCATTGACCTGCTGTCATAGTTACCTTTGGAATCCTTAATGTCTCCAGGCTGACTTTCACATGATCAAGAGTCATGCTTCTGAAAATGCTCTAATTTAGTTTTATCTGGATCTATGTGTGCACACATATGCATGCAAGTATTTATGTTTGAGGAATTAGGAAAACAAAAAACATTTCTGTATGACCAACTTTTAAAAGCCAGGATCTTTCAGCCTAGCGGTGAATCCAGCTACTTTTCTTTGTGTTCTTTTTTTTTTTTTTTTTTTTTTGTATGGTTTCCCTTGAAAAAAATGCAACCAAATCAAGCATAGGTAAGAATTGCAGAGAACCCATATAAACTAAACAGTGGTCAGATGGAAAGCTCATACAAACGATCCAGGCACAAGAAAGTGAATTTACGAAGTAGCCGGAAGAATCATCAGCTTTATTTTTTAGTTTTCTAATTTTTGTGCCTAAAGGAAAGTATTACAAGTCAAGAATATATAAGCACATTTTTATTAAGTTGGGAGAAAAGGAATCAGAAATGTTTCTTTTGATTTACAACTCTGTCATCAATGCAAGCATGTTTATGAGTACATTATTTTTAAAGTATTTCTTTAAGAACTAGTTAAGTGTCTCTCATCCCCCACCCCTCTGCTCCCCATCTTTGCATTAATTTGTCCATTCTAACAATATATGTATGTTTTAATCATATACTTTTAACCTACTCAGCCTTTTTTAAAGGACATGTTTATGCATCAGAAAACCAAATAATTCCACTTTGTTCTGACAGAACAACTTACGTTTCATTCAAGTGTCTCTTTTTAGGTGATATTCTTAGCAAGGGATTTTATTTACTAAATGACATTTCTGCTAACCTGGAAAGGAAGATATCCATTCTTCAAATACCGTCATTACCCGGCTTTAAAAAGACTTGATTGTACCGTGTTAGGGAAACAGTGTCAGATTTTTCCATCAAACTTTCTCCCACCGTAATAACTGAGCATAAAAATGAACTTCCAGGGATGAAATGACTACAAAGCAAATTAATGCAATCAAGTCTTTAGTAACAACTCTGTCCATATCTGTTAAATATTTTCAAACTATTCTAAAAAAACACACCCAGAAGGCAAACTCACAGTGAATAGAAACAAAATGGTCAGCAGCGTGTGTCGCATGGTATTTGAATGGAAAGTAATTTATCGCTGTCTGAAATAAAGGCTGTTTATTCTTGTGTTTCACTGTCTGTAACAATCTTTACCATTTATCTGTGAAAAAGTGAGAAACTGTACCGTTATTAGCATATGAATACTTGACACATCAAATTGGCTGTACAATAACAGAAGGACATTTGCGGTTGGTGTATGCACACAGACAAAGCAGCCATTTTGAAAAAAAAATGAAATGGTGTGGGTGGTTTAACCCTTTCCTCATCTTTTAGGTTTTCCCACTCCTGATTTTGACCGGAACAGTTTAGGCAGTTAGAATCAGAATATTTCTATAACAAAAAAAGTAATCAGGGGCCATTATGCTTATGATAATTATATTGATACATTCACTCTACTAGAAAAATAGAATCGGAATGACAATAAAGGAGTTTGTGTGTGTGTGTGTGTGTGTGTGTGTGTACATGCGTGCGCAGGGTGGGGGAAGGGAGTGGCGTCTGGCAGGGAGTGGAGGGTACAGAAATGAAACAATGCCCACGTACAGTTTTATTTCATGGCAACAACATAGTGGGCCTTGGGTCAGACGTGTGAAACTATTTCTCAAAGAAGCTGCATACATAATTGAGGCCCTCGAAGGGTTCCCAGTGGAAGTTGCCAGGCTACATTCATTTCAAAAGCTGAGCCATTTGTTATCAAATTTAAATTAACTCTCTGCACACTGGACTTGAATTTTAGAGTCCCTGCTTCCTTGCAATTCTTAAAATAGTTGAGAAAGGAGAAAACATGTATCTGGAGAATGAAAATAAGTTTGTCCCCGCAAGGAACTGCAGTGGTGCCCATGTAGGCCTGCAATGGAGCAGTCTTTTACGGATTAAATTGAGAAAGATCTATTTGGAATGACGAGAAACAAATCTGAATTTTGCTGTGTGATTTTTGTAGATCCAAATTTACTGCAAAATCTTTTCATTGGTACCTCTGTATTTCAACTGCGTTTTTACTTTCGTCAAGGGTATGAAGTTCATTCTCTCCCCTACCCCCAGGTTAATTACTCTTTGCCATAAAACTTAGAGTAAAGTAATTTATATAAAGTTGTACAATAGCTTTACTATTTTAAACTAATATGTCAATTTTAATTCTTCACTGTAATGGAATATAGATTCCCCCCTCCCCCTAACTGTCATGGCTTTATGCATTATATTAAACAAAGTTTATGTAACTCAGTAGATAATTTTTTGGTAATTTTGCCAATTATTGATACATTCATTCAACCAAACGAACAAACAAACCAGTGAAATGTGTAAAATGTCTTGCTTTGGGACCTTTCTACAACTACATAGAGGAGAAACTTTCCCATTAAAGAATGGTGTGCATGTTTTTTTCACAGGATGCTCCACAGACATAATTGCACATTATTCTCTCTGTCTGATAAAAGTATTTAAAATTTAAGCTATCTCCATTATCAGAATTTTTTTCATCACATGTAAGTTGGAAAAATTAATTAAAGGACAGAGTTTTATTTCTAAATTTAATATACAGAACTAAGTAGTCCATTTTGAATAATCTATGTATTTTTCCTCTTTTGAAAAACAGGCTTAAAAATTTCAACCATTTCTCATCCTTATAAGACACTAATTTGCTATAATCATTCACACCTGTTTTCACTGTTGTAATGAAATTTTAACTTTTAGTCTGAAATGCATAGTAAACTTTGCTTTCAAGGAAATAAAATGCAAACAAAAAATAAAACAAAACAAAGCAAAAAAAAAAAAAAAAAACCCACCCAAAAATGAAATATCACTAAAGGCTGGGATGTTAAGCGTAATCTTCCAAGTATCTACTGAGAGACCCCCCATATAACATAAAGAACATTTATTGTTCTCTTTATAAATAACTAGTACTTATGAAGTACTATAATAGCCATAGAAAACAGGAAGTGATCATTCTAAAGGCAATTTCTGTAATGATATCAGAATAATTGCTATGCAGTGTGAAAGCAGAGATGAAAAAGAGCTATGCGATTTTAAATTCCTCTAAAATCATGGAATGAACACATATAAGAAGTGGCTATTAGTCGAACTTTCTTTTTTTCTACTAGCACGTGCTACATTAAAACCACAGACCATTTGCTTATCTAAAGCTCTCCGTAGCTATCAATACTACTATAAGGTTAGTATGTCCTACCAAGTGCTCTTTGAAACTCTTGTTTACCTGCTGGTGGAAGTGATGTCCCATACTTGTGTATCCATGACAACACCTCAACATAGCAGAGTATCCTTCCTTCCAACTCTCCTTCCTTCCTTCCATTTTTCTTTTTTACAACTGAAATATGAGATTAAAAGTAAGATACTAAATTTTATTAAATAGCAAGAGCTTTTCAAAAGATTAAACATAAACGTGACAGGAACATGTAAGAGTTGCTTGTGGTGATGACGCATTTCTGCTTTTCCAAAGCTCTACCCTAGTCTATCTATTGATGATAATTAGTCTAACCAGTAGAAAAATTAGAATAGATAAAATTTTGTAAATTCTCTTAGATTTTTTTCATAATACAAGTAATGTGATTTGGCTGTGTTAAGATTGAGTAATTAACAATACTAGTTTTTACATCTGATGCTTATATTAGACTTTTGTCCTTTTGAATACTTCAAATTATTTTTCATATGTAAAATCATTTGAATTAAAACTGTTATATATTCCAGGGGAATGTTTTTACTAACATTTAGAACTACCAACAGTTTGCCCCCTTTGATATGTTACATTTTTATTAGAATATTTTAATGAATGTACAGAATAGAAACCTTTTTTAAAAAGTGTAAATGTTCCTTTGACAGCCTTGTTTTTGTTTTTGCTTGATAAAAGGATGTTTTTATTATTCTGCAGAATTATTTTACAATTTATAGGTAGTTCAGTGAATCTAAGTTCTATGTAAGCAGCCTTTTTATCCCCCCTTTGATGGCTAGAATTACCCACTGTATCTAGCAAGATATTGCTTTTGAGGTTCTATTTTGGAATTCTCAAAATATGCTAACTTTTTCTAAGTCCAAAATCAAAACCTAAACTCAAGTGGTGATTAATGTTTGTTTCATTTGATAATTTTATCACACATCATAGAAATAGTTGGCCATGACTAGATATCAAAATACCTCAAGTCTTAACGGCTCATCTGTATGGTGACTTCGTTATTTTGACACTCAGTATCTTCGGAAATTAAGTAGTAGTGGAAAAACTACAACAGTGTGACTGGAAATTTTCTGACTAATGTCCACTACAAAAGGAAGAAATTAAGTTTTAAAAGGACAATGAAAAATAATTCTCTTTCCCGTCCCCTTTCTCTTCTTCTCCTCTCTCTCACTCTCTCCCCATCTTTGGTTTCTTTCTCAGTCTGTTTACTGCTTGTTTCTCTTTTCCAAGTCTCTTAAGCTAAGCCAATCAACTCATGTGCATCGTGCTCTGGAGAAACCGTGGGACGCATATGGCAGTGAACTGGTTTGGTAAACATATGTCTTCTTGGGCATTGGACGTCTTGCCAGGAATGAGATATTCCATTTTGGGGAATGAGGGTGGGAAATGCTTAACCACCTACAGATGTTTTGCAGCAAAAGCTAAAGAATTGCAGTCAAAGAGCTGCAAAATGTGTAATTTGGAATTTGTCCAGGTTTCTTTTTTTAGGAAGAAAAAAGTTAACAGCTTTCCTATTCATCTCTTTTGAGAAAATTTACAGTCGTTTCCCAGTTCTGCCCCATTCTGAAGTAAGGACAAAAGACTAAAACCAAAGCTGTCCATCTGCTCCATAACAGTTATGTTATAATGGGTGCTGTCCATTTTTATGCTATTGCTCATGTGTGCCCAGGGGACTGGAACTATTTAATTCACTGATTTCACAGCTCTGTTGTGTGTCACAAAAGGTTAAAAAAAAATCCAACACACTTTTTAGCACCCTGTTTACAAGGACTCCTCGTAAATCTAGCTGAGCTAACAGATTCCCACCCTGCCCCTCAAGCTAGCCCCCTATTTCTCCTCCTAATTCAGTGCTTTCAGATAACAGGTAGTAGATGGAACTCACACCCCTAACTTGTCCTTTGCAGAGAGTGGATATTTCAAATCTGCTGTTTTGATGTTACTTTTAAAAGTTTGCAAATTCCAGAAGTATATTTGAAAAGAAAGATGTTTGTCTTTAAGATCTCAGGATTCAACAACTCTGTTTTACCAGAAGTCCAAGAATTAATGCTCTAGGTTAGCAGAGAGCTGATGAAAGCCTGCAGAGGAAGATGACTTCTATTCCTCTCCGCTGGGGCAGGAGGCTGAGCAGTCCGATGCGCAGCTGGTGTGTGCTGGTGTTTTGCCAAGGTCATAATGAGCCCTGTGCACTCGGGGGCATTTTCCTGGTGAGACAGAGGTGGTCAGGCAATATCCACTTGGGTCCAATCTGTGGTCTTTTCAGAGCAGTGACTTGGGGTGCTGAAACTGGCACTAGGTTTGTTACCAAAGAAAGAGGATGGATATGAAATTTCAAGAATGTTTCTGTCTATTTTCGTCAAAAAGAGCCTCCACAAGAATGCTCCAGAATATCATAACCTTCTTGCAGCCCATGTGTCATAATATGTTCCTCTAATATTCTGGAGAGTTAAAATATTAGCCATAGATAATGGGTTATCTAGGTGCAACGGTCACTTTCATTCTTATATCATTAACCCAACTCACGTCCAACTATGGTAACTCTGAAGGTATCTTTATATTCCCTTGAAAAATGAGATCCCCACTGCCCTTTATGAGTGAACAAGTGTAAATGGCAGTGGGGATCTCATAGCCACTTAAAAAAAATATTATTGTTCAAAAGCCAAATTTCTTTATTTCTTTTTTTCAATAACAATAGCAAATATTTATTTTGTGTTCGTAGGTTACGTGAAATGATTGGATGCTGCAGGTATCTGAAAAATAGAAATTAGAAATGCTCTCTGACCTTAAAAAAAAATCCACGAAGTAGAAAAAATTCCGCTTCTCAAACTCAATTTGTTTATTTGTTCATTCGTTTATTTGTTCATTTGCATATTTATCCAAACATTTATTGAGAATCTGCTATGTGCTAAGCACTGATTCTGAGATATTAATAGAGGAATCACAAAAGATGGGCCCTGTTGTCAAACAAGTTTGGAAAACACTGCCTCCTATATTCGCCTTCTTTGAGCTATGATAAGCATCTTCATGTACCAGGCAGGCCTGTTCCACTCTATTAGATCTAAGAAATTCTCTATTTCATTCATATTTTCCTGTCATTATTGGACCTTTGTTTCCTCCAAGGCCCCTTTCTCCAAAATCAAACAATGTAATAATACCTGGTATCCTAGAGTACTGAAGGGTGAAAATTGGCGTCATCAGTGTAACACAGAGAAAGGAGTGGTGGTTAGGACTATTCTTGTTGCATTCATTTCTAACGGTAATTCTTGCAGACTTGCTAACCAGAATAACTGTAATAGGAAAGCAAGTGCATTATACTTTTTGAACATGGATTCCTTGGAATCAGGAGTTCTGGATTGTCAAGTTAGAACCCTACAATTCTAGGCACAATGAAAGAGAGAGTAGTGGAAATGAGTACATTGACTTTTACACATAAATAAGTGCATTGGCTGTTTCAGTCAGGTAGACGAGGGGAGAATTTATTTCTTGAAAAAAATGGTTATGATGTTTTCTGGTAAGACATATTCTTCCAACAACATATTAAACCCCTCTTAAAAATGCAGAGGTGTGTTAAATTATTAGAACATGAGGTTTGGGAAATGAATTAAAAAAAACTGGTCTAGCCGGTATGTTTAGATATGGGCTAAGATAATAGTATATTCTCAATCGTTTATTTTTAAATGAAAAGTTTTGTTTCTACTCTAGAAGAGCTAATGTTGCAATGAAATATGTCTTTGTGAATAGTTACTTTTTCCGGACCACACTAACTGGAGCTCAGGAAAAATGATAGTTTGGACTGTCAATTCAACCTAGGATACTATGCTGAAAGGAAATTAAAATATGTGCTTAATAGAATGTGACAATAGTAATGATACTCCATACAGATCTATGTCATTTGTGAAGAAAGAGGGATCCAACTGGAGAGGTTTATGAATCTCCAAAAAAAAAAAAAAAAAGATCTCATCATAGAATTATTACTATTACCTTTCTGGTATTCTACACATTTACCAATTCTCCAAAGGCAATTTCTCTTCACCTCAAATAAATCTTCCTTCCAGGCCATATAAATAGAATTAAGCTAGTTTGTAATGTTTCCATTTATTTTCTTGCAGAATAAACTCATTAACATTGGTCTATTAGAAAATGATATTAAAGGATTTAATTGCCTGTGCATATTAAATATGCTTAAAATTTATGAAAATAAACATTTTGAAATTGAATAAATATTCTGCAATAATAGAAATGTGAAATGTGGACTTAATCTAATTTTTAAGGTGATATGGACACACAACACTACAATATATAATAGGTACCCCTAGAAAGCATATGGAAATTCTTGAGTATAGAATCTAGACCAAAGGCAAAACTCTATTTTGGGTAGTGTGTGTGGAATTGCTAATAGATTATAAATGGAAGTTTAGTTTATTTAGACAGTATCTTTGGATGAAATATCACATTTATGATAACAAGGGGAAATTTACAAAAATAGGCGTGGTGTTCTGTTGGTCTGGGCATTCATCCCCAAGAGAGAATGTGTATCTGAACATGTCCTCACACTTTCAGAATAACATGTTTCAAACTTGCCTGACTGACAGCTGCCAATTATCAAAAGTTTCTGTGAAATGAAGAACCAATTAACAATTTAACACTAATTAGGAGCATAAACAAAACTAATGATCAAGTGAGTTTAATCAAGTCCCAAAGCCCTGGAGGTGCTAAGGAACATATCCTTGACTTTTAGTTTCTCAAAAGCCTCTGAGAGGATTCTTTCAGATGTTCAATTTGATGACCAAGCAATACTAAGACGGAAGACTTGAACCTATTTTTGAAGTCAGGAAAGCACTTTTACACAAACCTTGCCTTTATTCTCACACAGCATCTATATAAGACTGTCTAATACATTTGTGAGAACAGAACAAAATTGCCAGAATAAAATGGGCCGAATTTGGAGAAATGAATCCAGGCTTAACTTTGTAAGGTAATTTTTATTCAAAGCAGCGTTCCTTGGGACAGTTTAAGGAGGAACATGAGTGATTACCTACCTTGTAATTTTCTATGTGTTCTGTACTAGGGGGAAAAAAGTGAAGAAAGAAACTATGAAAAATAGATACATATTTGGGAAAATTTGGGATTATAGATACATACAGGTAATTTTTTTTCTAGAGAAACATTAAACCATGGAGACATAAAACTTTGAAGATGAGGCTTTTTAAAAAGCCGTTGTGTTTTCTCCCTTCACTTATTTTAAAAAGCAAGACAAAACAAACCTCATAAAATAAGATGAGCCAGTTTCTGTCATTTGCGTCTTCTGACATCTAGTCTAATTTAGAAGGCAGAAGTTTCTGTTACACAAGACATGCTGGGTCCAGTGTTCTTTTGATTTATATATTGCTGGATTGGTTTTTGTCCTTCCTTATCCCCATTTTCCCTGCAAACACTTCTTGGAGGAGAACACCTGTATTCCGCTAGAGGCTGCTTAAACGGAACTGCAGCCAAGATTCCATTGTGTGATTGGCATGCTTGCTGTACTTCCTGCCAGCAGTGATTCAGCTGCAGGACTTCTCCAGGGGCCATGCTTTTTGAAATTGTGGCCTTGTCCATTTCCGATTTCCCAAAAACTCACATGGCCCAGGGAACACAGCAGATGCTCAGTAAGTGTTTTCTGAATGTATCAAATAGGTTTAACAAAGCTTATAGAGGACTTTACTTAAACCAGGGCAAGAGGTTTCAAGGGCCCGTGCTTGAGAGCAGTGCTGTCCGTTAGAAATGTCCGCGATGATGGGAATGCGCTGTGTCTGCGTGATGAGTAATATGGTCATCACCAGCCACACGTGGCTACTGAACATCGACTGAGGAACTGACTGGTTAATTTCACTAAACTTTTATTAATTCAGAATTTAATTTAAATAGCCACAAGTGACGAGTGGCTAGACAGCTTTAAAGGGTGCCAATCCTCCTGTCCTTCATGCCCCTCCCCCTGCCAGAGGACATGTCCACTGTAGACTGTGCCCTCCCTTAGAGACCCTGCTTCAGATGCCCAGAACTCCAGAGTTCCCCACCCAAGCAGTCTGTGCTCATTTCCAGGCCTGCATGGCCTCCTCCCTGGTGCATCCTCCCCAGGGCAGACCTGCTCCTGGTGTTCACTCCCTGGACAGAAGGAGTTTCCAGAGGGTGGCAGTTTGCTGCAAGGGAGTGGCTGGGAGGAGGCAATGTGACTAGGGCTCAGACAAGCAGCTGGCCTGTCCTATACACATGCATGCAGCCCCTGACAGTGTGAGAGGCTGGGACAGGAAGCAAGGGAGGAGGCAGGAGAAGGTGCCGCTCTCCTTAAGCTACCATGTTCCAGCATGCGTGCTTAGCAGTCTGGTGGTTTTATTACAAAACATAAGCAAGAAATAAGTTAACCCTTAGAACCCTCCTACACTGTTGCTGGGAGTGCAGTTTGGTGCAGCCATTATGGAAAAGAGTATGGAGACTCTTCAAAAAACAAAAATAGATTTATATATGATCCAGCAATCCCACTCCTGGGCATATATCCATAGGGAACTTTAATTCAAAAAGATACATACACGCCAATGTTCATAGCAGCACTATTTACAATAGCCAAGACATGGAAACAACCTAAATGTCCATTGACAGATGACTGGATAAAGAAGCTGTGGTATATTTATACAATGGAATACTACTCAGCCATAAAAAGAATAAAATAATACCGTTTGTAGCAACATGGATGGACCTACAGATATTCATCTTAAGTGAAGTAAGCCAAAAAGAGAAAGAAAAATATCATATGATATCACTCATATGTGGGATCTAAAAAAAGAAAAAAAGAGGACACTAATGAACTCATCTACAAAACAGAAATGGACTTGCAGACATAGTAAACAATCTTATGGTTACTGGGGGAAAAGGGTGGGAAGGGATAATTGGGAGTTCAAGATTTGCAAATATTAACTACTATATATAAAGACAGATTAAAAAAACAAATTTCTTCTGTATAGAACAATGTCTTGTAGTAACCGTTAATGAAAAAGAATATGAAAACGAATATATGTATGTGTATATATGACAGAAGCATTATGCTGTACACCAGAAATTGACACATTGTAACTGACTATACTTCAATTTAAAAAAATTAACCTTTAGTACATCATAGGCAGTATGATCCAATGACCATTCATTTGTTCAGTGACCAGAATATTTATTGAGCACCTACTGTGTTCCAGGCCCTTGCTCTAGGCACAAGAGTTACAGCAGTGAACAAAGCAAAGTCTTTGGCTTTCACAGGGCTTATAGTCTTGTGAGGAAGACAAAAAGCAAAGAAACAAAATAAATGTGGATGTGTGTGTGTGCGTGTAAGAAAATCCAGGCATCCTGCCAAGAGACAGAGTGGCAACAGAGTATTAAGTAGGTTGTTCAGAGAACACCTTTTTGAATAAATCACTTTTGAAGAAAGACCTAAAGGAAAGGAAAAAGCAATACAAGACCTAGGGAAAGAGTTTTCAAGCAAGAGAATAGCAAGCGCAAAGGCCCTGAGGTGGGCACATCCCTGCCGTGTTCCAGAAATAGCAAAGGAGGTCAGTCTGCTTAGAGGGCAGTGAAGTTGACTGAAATGAGCTAGGGGAGGTGGTTCAAGTTCAGATAATGCTGGGCTGTAGAGGCTGTACTCAAGACTTCAGATTTATTCTGTGTTTGAAGGGAAGACATGGGAAGGTTGCCATCTGGGTTATGACATTTGCATTTTAAAAAATCACTCAGGCTGCTTTTTGGAAAGTAGGCAGTGGGGGTGCAAGGAAAGAAGCAGGGGAGACAGTTCCAGCAGCTGCTGCAATAATTCAGGTGGGAAATGCAGGGACTCTGATTTGAGCTGTCTCAGTGTTGTCTCCGTGGCAAGACACAAGTTTAGAATAACACAATGGACTTCTTTCAGTCCTGGCAGTACAGCTCTGCAGCTGCATGTGTGACCTCATTTGGAAATAATGTCAAAAGTCTAAATCTGAGATCTTTGTGACTGGGAGTTCAGGGTTGAAAGGACCTAATTCTCACCCTCCAGAAGACCCTGGAACTGGCCATATTTGCCTCATAGACGTGGTCGTACCTCTATCTCCATCCCACGACTGTTTTGTAGACACCAGTGGAGCCTGGCCTCGCTGTATGACAACACTCAGTTATTCTACTCACAGCACTGCTGTTTCCAGTGCAAAGGCCCTGTGGTTCTTTCTTGGTTTGACACGAATCTCTTTGCATTTAGACATACAGACATACCATCCTCAAGAACTTTTCATGCTTTCCTTTCCTAATGCTTCTTCCTATGCTCAGATTTTTGGGTCAAGTAGAAAGATATGGTCACACTTTGTGGAGAGAGGGGAGGATTAAACTACCCCAGGCCTGTATTTTCCCACTACAAAGTCAGTCTCCTCCAAACAGCCAGCTTGAAGTAGCTTCTATAGAGAGAAGCAGAAAGAAAGACTTTCCTCTCAGTCTTTTCAAAATCTCCTGTAAATGACAAGTAAATTCCTTTCTTCAAAAAAAAAAAAAAGGAAAAGAGTAGTTTTGTACATACGTTTCTATGCCTTTTCTAAAGGTTTTGTTATATTAATTTTTTGTATTTTTTGAGTCACTCACTGTGATGTGGAAGTTTTTTCCCTTCCCACTTTCCTCCAAGGACATAATATTATTGCAGGCTTTCTACTAAAAGATAAAATTACTGCCACAAGTAGTGCGAAGTCACAGAGAGATCATATTCCAGATTGAATAGTTTCAGAACAAAGAGGATGCTTTTTAAAGATTCCACTAAATGTGACTTGTCAAGGGCCAGTGTAGGCAGTCTAGAAACTAAAATTACCTAGCCTGTGTGTGGATGAGAGGGGCCACGGCTCTCTGGGAAGACCTCTGGCTGTACCTAGGGCGGTGGGCTGATAGTCAGAAAGTGCTTACTGAGGGTCGAACTTCAGAAACATTAGTTTTCTTCCCTGACCTGTCACGTTGATTCCCATTGACTTTCATATATGAAATACTGTATGAAAACATTTTTAAACGTTCTATTTATTTTGTCATTTCAGTGTTTCAAAAGACTCTCACATTTATTGCAGCAAAACATATATGAGAGCATCTTGTAAATTGTAAAGCACTATGCAAATGGAAGTTGTTAGGATTGTTACTGCCTCGTTTTTTTTTTTTTCTCATAAAATCCTAGGAAAGGCAGGTGTTAATATAACCCTCATTGTATAAGGAAGAAATTGGCAAAAGATCAGAAGATGTTAGCTCTGTGTCCTTTTAGTGAATGATCTGGGTATCACCGAGAGCCAGTTAAACATTCTTTGTATCAGCACTCTTCTAACTATCAAACAGGTTTGGTGATAGCTCTGTTTACGAATGGAAGAAGGATGCTGTGAAGCCATGAGGGAAGTGACATAATTCAATTTGCATTTGCAAAGATACAGAGGATACGTTACAGAGGGAAAAAGCTCGTGGCCGCAGAACCAGTTAGTAGGTGGTTGCAGCAGGTCAAGAGAGAGAAAACGGTGGGCTTGGGTGAGGCTGTTAGACATTGGTCATCAGAGAAATGGAGGTGCTGAGGAAACTTTTTGAAGGTAGAAATCACAGTTCTTGTGATGGGTAAGGAGAGGGAAGAGAAAGGAGAGGTTTCAGGATAACAATTGGATGGTTGGTGGTACCACGTCCTATGGTTTAGAAAAAGCAGGCAATGAGTTACAGTTTGGACATGTTGGGCTCTAGGTATCTGAGGGCACGTGCTGGAAGTCCAGCAAGCAGTTTGATATGTGAGTCTGGCACAGAGGACAACAGATCTTTGCTGAAAATGAATAAAAAATATATTTATAAATATATAAATAAATTATAAAAAAGTAAATTTTGGAGTAGGCACACTGATGTTGAGTGAAGATTATACCACCAAATTGTGTGGATCCGGGGAGGGTGTCTTAGCTTGTAAACCAGCTTATATAATGCACAAAGCCTATTTGTGTGTATCCATGATCATTTTTCTGGATGGTGAATGCATAGCTTTTTTTCAGATTCTCAAAGACATTAGTGACTCTTAAAAAGATGAGACTTCCTGGTATAAAGTGAGAAGAGAGGAGGGCCTGGGACCAAACCCTGAAACACACATGTTTTAAAGGAATAGTCATACAAAGATATTTCAAAGGAGTGGCCAAGCTGGTGGAAGGAAATCTAGGATCTTACAAGTCAAAGAGTGACAGTGTTTCAGGAATACAGGTGTTGCCAGGGAGGTAAAATATTGCCAAAAGCTCAAATAAAAGGAGGCTGGAAAGGGTCCATGGTAGTTATCGTCAAGGTAGTTATTCTGACCTTGTCAAGAGTGACTTAAAAGGAACTGGTAGGAGCAGAATTCTTTCCATTGAAGGGCAAATGAGTGGTGAGAAAGGGGACTCTCAAGCTTTAGGAAAGAGTTTAGCTAATTCCAAGATTAATAACCAGGACTGATTTTGTCTTTTTCAAAATTGGTAAATCAATTTTCCACCTTTCTTGTAGTCATTCTCTTTTCATTTTTCTTGGAAATCCTGCCTATTTCCCCTTATTATTTAGTGACACTCTGTTTCCTCTCTAAAAGAAAAGTCAGAGAAAAAAATCTGCAAGCCAAACCTTGTCCTTAGGCCTACATAGGAACCAAAAGCAGCAGAGTTGGCATTGGTCCTAAAAACAGACTTACAGATGGATACTTCGATAGCTACAAGATCGCACTCAAGTGATAGTTGGATTCGGTTATACTGAGGGACTCTCCCGGCTAGACAGCGGCAAGAAACTCTGTAAATTCAGAATCTGAGGTTTGCAGAATTGAGACTATGTCTAAATCATGCCCAAACTAGTTATTTTGATGATCAGCCAAATTGTTTGAGGAGATCATCCTGGTAAACCAAAGAATGAGCTATTTAAATTTTTAATTTTCAAAAGATTGCTTTGGCATCATAGAGGCAGAACATTGTTAAAGATAGGTTTTTAAAAATAAAACTATTCAGTAAGAGGGATGAGGATTATGTTGGAAATGGGGTGGGTTTTTCTTGATAATACAAGGCTTTAAAGAGACACTTTTTGTCTGAAGTTGATTGTGACAGAGTTGAAAATTCTTCCCTCCCTTCCCCCCACGTATTACCATCACAGTTCATGAAATCCTTTGGTGTGCTTATGCTTCTCTGTGTCCATTTCCCTCTACTACATCTTAAGCCTCTTGGGAGCAAGTACTGTATCTTGTCATCTTTATATCCCCAATCGCTAGTGCAATAATTGGGGCTTAATAAATGCATCGATCGAATGAATGATTTTGTATTATTTACCCAAATGTATCTATTAGTCTCATTTTGAATTTCCATTTGTGCAATAAGAATTGGAATTTTTCTGTTGTTTTAGAGATGACTATTTTTCCCATAATGCATTTGAATCGTTATTAATAAGACAATGGAAAAGAAAATGTCACAATTCATTTGAAATGCAAAGAGCAAATAAACAGCAGTTAAATAACAGACATTAAATGTTGCACATATGTCAAGTAATAGCAAGAATGCTTTTCCTAGAATTTGAAACACTGATGAGTGAGATTGTTATGGCATTAGAACTTTTTCAGGCTAAAAAGGAGCCTGATGCAGATTAATAGTTATGTGCATTAAAAGAAAGAACAGTGAATTGGTAGAATTAGTTCTACTGACCGAAGACTCTGTGACTTCAAAGCTTGCTATTTGACATTTTACAAGAGTGATTGGAATGCGTATCCTGGGACTGAGAATAAGGACAGTTTTCTTTGGTTGCAATAGCTACGCTTTTACAGCTTCCTACCTCCTCGGGGACCACAAGTGGACCCCCTCAGGAAGGTCTTACTACTACACTAAAACAAAACATAATTCAACAAAGAGCAAGACACAAACACACCACTGGGTGAATTCACTGAATTGGGCACTTATTTATTTGTCCAACTCTATCTTTAGTCCGAATGAAAGGAACAGAGAGAATTTTCAAGGTGATTGTGATCTAGTTATAATTAGCAATGATGCATGGAAATACGAAACCTCTTTTTCAGTCTAAAAAACTTATAGCAAGACGCACTTGGTTAATGTTAAAAAACCAAAAATTGTATGATATGCACCCAGAAATTCTTGTGGAATTTTAAAATATGGAACGATGGCTTTGGCATGATTATGTAGAATTACACATCTCTGCCGTGCTTCTAAGAGTTTACTAAAAAGTGTCAAGGAGTGACAGCGGTCTTTCATTTATTATGTCATTATACATCTATCGAGTATCAGGCCCTGATCTCACTCCTCTAGTGATAATAAGCCAAGAAGCAATTTAAAGATTTAAAATGTGGGGGTTTTTTTTTCTATAGAAAACCATGCAAATATTTGTCTGCCTATTGGAATTCTGAGTGAACTTTTCTGTCCACAACATCTGCCAGGAAATCTTACAAGGATAAGTTTGCTTGTGGAATTTCTGACCCTTGTTCTTGGACGATATACTGTGATGTCAATAATATTTGAACAGCTTTTCGTACAGAGGTTCTTTAGTTAGAATCTGAGAGTCAGGGGAAGGTTCTCTTTCCCGTGATCACCTAAGCACATCAAAATGAAGCTGCTGCGATGAATTTTCTGTCCTTAAAATTAAAGTACTTGGAAAAGAGTTACCTCAAGGGGATGGCTTTCTGCATTCGCCTCTACTTTCAGAGCAAAATGATTAGACACCCTCCCTAGTCCTCCCACCCACAAAAGAGAAAACATCATAGTGAAACGAAGATCTGAATATACTGCTTTATTTTGTCTGTTATCCTTCCGTATTTATACATCTAGCCTTGACCTCACCTTACCTCCAAGTCAAAGGCCAACTGCCTGCATGACAGCTCCGCCGGAAGTGTCACGGGCATCTCAGACTTAGCAGTCCAAAGCTCGATGCTTGGTCCTGCCCCTTCCAACAGCTTCCTTTCCTGTAGCCGTCTCCCTCGTAGCGCACTGCACCATCCTCTCAGGTGTCCAGGCAGAAAATCTAGGGATTTTCCCTCGCTTAGGAATTCCCTTATGTGCAGTCACGCCTCCAGAAATCTTATTAGTGGTACCTTCAAAACATGTCCTATGTCCACTCGTCAGCACCCCCACAGCTATCACCTCGGTCTAAACCACCATCAGCTCTCACCTGCATGATGGCAAAGACCTCCTAAAACTGATCTTCTGGTTTCCACCTTTGCTGCTCTACAGTCTCTTCTCCACTCACTGAATAGTCTTTTATAAATAGAAATCAGAGTGGACGTTCATTAAATAAACCCCTTGAATGGCTTCCCACTGCCGTCTCCTTCCATAGCCCATGGTGCTCCATGTGACGTGACGCTCGCTGCCTCCCAGACCCCAGTTCATTCCACTCTTCCCCTCACTCACTGCCTTCCAACCAGAGGGCCCGCCTGTGCACACGGCAAGCTCTCACCTCCTTAAGGCAGTTGAATTCTCTCTAGTGCCCCAGATCTCCACATCTGGCTGGGGTTTTTTGGGGGGAGGAGGGTACAGGGGGTTGGTCATTTGGGGGTGAACTCAATGTCACCTCCTCGGATGTCTTCCCTGACCACCTAATCTAAACCTTCACCTGAGAACTTTTTGTCCATTACCCTATTGCTGCTGTTTTCCTTCTCAGCTTTATCACAATCTGATGTTTTCTTTTTTCTCTTTATGTACAACTCTCTTAACTGAAAAAAATACCCTCCAGGAAACAAGAATTTGATCTGCCATGCTAACCATGGTATCCACAGTGGCCGGCACAGCTTGTCCCATAGTAAACACTCGTCAATATTTGTTGAATATACAAATAAATGACTGCAGCCCCAGACGTTTTAAGTAAGCGCATTTAAAATTTTAGCAATGAATAACACTATACTAAAAGTAACATCAGGCTGAGCCCTTCTGGAATAATTAATGCTTCAACTGCCAAGGGCCTAATAAATCCGGGTGACAGTCTTTCAGTGGGCAAAATACATTGTCCTTGCTCTGGGAAATGGGCCCTTGAGGCATCAGGCTACACAAAGTCAAAACTTTTGAGGTTGTTAGTTGAGATGAACTTGTTAGAATCAAAAATCTAGGGGCGGGGTAAAAGAGGCTGGCAAAGGAGCAAATACACAGAGGGGATGGAGGGAGGGCTCTTCCAAGTTCTGATGGTGCATGACAACTGGGGAAGCAGAAATTCACCGGGTGAGAGGAGCAGCCTTCGAGAGGGTCTTCACCGAGGTTGACCTGAGTTGAGTGGAGATGATAATGGAGGTTTAGGGGGAAGATGAAGAATTATTCTTATGTTATAATGTCTTG
Organism: Camelus ferus; assembly: GCF_009834535.1. Lineage (NCBI taxonomy): Eukaryota > Metazoa > Chordata > Mammalia > Artiodactyla > Camelidae > Camelus > Camelus ferus. The sequence continues at coordinate 59,167,547 of NC_045698.1, read as the reverse complement.
TAAATAGAGTAAGCATTAGAAAGAGTTCTCTTTTTTAAAGGGTCTCTCACTTTTTATCACGATAGGTAACTCTCACAGAAGCAGAGAGATAATATTCTTACAAAGTATGAAAAACAAAGCCTCCAAAAGCAATACACACAGCATATACCATTTGACAGGAAAGGTGAGATCCTGACCAGGTCCAAAGAGGATCTAAAACAGTAGGTGGTGACCTGGACACATAAAAGTTGATACCAAATTTAGAGTTAAAGATGGACACGATCAGTCCAAATTATCTGTGGCAACATGGCCAGTGCTTCTCTGCATCACCCAGCAGTCAGAACTCAGTGTGTGAGTTTGGAATAGAAACTCATTTCGCTCTCACACAACATAATTATGAGGTAAATTTTCTGGAAAAACAATGCATGTAATAGATTCTAAAGTCAAGTAGAAGTGATTTTTAAATTATTTGCTATTTTGGGTTATTCAGAATAACCAAATGTTGATTTTATGGCTATATCATCACATATTTGAAATGAATGAAATAAATGAATTTATATACAGTGAAACATTAGATCGGGTGGTAATTGGCTGCAAAACAGAAAGATGAGGCAGTACGATGTATAAGCTCTCATCTCTAGGACAGCTATGTTTTAAAATTTATAAATGTATATGCACATATATAAAATCAAATGACTTTCAGGCTGGAATGCACCTGATAGATTATCTGTCCAGTCCTTCATCATTGTGGGCTTAAATATTCCATTTTGCCATTAAACACGTACTCAAACCTGTGATCAGAATTACTGTGTAAAGTGTGACTGAGGAAACTTCACCCAGAGAGGTTGTGGGTTTTGCTCAAGGTCGCACTACTGGTTTAGGGTGGAGCTCGCATGGCGCTTGACTCCCAGGGTACCAGTTTCCTAAGAAAAGTACATCATATCAATTATTCGATAATTCAAACAATTTAGTTAGAACTATTTGAATAGATTATTTCTCTATCAAGTGATTATTTTTATTACTATTTGAGTTACCTTTTCATTGTCTTCTAAAAGCACCTATTAGAAAAAAAAAGCAGGAGGTTTGAGTCATTTTTCTCAATACTCTAGTTACAATAATTTAATAAAACCCATAATATTTGAAGGGAGTATTCTTAAGTTCCAGACCTCTCCTTATTCTCTGGCCCACCAAACTATGGAAGAACTTGTGTACTTAACAAAGTTATACTGCAAGTTCAGCATCCTTAAAGAAGCACGTCTTAAATATGGACCATAAGAATTTGTTACTTTTTCATGGATTTGTTTTTTGAGCCAAAAGTCTATGTCTTTATTTCTTTTAGGAACTCTGAGACACAGAAACCACTGCTAACACCTGATTTCCTTCTGGCAGATGACCAGAGAGAATCAGCGTTAACAACGTGCAGAAAATGCCAAATGCAGGGGAAATGACAAATGTGCCAGATGATTTAATATCGAGCAAAGATAAAGGTTAACAGAAATGATCTTTTCCTCTTAGTTTGCAAAATAAGGTAAAAGTACCTTTTACCTTTGCAAAATACTTTACAAAGCAGGGCTTTAAAATGAATATAGTGATTTTTATCTATGTCCTGCAAAAGCTAGTACACACTAGTACGCACCTGGCTGTCACACAGGTAAGGACTGGTACACGTTTAATAGTAAAAGGGGATATTTAAGCCCACCATTTTGGGGGAAACTAAATAAGGATAATCAGATAATGAATTTCTTCCACTCAGTTGAGCAATCTTAATCAAACCTGAGAATGTTTCGGGGAGAAGCTCGAAGCCAGTCCCTCTTTCTTGTCACCAAGGAAGCTTGGTGGCAGAAGAGGGCAGATTTTTGACAAAGTACTGGCTGTTGCCTCTGCATTCATTTTTCCCTCTTCTCTTTAATGAGGTGATCTTAATAACTTTCAGTTTCAAAACTACTGAACAGTCAACGCAGATAACTTTAAAAATGAAGAAAAGCACAAAGGGAAAGCGAAATTTAAAAAACAGAAGTCATCGTCAATCTGACTACCCAGCTATAATCCCTGTTAAAATCTTGGTATATCATTACCGTCAAGTCGTACCATATATTCTACTTTCACTTTTCTTATCAATTATGCTATAACCAATTTCACATTTCAATAAATATTCTTCCACAATACCCCTTAAGTGGCTGTATGCTATTCCATTATGTGGATATGCTGTAACTTACTTAACCAGTCTCCAATAATTAGAGGTCTGGAATTTTACTTTTGGATATTATTAAAAATGTCAGCACGTGAATTTTTATTCTTTGGTATTCTAACTTTTTTTCCAAATAGAGATACCAAGTAAAGGAATAATAATTAAGGAAGGAACATCTATTCTATTTTTATGAATAAATGCACTTATTGGAATGAAGGATTACAGAAGTTATGAAAAGTGTCTTTTGTCAGTTTGGCACAGCTTGATATAATATTGAAGTAATCATTAAATTAGTTCTAGTTTCCTTAAAGAGTCTGGACTGGATTTTTTAGACTCTAAGTTATGGTTCTACCATGTAATCATAATAGAAAAATCAGCACAAATATTTCTGCTAAAGTTTTCATTTTCAGTAATAAATGTAAAGTTTGTACAAGAACCTTCTCTAGCAGCATATTAAATGCAGAAGCACTGGGGTTGGGCTTTAAATTTAAGAGAAATTGGCAAAATGTTACAGACTCCTATGATCTCCTAATAACAAAGGGAACTATTAGGAACCATATTTTGATGCCAGTCTTGTATCAAACCATGTATTTTAAAAATATTTCAGTTTTTAGTAAAGAGGAAGGAGTTAGAAAATTTTAACAGGAAAAGGGATCGAGACTGCTCAACTACAATAGCTGTTAACAGTGGTTAAACACCGTGATGTACTGGAACTCCATTCAAAGATGAAATTTATGGACAAAAGATAAAACCCAATCAAATACATTTTCTGAAATATAATGATTTTAACCATAGGATAACTGATTTTGTTAGCAAGCAAGATTCTTTCTGAGTTTATTGTATATAAAACTACAATATTCTATCCCCCCCAAACAAGACTGACTTCTCACATTATTACCCAGTTTTCATGGACACTTAACCTATATGAACTAAACACACACACACACAAACACTGAATTTCTGCAAATCTGTAAAATCTTTCTTTACTACCTTGATGAGTTCCACTGTAGTCAATTATCTTTATAAACTAGAATATTACTAATAGGGAAGTTCCATATTAGCATTATGAAATAGGTTCATAATTTCCTAGTAAACGCTCTTGCTCTTCCAAGCAGATGTATTTCATAGCCAATAACGCAAAATCAAGAAATGCATCCAAACCAAGAACACATTTTGTTGCTATCTTTTAAGAAAGGAAACATTATTTCTTTCCCCTGGAATTAATTTCTTAACTCACAGCTGTAGTAACTTCCATTTTTATTTCACCAAACCTAATACAAATTCCACACATATTATGGATCAGAACATAAGCTTTTTTGAACAATCTATATAAACCAGCTGTTTACAAGTTTCCCGTTTTGTTTTATTGGGTAGCTGCAAGTGGATTTTTACACAGAGCCAGCGATTCAGAGAGAATTCTCCACAGCCACATGTAGTCCACCGTGTGGTACAATATTGGAAGAAGAGTGCGTACTGTTTTCGAGACCAGATTTTTTAAAGCAGATGCACAGGACAATAATCTGATACTGAGTACCCAAAAGGAGCTGTACATTATCCCATCTTTCAATACTTTTTGCATTATACAGATCATACAAATACTCTGTGCATTTTGAGATTAACATGACCAGTGGATAATGATGTCAGCAGCACTGCAATATTAAAAAATGAGAAAATATTCTCATTGCATTTGTTCTCATTTTGGAGATACAATGCTAGTATCCATTTTAAAATGCTGTATTTGTTACCAGCATACATCTCCATAAGCAACCATTGTTTAAAACACTAAAACATCAGATCAGCATATATATATATATATATATGTATATTTGTATATATATGTTATATATTTATATATAGAGAGTTACATGCTATAGATATCATGATATAAGTTAAATTCATACTGCTTTTGCAAAGGATTTGTAACTTATAATGACAATTTCCTGAATTACATGCATGGTGATTTTTTTCCTGGGCCTGTTCCCGATCTTTATGTTCTCCAATCATACAAGCAGAATTGCATTCGATGCACAATAAAATATTAGCCATAAAATCTGAAACAATTCTTACATCTTGATATTACTGTAGTTTAACACAAAAGTAACGCATTCTTCCTTCTCCATTCCCTGAAAACCACAAAACTCCATTAGCCCTCTCAGTACATCTGCAGGAAACAAGGTTGATCATTTTAAAGAAGTATTCTGAAATTATAATAACATAATGGAGGGATTCTGTATGAAAAACAGCAAGGAGGAACTTAATTTCTACAAAGTTAAGTCTCTTGAATAATCATTAAATGAAAACTTACACAGATTTGAAAATGAACAAACAAGTGAATAAGCATAGTAGCCATGTACTTTTTAACTGTCCACCTGGAGTCAGATAACCTAAATATGTGTTCTGGGTGAAGAAGAGGAGAAAAGGGAGTTTATGGATGTTGCTAGTCTGTGCTCTAGTCTGTCTTAGGTGTTTGTATGTCTCATCTAATGGCTCTACAAGGCAGAGATTGCGTGTTCCATTTAGCAGCTGTGCAAACGGAGGCTCAGTGATTTGGTGCAATCTGCTGCTAAGTGGCAGTATTATGATGGGCACCTGAATTTGCAGGCAAGGTCCATTCTTTGGTCCATTACAATATACTTAAAAATCGACCTTTTTGCATATTTAGTTTCCTCAAGAGTGGAAGAGGGCTTGCAGTGCTGCATTAACTATCTCCCAAGGTATGTTAAGGATTGAATGCAATGTGAAACAGCTTTCAAAACTATGTGGAGCTTTACAAAAAACAGGAATGAACAGAATAAATAGCTAGGTTTTATTAGCAATAAAAACCACAACCCATATTTCACAGCAGTTCCTTCTCCCTTTCCTCTCTTTCCATTTGTTCTTTTAATATCTCTCCTCTGATTCACCTCTTCTCTCTATGGTGAAATTCCTTCTTTCTGGCAATTTAAAGTTGCCCAACAGGAGTACTGAGCTTGGACCCTAGAATGTACCCTCTTTCTCTCACCCTTTTTAATCTTCAACTCAGTGTAACAGGGCTTTGCCCCCTCCACTTCACTGGACCACCAGTTTCTTCACAAACACTTTTGATGTCTTTGCCCCAATTAGGAAAAGTGCATCCCCTCCTCTGGGGGATGATTGTATGAGCAGAATGAAACCTGCCATCCTTGTTCAGTCAACAACTTGAACAACTATCCTTGGCCAATGAACATGCTTTGGTAAGTTCATCAATGACCTTTTATTGGCAAAATCCAGTGGACATGTTTCAAACTTCATCTTACTTAAGTTCTTTCATCCTTACTTAAGTTCTTAAGTGGAGAATTCCCTCTTGGAACCAATCTCCCTTCCAAGTGAAGCTGATACCAGTGTTTCCTGATTTTCCTCCTAAAGCTCTGGCAGTTTCTTAGTCCCCTTCACAGGCTCTTTTTCTTCTAGCTGCTTCTAGGTTCTCTCTGTCTTGAGCCACTTGTTTCTCACTCCACACCAATAATGAGCTACCCAAAATGTGGCACTATATTGGGTTTGGGCTAAGTTCTGTAGCAGACTGTCATCTTTGGATGTGAGGAATCACCCAAACCCAGCCATTGGTGGGAGAGTTAGTGTGCTCTGAAAGCAAGAATTGGTATCACGCCCATTTACGTGGTTCCCCCCACCTCCCTTGTCCTACTCTGCCCAGCACTGACCTAGAGGACGTCCTATGGCCATAGTATGCGGAGAGCTGGTGGTGACAAGGGGCATCCCATTCATCTCCAAAATAATGATAACAGTGCTTTCCTGGGGATGTGATTTTGAGAATGAACAAGTATTTTTGAACTTTGAAGTGCTGGACAAATGTAAAGGTTAAAAGATTAGGAAGTTGTCTCTGTGTTGTTCCTTCACAAATGTGCCTGGAGCATAATAATTTAATGAATGAAAGAAAATCTTCAGTTTTCTCAATGATAATTTTTGGTTCAATAAAGTGGATAACCTAAATGGGAGGAATTCATATTATTTTTCATGGAATTCAGTTAAGTTACTTTCATCTTGAATCAAAAAATGATGACCTTTTAACAACTCTGTTTCCTGAATTCATCCTGAGGTTGAAAACCGTGCTCACCTCTGCTCCGTCGTTTCCCTGGATGCCACGTGAACTTGTGGCTTCTGTTCTCACCTCTGTGCTGCTGCTGACTGGAACTATTGCCATCTGGCTTTTGTTCCCACAGATTCTCAAAATTGTTCTCATCAAGGTGACCAAAGCTTCCTTTCTGCTGAATCCAGTCGACACCTTGAGCCCTCACCTTATTTGACCAACTTGGCAGCATCTGACACAGTCGACCAACCCTCCTCACTGAAATTTTGCTTCGTTTGGCACCTGTGACATTGCCCTCTCCTGATTTTCCTTCACATTAAAAAAAAAAATTTCCCCCGATTCCTTTTCTGTATCAATTTTCTCTTGGGGTTCTGTCCTGGGCTTTTCTTTTTCTCTCTGTACGTTCACTACCTGGGCTGTCTCATGCACTTTTAGACTCTTACTTATGATCTATGTTGGTTAAGCTCAAATTTCTTCTCCAGTCCAGACCAGCCTTTGGGGTTTCACACCCAAATAGTTAACTGTCTTCTTGACAAAACCAGTTCAACGTCCACAGTTTAAACCTAACATGTTCAAGATCGAACCATCATCTTTCCCCACTGCAGCTACTCTTCCTGTTGGATTCCTGGTTTAATGAACAGGCCCACGTAGACATTAGAGAAGACACCAGCCTAGGTGTCCTAAGCAGAAGGAACAGAATTCAGAACCTCTGCACAGTCTGCTGCTTTCACCTGGACTCCTTTCTCTGCGCCCCAACCCCTGCCACTCGGCCATTTTTGCTCAGTTCATTCCTACTAATCCTGAGGTTTCTAATTTAGATGTAACCCTCGTTCTGGAAAACCTCCCTGATCCTCAAAATCTGTGTAGAAAAGTACTTCTCTTAAGTGTTTTGTCAGAAATTGGTTATTGATATGTTTCTATCATAGATGCTTGTCAGATTTTATTGTAATTAAAAGGATGTCCGTCTTCCTCACTAGGTTTTAAGCTCCATAAAATCCGGGATCGTATCTAGTGAGCTCAAGTCCTAACACAAGGCCGGGAGTGAGCAGTTCTCAGAAAAGCGCGTGGGCTAAGCACTTAAATCAGAAGGTACTTGCCTCTGAACCCTACCTGGGCCACTATCCTGTAGCCTGAAGCACTTTTTTGCACTTATTTTTAAAAATCTATCTTTCTCATGGGCTGTGACCAGTTCGAGGGCAGAGGCTATGACTGATTCATATTTTTATGTCCCAGGGCCTAGGATAGCACCCATCACAAATGGGCGCAGGAGTAAATGACACAGGGAAAGGAACCAGAGTAATCATCTGGCCTGTTATTTCCTTACTTGTGTTTCAAGGAGCCCTAATCCCATAAGACATTTTACATTTGGGGTTGGCAAACTTTTTCCTGTAAAGAGCCAAATAGTAAATATTTCAGGCATTGTGGGCCCTCCATTGTTGATTTTTTTTCCAACTCCCTAATTTTGTAGAGGAAACCAGACCCAAGGAAGAAAAAGAATTTTCCCAACGTCACAAGTTTATTTCAGAATCGGCAGCGAATCGCCGAATTCCAGACTCTCACTGCAATGTTTGTCTTTACGAAAACGTTCACCTTTGTTACAGATATCTAGCTTGCCCCGCGATGGCCAACCTCAGTGCCTCCTTCTATGAAGACATGCCCAGCCCCTATCTGTGCCCCAGCAGGCTGCCTTCTGGATTTTATCCCAGTTGCAACTTTCTGCTTTTCTGTCTAGCAAAGGAAGCCAATTGACTGCTTGACTGTCAGAATGATTATTTATTTCCTCATTCATTCATTTTTTTCTTTCAATAAATGTATTTAGCTGGCACTAGCAAACCAAACTGCTGCCATCTCATATTTGTTAAATATTCATTAAGTCTCCACATGTTACTATGTCTTTTCTTTTTAAAGAAATGTTAGAAATCTTTAATAGCATTATTGTCATCTTGCTGTAGACAAGTGTCTGTTACCTTTTTAGATCCTGACAACCCAGGCCGAGGTGACCGTGTTCAGTTCCTAGTGGGGAAATGTATCTGTTTTCTTGGCAAGGATGTAAGAATGCACAATGGAGAAAGGATTTCTAATTTCTGGGACTGAGAACAGCTTAGTCTCCTAGACACTCGTGACTAGCTCGAGAGATGTGGGCGATGTTTGATTCTGTTCCCAGCTATCAGCAATGGGTTACAGAAGTGAAGCAACACATTAACATTAAATGACTTCAGGAATTTTCACTGAGTTAAATCCTATGTAAAACATCACGGCAACATATTTCACTTTATACGTTGTGTCAATTATTTTTTGAAAGGACAGAAGCAAATATGTGCCACTTGGTGTTTTTCTGTCTTCCTAACCTCTTCTTTGCTCCTCACACTGCCCACCAGTATCCTAATGCTGGTCTCCCTCCCCACCTAGCAAACTCAGAACCCCAAAGCCTCCTTTTCACCCTCTCCAGCGATGGTTGACAGCTGCATCAGGGTGTGTCTGTTTATCTATCTATCTATCTATCGTCTCATGGTTAACAAGAGATAAGATCCAGAGTCAAACTTCCTAAGCTTAAATTCTTATCCCAGCTACATGATTCTAAGCAGGTTATTCAACTTCTATATTTCTCAGTAATCTCATCTATAAAATGGGGATAATATTAATGCCTTACATCTAGGGTTGTTGTAGGATTAAAAGAGATGATACACACAAAATGCTGGGATCAGCATCTAATTTGTAGTAGCACTCATTAAGTGTTAGCTATTTATTATGACTGTTGTAGTTATTGTGATTATTGTTACTTATTAATATTAAGAAGTAAGTTCTAGGTCTATTATGAAACAAAGAAGAAGATAAACCCTAGACAGAAGCTAAGAGAACAGTAGTAGAAAAAGTAGAAAATCTAGGTCACCAGGAAGCAAACAAAAGGAAAAAGCTTAAGACCACATTTTTTTTTTTTCTTCCAATCAAATCACAAGAGGCTGCAGCCTGGCCTTCCAGCAAGCCCCATCTTTGGGTTTTCCCACACACAAGGATTAAATTCTGTAGCTGGAGAATACTAATTTGAGGAATTCTATGGTTAAGAAAGCTTCTGAGGACTAATTTAGTTAACTCATTACTATGCTTAACATTATTTCTATGGGGAAATATATTGCAGAATATAAACAAACCAAACTAGAAAAACACTTTTGAAATGAGACCCATCAGCAAACTAGGACAGCCAGTTGGGTACATTTCTGGAGGAGAAGAAAGGAAGGTAGGTACCATTTAGATGGTTATGGTCTTGCCACCATCATGCTAGATGTTTTCTTCAGCTTGAATTCAACATGAATTTTAAAATGTTAATTCAATTTCAAGTGAGAGAGGAAGTAATGTCTTCACTAAACTTTGTAATTGAAATACTTCATTATATTTGTCTTTCTAACGGGATAATAAAAACTTTAAATTTTCTTCAAATTAGAATTCTTATAGTATATAGTACATTTGGCATTATAATGAAAATCAAGAAATATTTCCAATTTTAAAGACATGAGAAAAGGAATAAAATCAAAATAATGATTATCAATCTTTGCAGAATAATCTAAGGAAATAATTATTCTAAAAGTGTACAGTTACAGCTGATGGTGAGTGCTATACAAGGGAAATTGTTGTTCTTAATTTTTTTCAGATTTTACTTTTAGAAAAATTATAATTTAACTTTTTTGGGTTATAATATCTTGACATTTAGCTGATATAAAAATAGTATACTTAAAAAAAGATTTATTGAGATGTCAGAAATTTAATCTTTTCAATTATTTCTAATTTTTTGCAGATAATAATAAAACACTATGGAATATTGGGGTAGAATATCTTTTGTAAGCCAATAGTAGCTCATGAGCTGTCTCAATCATTTTTTGTGTATTACTGAAATATGTTTATTCACTATATCCCATTGAGTAGATGCAGATAGGATGCATTAGATTGTGTTTCTGAAATGGGAACACTAAATCAACCGACAGCAAATCCATTATAGCAGAATAGCCTTTGGAGTTACAATCCCTGAGTTACACCTTGACAAGGGCTCTTCCACTGTGGTAGCCAGCCTCCAAGATGGCCTCCAATGATCCTTGTCTCCTGGTATTTACGCCCTTATGTTAGTTCCTCATATGACGAATAGAGTTGACCTGTATAGCAAATAGGATACAGGCATACCTCAGGGATATTGCAGGTTTGGTTCCAGATGACCGCAATAAAGTGAACACATCAATAAAGTGAGTCACATGGCTTTTTTTGGTTTCCTAGGGCATGTAAAAGTTATATGTATGCTATACTGTAGTCTATTAAGTGTGCAATAGCATTGTGTCTAAAAAACCAATGTATATACCTTAATTTACAAATACTTAATTGCTAAAAAATGCTAACCATCATCCAACAATGCAGGATTGCACAAACCTTCAATTTGTGGGGGAAAAAAAAAAGCAATAAAGTGAAGGATAATAAAATGAGGTCTGCCTATATTGTGGAGATGACAGAATGTAAGTTCTAAGTCTAGGTCAGAGACACTGAAGCTTCTATCCCATTCTTTTGTATCACTTGCTGTGGAAAAAGTTAGCTCTTACATTGTGTGGACACTCAAGCAGTCCTATGATGAGATCCACATTCCAAGGAGCTCCTCAGGCTTGACAGACCTGGAGTCAGAACCACCATCTACACCATGTCTGAACTCCTGCTAAGTTTGGAGAAATTTGTTACACAGCCAGAGATAGCTAACAATGCCCTCCATCTTCAAGAGCCCTTGATCCTGAAATCCTTTTCTTCCCACCATTCTGCAAAGTAGAAAAACAAATTGACTCTTGGATGTAGTAACATGGATGAACAATCTAAATAAGTAATTGTCTATGATAAAGTACTTTTCTCTTCGGCTGTTTAATAGCATATCTTATGTACACCCACCACAATATCATTGTGTGATTACCTACTTTAAGATTTTTGGAAGAAGTGTAAGACAGTATCAAATAGGTTTAAAACGCTATCAGCCTCTGAATAAATGCCTTACCATTTTGAACTATTTTTTTAATTGGCCACCAAAAAGTAAAAATAGAAAAGAATTTTGTAAGTAATTTGATTATTTACTCCAAATCTCTTCTGACCTCTCTGGAACCATTTAAAACAATTAGTATTTCAAGGTTTCAAATTTCAGCATTTCATATATATATATATAAATAACTATATATAATTTTCATTCAGTAATTGCTATATTCCCTTCGCTTGTCATCTTGCTCTGTACCCAGGGTTAAAGCATCTCACGTATTGATTGCTCTGTTACTTGTTTTGTTATAGAAAGGTATTTCAATAGAATGTTTAGAAATATTCCTAATGTGTATGTAAATTTACACTATTTTCTGATCACAACTGCCAGAATGACAACCTTTCAAAGTCAGTAATTTATCTATAAATACAAATTTCCCAATAGAAGCAGTCTCAGAGTTTTCAGCAATTTATTGTTATTAGTACCATTGCAAAGTATTTTTAGAACATATTCTAGAGCATAAGCAAGCTTCTTCTTAGGGAAGTTATAATTTAAAGTATGATAAGACAAATAAACAGAAAACAATATAAAGGATTGCTAAGGTGAGGAAGGAATGTTCTCCAAAAAGGGAAACAATTAAAAGGCACCAAGTGAGGATGCAAAAAGGGATTGAGCAAGCTGGTTGGCACTCCTCTTACAGGTGAGACTTTTGCTTGAGAGAACATCAAGGATGAAAAGCTGAATGTCTCCCATTTCAATAGTTGATCATTTTCTCCATCCTTTGTCTGACCCAGAAAAGCAACTTAAAACAGACAGGAAAATAAAAAGCGTGGGTTCTAATGATGGACCTGTTTTACTTGGGCAAATCACCTAGGTAAACTATCACTCTTTTTTTTTTTTTTTAATCTCTAAAGTAAAGGCTGGTGAATGATACAATTTATCGCTTTCAACACATCAGTTATATAACGATTAATGGTACATGAGGCAGGTAAATAAGAAAAACCTAGCCAAAACAAAATGAAACATTTTTGAGATTTTTAAAAAAGGGCTTTTCACTTCCAATAAATGTAAGGCATTACAAAAGGACCAGTTAACCTTATCAGCACCCAACTAGATCATCTGTTATTCTAGAGTCTAGATTGAGCAAATCCAGAAAGTCCCCAGGCTCTTAGTTTAGGTGGCTTTAAATTTAACAACAAATAAGAGTTTCAAATTTCAAGATGCTAAAGAAAGTGTGTAAGTGTGTGTGATATAATAAATGGCTGATTATTAGATTGGGAAAAGAAAAATTGTTCTGATTAGTAACTATTTCCACTCTTAGGATTTAATTTTGACCATAAAATGCTGACATCTATAATATTTTACCTAAAGTTTGCCTCCAAACTTGTGATAAAGACCAAAAACATAGACTCAGATGAGTATGAGTATGTAAAAGGAAGCAAACCGAAGGCTTGCTTAATAAAAATACAAAAAAGTATAATGACGAAAAATAAAAATACAGCCAGCCAATGTGAAAGGCAGTGCCTTATCTATATATTAATAATGCCATGGGTTTAGGACTTTAGGAGCAAGATAAATACATTCTGAGGTTTCACTCTGTAATATACAGACACAGTTACACTGAAGTACAGAACTGGGATTCAGAGGCCAGGTTCCCAATCTTTTCCCCATCACAGTATTAGGCAGCTACCTGACCACCAATCCCCTCCCCTTCCCCACTCAGGGAGACCCACACAAAGGAGCACTTGGAAACAGAGCAGGACTGCCTTCGTCCCATAAAGACAATGGTAGATTTCCCAAGAATTGCACTTAGTGTTAGAGAAAACCGAGGATGAAGGATGCCTTAAAAAAGAAAATCCACAAAGAGATATGTGACCCTCCCCTCGGCTCTGGGCACTAGAGAGAAGAGAGATACAAAGATCTAGTTATTCAGACATTAAAACAAACACATGTACAACACTGATAAGCTTTTTGCTTAAAGGGAGAAAAGAACAGGAAGGGCTGAAAGTCTCCACACAGACCAATCTGTTAGATGAAAACATATTTCCTTTTTTCTTCTGGCCTCCTCTATGAGACAGTGTACAAAGTGCTCATTTATATTTTCTTTGTTTTCATCCCAAAGCTAGAAGATCAAAGAGTTAATAAAACCTCCTTGCTATAGAAGGTCATTACAAAACTAAATGCAGCAATTCAAAGTGGAAAATAGAATGAATGCCGAGGAGATGTTTAACGAAGTAACATTCTAGATGTATTCTTTGAAGAACATTTGCAGACTCGTTTGATTGCTTTAGAGTGTGCAGGGCACAATGCGTCCTGCGCACAGAGCGAGCGTTGACTGATGGTTGCGTCCTGAGGCACCACGGTCAGGCCACTTGGAATCACAAGTACATTTGATAGAGAATTACCTACTACGGTGGAAACATTCATGAGTATTTTACATAGCAAAATGGTATTAAAAACTTCCGTCTTCTTTCCCCCTGAAGCCTAATTAAATGTCCAAACATAAGACATGAGTCTATTCATTTAAAAAATAATTTGAAGCACTAGTTTTCCAAGAACTGACGTAGTTGGATGCCGTGATGAGAGATTAGCTTGATGTTTCCCATTAGCTGTTGAGAGCCTTCTTTTTTCTTTTTCTTCTTTTTTGTCCTTCTTTAGTGCTGACATCCTTAGAATGAGAGAAAATACAGAATATAGACAGGCAGTCTGGAAAATTGTCAATATTGCCATGTTGATTTATTCAAAAGAGACAGGCTGGTGCACTGGCCTTGCATTTCAATGTGACATGTCAGAATTTGCCATCCACTGTAGCCCTTGAATCTCAGCACTAGGATCCATTAGGTTTCTTCCTAAAAAAAAAAACAAAAGAAGAAGAGGAGCAGAACAGTCTAGAACATCAGAAGTGACCATCCTGCCGGTGTGGCCACAGCTATCTGGCGACATGGCGGCTGATGATTGAGGTTATTTAGAGTCTCTGACTGAGGTACACTCAAACAGTTATTTTTTCACTATTTAAAAACTTGGGAGATACAGGTTGTTTTCATTTTGAGGACGAGGGAGTTCTTTCTGAAGATAATCTGGGGGGTAGATTGGAAAACTGGCAAAGCTAGGTGTTCAGATAATGATTCCACTCAGAAGGGGAGTATAATTAAGTAACAACATAGGAATGTAAAGATATGAGATTAAGCAGTGAAACTTTTTAATCATTTGGGGCAAATAATTGACCTATTTCATCATAAAATGAAACTGGAAGTACCGTTGAATGTTGTGCCGATGCCAAGTCTATTTTTTTTTCCTTTTTGCATCAGTGGTGCATGTCACCTTCCTGCAAGGCAACCAGTTTGCAGATCTGGCCAGAGGGAAAAACACTGGACAACAAAATGAAAAGGAGGCGTAAGTCAGCCCAGATCTCTGAACCCTAGGAAAGGCAACTTCCCTCCCGCTCATGAAAGAGGACGATTGTGCTCAGTACCACTTATCCGGTGCCAACAATCTGGTAAGCCTTCTATTCAGCACTACACCAAGGCTACGGCAAGGTGACCCGGAGTTTGGGGCCGAGGTCAGGGAAAGGGCACTGCCTGAAAAATGAAACTAGTCAAAAGGAAAGAATCCTAGGAATGGGTGAGGTTAGTCACCCACAAAAGTAGCCCAATCCAAGAAATGGCATAGAAAATCATTTTTTAATGAACCCAAAGCTCTAACTCTCTTAAATAATCTTGCAGCTCTTTGCAGGCTGGTGCTAGGATGCTCTGAAGCATGATCATAGCAATTAGCACTTCAACACTAAAATTCCTAGACTTCCTCGACTCCTTCATCTCTTCTTTTCACGTTCCCAAATTCTCTCCTCGTTTCTCTTCCCCTCTTTCCACCACCACCTCACTTTCAAAACTAAAGACCAGACACTAGGTATAAAGACACCATCACCTTGTTATTTGAAACCCTCTCCGAACGCTGGTCAGCTTTCCCTTCCCCACAATATTCCTGGTACCTCCCCAAAGCGGCAGAGTGTTGAATACATGGATATGTACACGATAACCGTCAGCTGGTCATGGAATGCCATGGGTACCCATTTTAAATAAGCTCTTTCAAGGTTAAAGGAACCTTAATGCTTGGAATATTTATTTGCCCTTCCATAGCTTTTCTTACCTCATGTGATGCATATGAGTACTTACATGGTGCCTGTTACGAAGAGAGGCTGCAGGATGAAGGAACACGGGCTTAGGGTTATTTATTTTCAGCCTTCTGAATTAAAAAAATAAAAATCAATGACATTTCTTCCCCTGGATGGCAAGATAAAAACATTTCACAAATACAACTATATTACTTTAAAGATGTGAAAAGAATAGATTTACTTTGAAAAGGATTTTTATTTTAAATTGGTGGCCAGAGCTGATATGTGCAACTAAAATGGTTACTATTCATCTGGTTTCTTTTTCTAAGAAACCCCAAAATCATAAAGTTAGGAAGTATTTGATTACTTTTCTCTTCAGTGCATAGGATGAAGAGGGAGATTTCAAGTTCTTTTTGTTTCATATTTGTTTTCAAGAATTCATATAAGGAAGTCAATTTTATACAAAATAATTTCATAAAATTACTTTTAAGAGAGTCAGTTTCCATAGATCATTTTCAGTAGGTCATATAATATAAGTCTTTTAATATGAGCTCCTTACTTTTATTAGTGCATTATAAATTATTTATCTTGAAAAAATACATTAAAAACAGAATTAGAGTGTCTTTGGTTTATATAGCTCACAGCATTACGTTAAAATAGTATAATGCATGTTATACAGAGAGAAATGTAAATATGGCCTAAAAGAACATTTTGAGTCAGTTTCACATTAAACATTGAATAGAAAAGTTGACTTATCTTAAAATAAAGCAAGTCACTACATCACTCTGCTACAAGCAAACATTTCGTTTGTAAATAAGGATGAACTGACAGTGCTTGAAAGTATAGTTCATCAAAATCACAACAAGAAACCAAATATTATGAACATGTAAAATTCCATGTTTATTTAATATCCATTACATAGCCGGTTCATTGAAACCAGGCTTTGTAAAGACAAATAACATTTCTGATGAGCATAAACAATATCATATAGTTGAAATTCATCCTGTATTTTCACATGAATAAAGATGTCATTACACAAGAGTTCCAACAATAAAGACCTTGCTGTGGATTGGCGTGGCATCTCTCAGCGCTTCCAGGCAGCACCAGCCCCCAGCCCAGCAGCTCTGCTTCAAGGGGCTTGGTGATCAGCAGGTCCGCACTCAGCAGTCATGGACTCTCCCCCCAATATCTGAGTTGGTGCCCAGTGTGGTCCATGTCATGGGTACCTTCTCGGAGGACACATCCAGAGCTCAGGAAGGGTATTCCTAGGACAAAAAAATAAGAAAACAAAGTGAAAAACTAAAGGCAATATGCAGACAATGTAAAAAGGCTCACTCTGGTCAAGGCGAAGGATGAGTGTTATGCTTTGTGAACATCAATGATTATATGTTATAGTTACACGTATTTATTAAAGTTTACTATGTGCCAGGCACACTGTTAAGCACTTTTTAAAAATTAACCACCTTACAAAATGGTCATTAGAATACTTTAAAATAAGCACTATAATTATTTCTGTTTTATAAATAGAGAAACTAAGCTTGACAGACGTCAAGAAAATTAAACGTGATTCATAATAAGTAGTAAAACCAGGATGTCCTTTGTGGCATCAAACACAGTGCAGGCAGGACCGGTAGCTCCCTATGGCTAACATCATGGATGAGCTGATGGCTTCCTTGTCAAAGCCATTCACAGCCCTTTTTTTGCATTGCTTGTCTTAATTATGGAGGCTGGAAAACTAAAATTCTTGATATTCTAAAAAGACTTCTTTCTGTCTCACTGGTAAAATTTTAATTTTTCTTCCAATTTTTATAATCCAGACCACAACACAACTCTCCTTGCTCCTAGGAGTAACCATGTGATAGATTCTGACCAAGGAGATGTAAGATGAAATTGGTAGCTGGGGCTTAGCAGAATTTTTTTTTAAGAGATAGACTCAGTTGTACAGCAGATCTCTAGTTATGAGGGTAGATTTCATGTTAAGTGTTCTAACCACAAGAAAAAAAGAAAGAAAGAAAGAAAGAAAGAAAGAAAGAAAGAAAGAAAGAAAGGGAAAAAGAAAGAGAGAAAGAGAGACAGGAAGGAAGGAAGGAAAAATGGAAAGAAGAGAAAAAGGAAAAAGACTCCTGATCTCTTCACGCTTTCATCCTTCTTCTTTACCTATCCCAGGTTATCCATCCTCAGATTTGTTGATACATAAGGGGGAAAAATCCTTTCTGCTAAGCCACGTTAATTTGATACTTGTGGCTGGCTATACTGATTACCTAAAACTGCTTTTTAAAGTTTTATGACTTATTGAGGGAGTGGGAGCAATAATCAGTAGTATTTGTCAAATAAAAGGATAAATGATTGAGTCATATATCTTAATTGTGGGGTAAGCTGTACCATATTTCTACAATGAAATTAATGTCGGGTGAGTTTCCTTTCATATGGATGCTAAATACTAGCACATCTGAAATAGCTCTCAGTTCTTCTTGCTATAAGAATGCAGGTTAAAAAATAGGATAAGCCCTCTGGCTTATGTGCACAGAAAGATGGCTCTAGCCCTGATCAGAGGGCTCCAAAATCCAGAACTGAATTCATTGTTGGGCCTGGCAGAGAAGGGGAGGAGAAAATTCAGGAGGGAAAATAAGAAATTTTTGGAGAAGATAAGATACTCAGGTTAAATTTTTTCTATTAAGTTGAACAAAACCCACTTTCTAATTCCACTCCCTGTGTTAAAGACTGAAATCCCATCTTCAGTGCTCACTGTGGGTGTGATCTTAGATAAGGCTGTTTCACCTCTCTGAGATTACCAATTGTGTTCAACCATAAAGTCAACATTTTGCAACCCATCTCATAGGATTGCTTTTAGGATTAATCAAAACAAAGAATGTGAATTGCCTAGTACTGTGCCTGACATATAGAATGCAGTTAACAGACTTTAATCCCCTCCCCCCCACAACCCACTTCCCCATCACTCAACCCCTTTGACGGAAGGATGACTTCAAAGACTGCTGTCTAATCTTTGAAAGCACTCTTCTTTTTCTTATTTCATAGTCCCATCACCTACAAAGACAACATTTGGTTGGACACAGATATTAACGAAAGAAATGCCTCCTACCTAAGACAAGCTTTCTGAAGACAGTAACCGTGTCTTATCAGGGTTTATATTCCTCAGAAACTTGAGTTGCTAAAGATTTTCCAGGATATCTGAACAGAAAAGAATTTCTGAACCCACTGTATTAAAATGTAATGATTTATCAGTTCAAATGACTCATCTTTTTAAGGTACAATCTTGTCAGTATTTACTATTCATTATGCACAATGCTTGAGGACCTATAAAGCAATTGTGAGCCAAAGCACCCCATTTATGGATGATAATATGAAGGTGTAAAAAAAGCAGAAAACAAAAAATATCCTCTAATATAACGGTTGTTTACTGTGAACGATTCCCTGTGCTGGGCGCCATCATACATCGTTGCTAATCCTCTCCACAACTCTGCAAAATGAGGGTTATAAGCCCCGTATTACAGAAAGGAAAGCCAAGGGTCAGAGACTTGACTGGCATTGATGAATAAGTGAATTCAAAGTGCCTTAACTGAAGTTTGCCTTCAGATCTCTCAGATTCTAATGTTTGAGCTCTGTGCGTTCCACATACTGCATCCCAGAAGACGAGCAGATTATGAATTTCTGGGACCCAAAAGTCGAGAAAATCATATCTCTAGTTTGGTTTTGGGAACTTAATTATTCAGATCTATAACATCAACATTATTTATTCCTAGTAAAAAACAATAATAATGTCTAATATTACCATTGCAGCATATAAAGATCTCATTTAATTTTCACCCCATTTCTGTGAGGTACATATTATGACCTTCTTATAAAAATAGATGTTGAAAGTTAAGCAGAGAAATGGTTTTTCCCAAGTAACAGACCTTAGACTCACACCCTGACCCCATCGCCTAGTCGAGTTCCTTCTACCACGTTGCCACATTCTGCTCTCCATGCTGCTGTGCTTAAATTTCAGTGAAAAAGGACAAAGGTAGGGATGAGGACATGGAATAATTACCATCTCTAGTCCTTCTTCCTTCCACTATCTAAAGTGCTTTCTGGTGAACAAAGATTTTTTCTTTTTCAAACAAGGTGTCTTCTGAGAAGGGATTCTGATAAAGCATGGATTCAATAAAGCAAGTCTTCCCACTGAGCATAGTTGGTCAAGTATTAGAGTGATTTTCTAAAGGTCCTTAGTTCAAGCTTGGTTTTCAGCGTGTCCTTTTTCTCTTCCTTAATGTCTGCTCTCAAGCGAGTAGTGAGTAATCACTTTACAAGCTAGAATAGCCCTGGGGTATTTAACAGGTGCTGGAACTCATGTCTAGGTCACCAGTTCAGATCCAAAGATATATGGTTCTCTGTTCTTCAAACCTGTGACTTCAAGCAGTAGGAACAGACCAATATCTTTAAAGTAGTTTATTGTACCACAAAACCATTCTTACCTGCTTTGATTTAGAGGTACTGGTGAGAAATCAACTAGCATTGTTAGCACTGAGAACTAGCAGGGCGGTAACCATCATTCATTCCACTGACACACAGTATGTCTCTTATGCTGTCTAGAAGTGAGACAGCTGGATGTAAGCAACCAAGTGAAGTGGGATAACATATATTCCTTTTAAAAATTCAATTTGAGTTTGGGAAAGGTGGAATTAGGGTGAGCAGCAGAAAGAGCAGCAAGGAATAGTTGACAAAGAAGGAAGATAATAATGAGCCAAGTTTGAACTACATTAGATCAGAAAGAATGATGAAATGAGTCACAAGCTAAACGTAGGAAGGAGAGTCACATGCCCAATATATCAACTTTGAAAACTAGAGAACCTGGGACAGTAAAGCAGAAAGTCAGTTAATTCCACACTCAATTATTCTTGATTAGCTTTTTGATGATCTTTAAATATTTTAAAACATTGTCTTCAGGTATTATTAAGGAAGGATGCCTGGGTCTGGAAGACTCAATAATATTTACAGATCCTATCCTGGTTCCTGGAATGAGCCAAAGATGTAAAGGTGTCCTTTACAGCCTAGTGCTTGTAAAGGCTTCTTTCTGTTTGGTTGTGCCATACCTTGCATATTTCTCATTTTATTCCTTCTTGAAACCCTGTTTACAATTGTGAAATGCCATATTAGCAGGAGGAAGCACTTTAATTTCACTGTTCTAACGAATGTTTACTAATTTAATCTTTGCAACACACCTCTGAAACAAGATCTATTCCTACCCCCATTTTATAGATGAGGAAACTGGCATAGAGAGAGCTGGCAGCTCTCCAAGGTCATGGAGATAATTAACCAGTGAAGCTACGATTCAAACTCAGGCTGTTTTCTCCAAGTCCTTACTCTTAACCACTACACCATATTTAAAGCAGTTAAAATATTTAATGCAGTTAAAATACTTTATCATCTTTTAAGAATAAAACTTTAGTTACAAACAAAGCTATAGGTATGTGTCCAAATATTTAGTGATTGTATAACTGAGCTGAAAAATAAAATAGTGTTTTATTCAGAAACTATGATTTAATTCCTAATCTACTTAGGTGTGCAAATTATATTTTTAGAAATAAAAAGAATGTAATTTTATATACAAAATTATAATAATTATTACTCAAGAGACTCCTATACTTCTACCATCATTTCTGGCACTGTAAACATTGTTTGTATTAATGAAAATGCTGGTTCAGTTGGTGGCATTTCAAACAAGGAAGCAGAGGCTGTACTTCCAACCTGAACATAAACATAATTGGAAAAAGTAATGATGAACTAAAGTATATTTACACAAGCATTTGAAATAATGGCTCATGAGTCCTGTAGAACATTTTTCCCCTTTTAAAACAATCATACACAGAACCCTACTGGTTCAATTCTTGGCATCTTATTCATGCTATAAATCTCCCTGCTGGATAGGAAATCTAGTCCATATCACCACCATTTTTCAACTTTAGCGCAACTCCCTTGCTGAGTACTTAGATGAAGTAAGATGTAAGGATTTCTCAATTTGTTTCATTCTTTTTTTGATATTACAATTTCAACCAGTGGCAATTAGAATGACAAACTCCTAAACTTTATGTAATAGTGTGGAAGGGTGTGATGGGAGTGTGTGTGGGTATGTGTGCATGGTTTATGCATGTGCCCAACCAGAGACCACTGCAATGATGACAAAAATTTGGGACTAGAGACTGGTAAATATACATTCTCTGAGGAAAACGCAAATTAAAAATGAGGTGGACTTTCCCTCAATTGCATATTTATTTAACCAGTCAAAGTCATATAAAACCCAACCTCATTTCAGGCTTATTGAGAAGTAAACCAAAAAATGATTAAACATCTCCGATAAAAGTGTGCAGATGTGGCTGGAATTCTAAACATCACAGATGAAAAAGAAAAGAAACTTCCTACGCTTCAAAATACAACAAAAACAAATCCCAAACCTATTCTGACCAAAAATCATTTCCAGACGATCTAGTGAGTAAAGTGTGAACGTATCAGCCTGAAGCTTTTCTGAAGTTTTTCTGAAAGTTGCACATTCAAGTTTCCATCTGTGGCCTTACTAGAAGCATGAAATTTCCATCTGTATGTGTGTGTATGTATGTGTATGTATGTATATATATATATATATATATATATATATATATATATCTCCATCCCAGGCATATACCCTCCAAGAAGATACCAGCATGAAGTAGAATGGGGCAGTGGTTCTCAAAATGTGATTCCAGAACGGGAGTTCCCGTGAAAATCCTCCACATAGCCTGTGGATGGAGGCTGATCAGTGGCCGTGGTCATCCTTTTCGTTCTGGTACAAGTGAATAATTTACTTATGATACATAGTAAAATTAGATGTCAGCTCATTAATGCCTCGTTAAAGAGAACACTAATGCTGATGACTTACTTTAATGGGTACAGCTGAAATAGGAGGAGTAGGCAGTGGATTCTTGGCTCTATCTGAGTGTCCCAAAGATTGAAATATTTTTGTAGTCTTATTCGTGGACACTGATTTCTATGGCATCCTGAGACTTCCAGACTACTGAAGATTTCCAGACAACTGTATTCTACCAGAAAAAAGGTTTACCCATGCTAAAGGAGGGAGGTTTCAAATGACTATTCGGGGTGTAATTGGAATGACTTCTCTTACTCTTGAGCTTTAACCATCCCCACCACTGTGGTACCTCCCCAAAGTGAGCATGGTTCATAAAGTCTTCAGCCGGCCCTTTGGCACATTAACATATTCTTCCCAATCTCACAATGGTAGCACCTTAAGGGAAATAATTATGGCCTTTTCCCCTTTTCATTTTTCTTTTTTTGTATCCTGAGTGCCTGAGTCTGCTCCATAGAATCATCTTGAATGAATGCATGCAGATACCTGAAGTAGATGCTTTGCTGTTCAGTGATCCTTGATTACCTACATGTAAAATTACTATCATAAGGAAAGTAAAAAACATAATCCTAATGCTTTTTAGAAATGTCAGCCACCTCACACCATGCCAAAATGTCTCCTTGTATAAAGGGCGGCTCCATGACAACCTCACTACTCTGCATCATCATTTGCAAGGGAACTTTCACGTCATTGTCTCCCTGCCTCAGGTATATGATGCTATATTAAAACCCCTCTCTCAACCCCAAGCTTTAGTCCCCTGAAGCTTAGGTGTCATTACCAATTCCATGCTGTTTTGAAATAGCACCTAGACCATAGGGCTCAAGCATCTTACAACATGCTCTTTCATGAACACCCATGTTTTGGAGAAAACGACCCGTTTGTCACCATTCAGGGCTCCTAATGTCAGGTCACTTCTCTGCTAGTACCTTTCCGGCCACCAGAGGTTGTGGAGGAGAAATACTGTGAAAAGACTATTTATGTCTGATCACTGAAGCAATTAAACAATGCATCAGATTAAAGTGATATCACTAACCTAATAAATTAGACTTCTTAAAGGACTGGAGGAGAGAAAAAAAATGGATGAACTTTGACTTCAAATTTGAGTTTTTGAGATATCTACCTCAGAACTTAACATTTCCAACTTGCATCTTGCTGTACTTCCGCATAATTATTCCTTCTATGTGAAATGTTCTTGCTCCCTCCAAATTCAGTCTTCTGGGATCATCTTCAGTATGACTCCTCTGTGAAATCTTTCCCAATTGTGTCATTAAAACATGTGCTTGTAATTAATTTCTTACACACATTTCTCCTTGGTCAAATTCTAAGGCCTGTGTCGTGTTCATCGACATTTATCTACATGTCTCCATAACATTGAGTGTCTGATTAGTGTATATTAGATACTCAGCCAACATTATGTTCAATGTAAATAATTGAGTGCAACACCTCTCAGAGATTTCAGCTCCTTCTCCCTAAAATAGAATGTAGAATTAAGCCACGAAAAAGAAAGTCACCTTAAAATTTGTTATGTTTAAATTATTATTTAAAAAATCCACTCATCAAGGATGGATGAAAGAAAGAAAAATTTCCCCTTTGGCCTTACATCCTTGTCCTTTCAGAGTGGGCAAAAATCAAACATTATCATTCAGGACAATTTAATTCTCATGGTCCTGGGCTGCTTGATTATAATTATCTGCTGTAGCACTACCAAAGAAGAGGAAACCATATAAAAGGTAAAGGCATCTGCCCTGACAAAACTAAGTTCCAAACAATCCGAAGGTCTTCACTTTTTCTGTGATGATTATATATCTGAGGGGTCAAGCTCTGGTCATTTCCTCAAGCAAATATGATGAAACCAAAAGATCCAATAATATTTTTAATTTATAATATCTCATTAGAAAATTTAAATTTTGCACAAGTGAATTATTAAGGTTGCAAATAACACTAGTTTCCTTTAGAGAATTATTTAAAGCTCTCTTTAAGTACTTATGGATAACAGAGAATAAGAAAATTCTTACATGACTGGTTAAAGGGCAAAGGTATGTGTGCTATTGACAGAGGGGCGGGGAGGGTGGTGGTGGGGAAAATTCCAGGTGACTTCCATTCAACTAAATAGCGTGGCCCGTATTTGCTGAGCAGAAGAGCTAAGCAGTAGGTCAGTTTAGGAAGACTGACATGAAAGATGAATGATTACTGAGTCAGAAGCCCTGGCAACAAAATTAGTGTTTTTTTGTTTTTTTGGTTTTTTTTTACTGAAAAGAATGAATGCTTTATATAGCTAACTAAGGTGACTTCTCCTCTGTCAGCTAGGTACAGGCAAACCTTGAAGATCTTGCCGGTTCGGTTCCAGACCACCACAGGAAAGTGAATATTTCAATAAGGTAAGTCACAATTTTTTTGGTTTCCCAGTCCATAATATGTTTACACTGTTCTGTAGTCTATGCAGTGTGCAATAGCATCATGCACCAAAAACAATGTACGAGCCTTAATTAAAAACTACTTTATTGCTAAAAAATGCTAACCATTATGTGAGCCTTCTGCGAATCACCATCTTTTTGCTGGTGGAGGCCCTTGCCTTGATGCTGATGGCTGCTGATCAGGTGGTGGTTGCAGAAAGTTGGGGTGGCTGTAGCAATTTCTTAAAATAAGACAGTGATGAAGCTTGCCTTGCTGACTCTTTCACAAGCAATTTCTCTGTAGCATGAAACACTGTTTGATAGCACTTTACCAATGGTAGAACTTCTTTCAAAGTTGGAGTCAACCTCTCAAACCCAGTCACTGCCTTATCAACTAAGTTTATGTAATATTCTAAATCTTTTGTTGTCATTGCAGTAATCTGCACAGCAACTTCATCAGGAGTAGATTTCTTCTATTTTCTTTGCTCATCCATAAGAAGCAACCCCTCACCTGTTAACATTTGATCATGAGATTGTAGCCGTTCAGTCACATCTTCAGGCTACACTTCTATTTCAAGTTCTGTAGTTATTTCCGCCACAGCTGCAGCTCTTCCTCCACTGAAGTCTTGACCCCCTTGAGGTCATCCATGAGGGTTAGAATCAATTCTTTCCAATTCCTGTCAATGCTGATTTTTTGACCTCTTCCCATGAATCACAAATATTTTTAATGGCATCTAGAATGGTGAATTTTTTCCAGAAATTTTTCAATTTGCTTTGTCCAGATCCATCAGAGGAATCACTGTGTGTGGCAGCTATGGCCTTACAAAATGTGTTTCTTAATTAATAAGACTTGAAAGTTGAAAGTACTCCTTGATCCATAGGCTGTAGAATGGGTGTTTTGTTGGCAGCCATGAAAACATCATTAATCTGGGGTGACCGGGTACATTGTCAATGAGCAGTAATATTTTGAAATGAATATTTTTTTCCTGAGCTTTAGGTCTCAACAATGGGCTTAAAATATTCAGCGAGCCACGTTGTAAGCAGATGTGCTGTCGCCCAGGCTTTCTGGTACCATTTAGAGAGCACAGGCAGAGGAGGTTCAGCGTCATTCTTAAGGGTCTTGGGCTTTTCAAAATGGTAAACGAGCACTTCAATTTAAAGTCACAAGCTGCATTAGCCCAAAATTAGATTCAGTCTGTCCTTTGAAGCTTTGAAGCCAGGTATTGACTTCTCCTCTCTAGCAATTAAAGTCCTAGATGGCATTTTCTTCTGAAAGAAGGCTGTTTCATCTACCTTGAAAATCAGTTGTGGTGTAATCACCTTCATTGATGGTCTCACCTAGGTCTTCTGGATAACTTGCTGCAGCTTCTGCATCAGCAATTGCTGCTTCACCTCTGATTTTGGAGGTGGTGTCTTTCCTTCAACCTCATGAACCAACCTCTGTTAACTTGAAACTTTCCTTCTGCAGCTTCCTCACCTCTCTCAGCCTTCACAGAATTGCAGAGTTAGGGCCTTGCTCTGGATTAGGTTTTGGCTTAAGGGAATGTTGTAGCTGGTTTGACTTTCTATCCAGACCATTAAAACTTTCTCCATATCAGCCATAAGGCTATTTTACTTTCTTATCATTCATGTGTTCACTGAAGTAGCACTTTTAATTTCCTTCAAGAACTTTTCTTTTGCATTTAAAACTTGGCTGGCTGTTTGGCACTAGAGACCTAGCTTTTGGCCTGTCTCGGCTTTCAACATGCCTTCCTCACTAAGCTTAATTATTTCTACCTTTTGACTTAAACTGAGAGATGTGTGACCCTTCCTTTCAGTTGAATACTTAGAGGCCATGAAAGGGTTATTAATTGGCCTATTGTCAATATTGTTGTGTCTCAGACAATGGGAGACCCGAGGAAAGAGAGGGAGATGGGGAACGGCTGGTCAGTGGAGCGAGCAGTCAGAACATTAGTTAAGTTCACTGTCTTATATGGGCATGGTTTGTGGTGCCCTGAAAGGATTATAATAGTAACATCAAAGATCACTGATCACAGGTCACTATAAAAAAATAAAATAATGATTAAATTTTGAAATACTGTGAGAATTGCCAAAATGTGACAGAGACATAAAGTGAACAAATGCTGTTGGAAAAATAACGCTGATAGACTTGCTCGATGCAAGGTCACCACAAACCTTCAATTTGTGGGGGGAAAAAAAAAGAAACCACACAGTATCTGTGAAGCACAATAAAGCAAATTGCGATAAAATGAGAGATGCTTGCACATACTTTGAGTAAAGTACACCTCGAGGCTCAGTTCCCTAATCTGTAAGTGGGGCCCCCGTAACATCCTTCACAAATGAGCAGAGGCAGACCGGAGATGAAAGGGTGAAAGCTAAGACAGAGGATGCTACTGGGTGCTGAATTGTAGAAGAAACATCTGAATGGAAGGCTGAGTATTGGGGTCTATTCCAATGACAATACAACTATAGGATGACGTGGTATTGATAAATAAGTAAATAGCTCTTTGTGTCTGATTCCTCGCTGATGGACCAGGAGAGGTTTTCAGCACATATAAAGCCGTTAAAACTTCTAAGCAAAAGCAAAGACTTAAAAGTCACTTGTGGGTCACAGAAACTAAACCGGCTCACGCTGACACAGGTTGCTAGAGAAGCATTGTGGAGTCTTCACACACAAGGCGTGTTGCTTTCTAGTCTAGCCCCTCTTTCTTTTCAAGGGAGGTTACAGGAGAGACGTTTATAAAGGTTGGGCGCTGAGATGGAATCCTGCATCACTATGGTGCATGGATGACGGCAGTCTCACGAGTGAGTCAGGATGCTGTCAAGATGAGTTCTGGCCCTTGTGAGAATGGTTCACAGGTGATCCCCAGTTTCACAAGGTTGCCACATCTGCTTGGTCAGATACGCTACATCAGAAAGAAGTCTACTCATGAATTCTTAGAAGAAAATCTGAGAGAACAGAGCAATATCTTTCTCCCCTGATGAGCTATGTCCAGCAGCCTCCCGTCACTGATTCCGTAGTGTCAGGCAATACGGCGCCTTTGAATATGCCAGAGACTGAACCTCCTCTCATGGCTATTCACCTGAGCTCTCAGAATCAGGAATGAAATGTCACAGGGTCTGAAAATGGGAGTCCTTAATACGGGAGGGTATTAGTTACTTGAAAAAAGTAGTAAATTTCCTCTGTCCCTAGTTTACAACCTGGTTGTTACTTAGGCATTAAGAGAAGCAGCCTAATTATTTCCCATTTCAACACTTGGACTTCATACTTCGTTAGTAGCTGTTAGTTCTTCCTTTAGACCACTCAGTGACACAGATGCCTATTAGTCCCATGGTTCGAGTAAAAGAAACTGAGACAGAGCAGAGTTAAGGAATTAGTTCCCACCAGCCTGGAACTTTAAACATATTAAATGCTTATGCTGGTCCACCTCTTTCCACATACAGTGCAGACCGGAACACCCAACGGATTGATTAACCAGTTTGACCCTGCTGCCCACCTTTTCTCCTCCTCCATTCCTGCAACGAGGGACAGGCTTCAGTTAACAGAAAATAAGTGGACAAGATAATAAGCGGAAATCTTTTATTGAATTTCTTTAAAAAGCCAGTAGTCCAGTGACCATTCTATCATTCTGAAATTTTGTTCCTTGTCCTCCGGAATATCTCCTTAGCTGAGTGGCCAGTACCTCTGAGGCCCAGAGTCTCTTTTAGTGGAAGGAAATTGTGTTTACATTCCTCTCACATCTTGCAGAGATAGTTTCTGTCAAGAATCTTTGGGTTTCATGAAAACCTCTAGGTTTCTTTTCTCAGATCATAAGTTTAATTATAATATTTTTAAGATTTGCAAGACACATAATTTCCCCTTAACGTGAACTTTTCCCTAGTAGCATTTTAGCTTTGTATTTCAATGAACTCCTGTACATGTTTTAAAAAAAATTCATTGGTTAGAAAATTAGTCTTGCTATGTTTCCAAGTATTCAAGACTTATAAATTTAAAACAAAATAAAACAGTTTGATTTACTTAGGAAAACTAACCTCAAAAGAGAAAAAAAAATACTTGTTAAGCTTTGAATTTAAACTTAAAGTTTCATACTGGGGAATTTTTTCCCCACTTGTCTTTTTAACTAACTCATGTCTCACAAATCTAGTTTAATTTTCCTAATAGCTAAACTGAGTTCCTCTTCAATAACCTTATCTAGCCATGAGAATGAAGAAATTTTTTGCTTGTTTGTTTTTCAAGGTCAGACTTAATGTATATTGTTCACAAAGTGAGGAGGAAAAGGCCACTTTGAGGAAAGTTATTTATACTTGTCATTTTTTGGAAATGATTCAAATGAAGGGGTGATATATACTTGCTGAGTGGCCCATAGACTGCAGCCCTGACTTTGGGATGCTCTGTCCTCTTGAGGCTTGGGGTTTCCTCTCTGTCCAGTGAAACAGGTGGTCTCCAGCTGCCCCAGCTGTAGTCACTCACACAGACATCGTGGTTTTTAACATATAAGTGACTACAGCCTTTATTTAATATTCGAACTACTGTGCAAATACCACTGCAGTAATTTTTACTGAATTTTTATCTTTAAATTAACTTATTTTTAACTTAAACAATTGTGTTTTAAAAGGAAGTTTTGTGACCCTGCCGTAAACAGACAATAACCAGGAAAAAATTAATTTCATGAAAACCGTATAGTCCTGTTAAGTTCTAGCTCCACACTGTTGCCTGCTAAAGACTGAGCCTGAGGCTTGCCTTCTATTTCTTAAAAAGGAAAACTGTTGGATAGTTCTTTGTCAGCACCAGCCTGACTTTCTTCTTGATACAATTAGAAGTCTCAAAAAACCTGAAATGTAGTGAGTTTTTCATTGTATTGTTCAACATCGACATGCCTCCTAAAATTATCTTGTACACACTAATGGTACACATCCCTCAACCTGGGAAACACTGGGTTGTATGTTGTCCAAGGCCTCTGCCAGCTATCACAGTTTATTATGCTGGAAGTCAGGGATTGCAATTTACAGACACGCCGGAGACACAGAGGTACATTACTCTGCTGGTGTTTGAAAAGCTGAGACACAGACATCTGGTAGGAGAAGCTGACTCTTCTCTCTCCTCCGTGACTCTGGGTAACTTGTTCAGACATGAAAAGATAATGAGGAAGTGTGAATAAGAGCAGGAGTGAGGATTCAGCTGGTCAATGTGATCTGGTTGTTGCAGAAGACCTTTATCTAACAATCAAATTGGAAAATG
Source organism: Camelus ferus (assembly GCF_009834535.1). Classification (NCBI taxonomy): domain Eukaryota; kingdom Metazoa; phylum Chordata; class Mammalia; order Artiodactyla; family Camelidae; genus Camelus; species Camelus ferus. The sequence goes on along the minus strand of NC_045698.1, from coordinate 59,137,692 downwards.
TCATTAAATCAGTCAAAACGATTTTTAGTGGCGCCGAAAGGCAAATGCTGTGATCAGTTTAACAAAGTAGCTGTATTTTGATAAAGAATTGATGCAGTTTTGGTAATATTGCCAAACTTACTCAACTTCAGCTTGCTCTAATGGCCCAGTGACCATTTACATGATGAAAGTGATTGTTTTAAAAACTGAAATGAATAGCTATTTCTGCTTATAACTTTGTGTTTGTTTCTTGCTATAAGCTTGTACAGTTAGACACAGAGTGAAACCTCGGTTCAAGAACTTTACTTTCTCGTTCGTGGACTTCTGAAGGATGACCATTCTGACTGGTGTGAGGTGATACCTCACTGTAGTTTTGATTTGCGTTTCTCTGATAATTACTGATATTGAGCATTTTTTCATGTGCCTATTGGCCATTTGTATGTCTTCACTGCAGAACTGCTTGTTTAGCTCTTATGTCTATTTTTGGATTGGGCTGTTTGTTTTTTTCTTATGAAGTTGTATGAGCTGTTTATATGTTCTGGAAATTAAACCTTTGTCAGTCACATCATTTGCAAATATTTTCTCCAATTCTGTAGATTTTTTTGTTTTGCTTATGATTTCCTCTGCTGTGCAAAAGCTTATAAGTTTAATTAGGTCCCATTTGTTAATTTTTGCTGTTATTGCTATTGCCTGGGTAGACTGTCTTAAGAGAACATTGCTAAGATTTATGTCTGAGAATGATTTTCCTTTGTTTTCTTCTAGGAGGTTTACTGTGTCTTGTCTTATATTTAAGTCTTTAAGCCATTTTGAGGGGTTTTTTTGTGTCTGGTGTGAAGGAGTGTTCTAACTTCATTGACTTCCATGCAGCTGCCCAGTTTTCCCAACACCACTTGCTGAAGAGACTTGTCTTTTCTCCATTGTATATTCTTGCCTCCTTTGTCGAGATTAATTGACCATAAGTCTGTAGATTTATTTCTGGGCTCTCTCTTCTGTTTCATTGATCCATATGTCTGTTTTTATGCCAGTACCATGCTGTTTTGATTACTGTAGCTCTGCTGGAAAGGGTGTAGAGAAAAGGGAACCCTCCTACACTGCTGGTGGGAATGTAGTTTGGTGCAGCCATTATGGAAAATAGTACGGAGATTGCTCAAAAAATTAAAAATAGGCTTATCTTATGATCCAGCAATTCTACTCCTGGGCATATATCTGGAGGGAACTCTAATTCAAAAAGATACATACTCCTCAGTATTCATAGCAGCACTATTTACAATAGCTAAGACATGGAAGCAACCTAAATGTCCATCAACAGGTGACTGGATAAAGAAGCTGTGGTATATTTTTATAATGGAATACTACTCAGTCATAAAAAAAGAATAAAATAATGCCATTTGAAGCAACATGGATGGACCTAGAGATTATCATTCTAAGTGGAGTAAGCCAGAAAGAGTAAGAAAAATACCATATGATACCACTCGTATGTGGAATCTAAAAAAAGAAAAAAAGAAGATACTAATGAACTCATTTACAAAACAAAAACAGACTCTCAGACATAGTAAACAATCTTATGGTTACCAGGGGAAAGGAGGTGGGAAGGGATAAATTTGGGAATTTGAGATTTGCAAAAGCTAGCCAGTATATATAAAAATATTTCAAAAATAAATTTCTTCTGTATAGCACAGGGAACTACATTCAATATCCTGTAATAACCTTTAATGAAAAAGAATATGAAAATGAATATATGTATGTATATGCATGACTAGGACGTTGTGCTGTACATCAGAAACTGACACATTGTAACTGACTATTAAAAAAAAAAAAAGACTACTTTCTCCTTTGTAGGGCTGCTAGAGTTACACAAATGACCAAAGCTTAGAATCTTTCTGTTACCTAGCATGGAGTAAAATGAGTAACTAAAGCTGACTCGCATAGAAAGTAGTGATGGAAAATGAGCAGGGAAATTCATTGTTATTTTTTGACTTCTACTGTGAACATAAAACTGTGAACATACTGACGATTGAGATATCACTATTTTTCAATAATCCATTTTACTTGGCAGGAACTCCAAGGAGTTCCATCCATCTGCCTGGGACTTAGAGGTGATACTTTTCATAAGATTAAAGCTGGTGCTAGTCACTTCAGACACTCACTTCTGAGTGGGAGATAGGCGGATCACCCTCACCGAAAGCAGCCTTACAAAGTGCCCAGGGCACCTGCCACTGTGAGACTGCATTTTCAGTTAGTGCAAGCTGCTCCCTTCTGCTTTCACCTACTTAATTCTTACTGCACTCTGCTTAGAAAACAAAGAACACAGGCCAGTCCTACAAGTTGCAAGGCAAATTACCCACAGTATCTGCAGAACCAGACCCCGGGTTAGGATCTAGAAATTCAGTGGCTTGGTGTTTTGCGAGCAAGAGCCGAGGAACCAGGAGACCTGAGTGCCAGGTCCCAACTAACTGTGAGACATTGAGCAACCCTCTTGTCTTCACTGATTTTTAGTGGGAAAGGGTGGGGAAGGGATCTTCCTAGTCATTTCTTACTTTAACATCCTTTGATTCTGTCTACTTCCTATGGTATTATAATGATACCTAGCGTTAAAAATATTATTCACTAATCCCAGACTTTAAAGTAGCAACCCACTCTGGCAGAAGGTTTTAAAAAAGAATAGGCAGCTTAAACTCATATCAAGTCATGCACTTTATTAAGGAATTAATAATAGACTCACAACTAGACAGATACTATGTTTTTGATTTGCTGGTTAACTCATTGACTCTGCTATATATTGACCTTCAGAAAGCTAAAGAATGATGGGTATGGACCTAACCATTAGGTAATTGATCTTCAAACATACCTGCATTAATATTTTATTGATTACATTTCATTTTAATTGTAGTGTGGTTAAAATTCCAACAAGTATCTTCCTTTATGTGAAAACCCCAGAGAACAGCAGCTTTGAAACATTTATCATAAAAATAAACACAGACAATTACCCAACAATTATGCTTATAAATGTCTGTGACTAGATGAATATAGATCTTCTTGTAGAAAACCAGTGATTGTCTGGAGTTTTATCAGGAGAGCATGTTTCCACAGATATGTGGAATATTCCTAACCTAGAAGCCTAGCTGGGAAAATAGCTCTACTATTATTTATTTGTCCACAACAGCTTCATTCTACAACCTAAAACTCAAAGCCAAAGACTATGTTTTCCAAACACTTTGTCAAAAGCAAAAGAATACATTTATTTATTTTAAATTTGAGCCAAAATGTGATAATTTGTCATCATACAATTTTAAATGCTAGTGTTCTTTTTTCCAAGAGCAGTGGTCTAATTTTAAGCAAGCTAGCAGGGAAAGGTAATTTCGGTTAGCCCCCATCTGTTGAAATTCGGCTATCCTAAATAAGTAAGTGGTAAACTTCAGTAGGAGTTTGGCCCAGCTTATTATGAAAGTTGCTCCAGAGAAATGACCTTCGGTTTGCTGGAGTCCCCTCCCTCGGGTCATTCATTCAGCACACCAGTGAGAGCCTACTGTGTGTCAGGCACATAGTAGTCTTCCGACATGCATTCCTCATCACACACTAAGGCATCCAGTGACCCAAGCTTGGGACCACATTTCAGAGGCCAAATATCAACTCGCTCCTACAAATGGAAAAGAAAAGGAAGTCAGAGCTAGTAACCAGGAAAAAGTGTTCCATGCCAGTGATCCCAAGACCTCCTTCAGTTCCGCCCTCACTTTCCTGAATTACGTACTTTCTACACCAAATTCCCTTCCGAGAGAGGAGGCAGCCTAGCAAAGAGGAAGAACACTGCCTCCGTAGCCAGACAGATTTGGTTTTGAATGCTCACTTCTCCACTAGCCAGATGTGGAACCTGGCAAGTTTTTAAAACCTCTTGAAGCCTAAGTTTCTTCTCTAAGTTAGAAATAATAATATCCTACCCAAGGTTGCTGCGGGGATAAGATGAGATAATGTGAGTAAAGCTCTTAGTACTGCTTTGCAAATGATAAGCACTCAGGAGAGTGTAGCTTCCATTTAATCTTGTCATTAGCGGAGAACAGCGATGACAGATGAACTAAGATTTATCAAGTTCCTTGTACTCCTTGGGCAAAAAGAGGTTCTGGAAATTATCCTCTCTCCCTCCTCTCCCCCCCCCCCCAACTCACTCAAGTTTCTTCTTTATGAATTTGAGAGCTAATTCTCTAATTTTTATACCCTCTTTCCTTTCGTCTCCTCTTTCTAATTCTTCATGATTCAGTTTAGAAATGTCACTGTACATCAGCATAACCATCAACAAAGCAAAAGAGCAAAAGTAAAACAGTAAAAATTCAAATCACTAGCTGAAAGTAGTAAATATTCCTTAAGTGGTGAAATTACGTGATAATTTTTACCTTCTTCACGTATGCTTTTTTTTGTTTTCCAAACTTCTACATTAACATGTATTATTTTTATAAGAAGAAAAAAATGTACTTTAAAAAGTGTGTGTGTGTGTGTGTGTTTTGTAGCCAGGGGAATTTATGTATTAAGCTCAGTTAAAGGTACGGTTGTAGAAGATTGTCTGAAATGACCAGAGCATGCATGAATAACAAAAGAAAACTATTTTAGCAAAAAGCTCAGGACTTAGAGTTAAAGACATTGATTTAAATCCTAGCACAACCATTTAGTAGCTGTATGACCTTAGTCACTTAATATAGCTAAGCCTCATTTCTCTCATCCATAAAATGGGGTAGTATTACCATTCTCCAGTGAGTCCTTGAAGATTAAGTGAGATTGATTTGAAAAACGTATGATCTATGGTACGAGTTAGAGCTCAGCTGTATCAGTTGACTTATAACCTGAAGAGTATCTAAATATTTTTTTAAAAGATTAACCAGAAAATTTAGACCAAAGCTTCTACACTAATTAAAATTATCTCATGCATTTGGATGTTCCATCCATACCTGAAATATAACATGGTAAAAACTAAAACTTAATATTTTTCCACATAGTCCCTTCCCAAAGTAGCTCCTTTTCTTTTATTTATTAGTACTGTTGATGAAAAAGGTCCACTTTATAGTTCCCTACACTAATAACATCAATTCATTCCGACTTCTGATTTTGCAATATTCAGTCTGTTCCTTGTTCCAGCTGAGGTTTCCACTGAAATACTGGTTTGATTTCACTCTTTTTCTAAACCTCAGCACTACTGGCATTTTGGGCTGGGCTTTTTTTGTCGTGGGGGTCTGTCCTGTGCATTGTAGGATGTTTAGTAGCATCCTATGTCCTGGACCACATATTTTGTGATGACCAAAAACGTCCCTAGACATTGCCAAATGTCCCTGGGGAGGCAAAATCACTCCCAGTTGAAAATCACTGCTCCACTTTTCTCATGTCCCGTAATAATAACCCTCTCCAGTTACACCATGTGGCGACATAATACTAGTAATAGTATTGGCAACTTTAAAAAACATTTACCCCCAATTTAGTGTTTGAATCTAATTGTTACAATGAATCTCCAGTTTCCAGAGAGTTGTATAAGAGGATGCAGAATATGTTGCATTCACATCTCAGATATTCCCTGAATTACACAAGGTTTTGTGTTTGTCTGGTTTGAAGGTGTTCTGCATTATTAAGTGAAAACGTCTCCCGCATCACTAAACTCACTCTAGAAAGTAACCATTTTTTAAAAAATGGCCTCACTTGTTTATTTTATTTTGTTATGTTAATTGCATTCAATATGTATTTTTTTGCATATTATCTTCTTGCTTATTTACATTAGAACACATATTGCAGCGGAGAAGGAAAATGCAACCTGTACCTGATACTGTCTGCAAACCACACCAACATATTCACTAATGTGTTCATTAAATGTTAAATAAGGAAGTATTATGTGTTTTTTACTATCCATAAATCCTTAGTATATTATTATATAGATGTCTAAGAGTGTTTTAATGATGTTTAGGGGAACTGGTTGGGTTTTTTACATGTACTAAGAATGAATTATTGTTCTTCCCATTTAAAATAATAACATATTTGCTTTGCTACACAAAAATTTGCCTTCCCATATGTTTTCAGAAGTGGATTACATTCAGATAACTAGGAATGCCTATAATTATATTCCTTGAGCATTTACTATGTTAGGCTTTGTGTTAAGTATTTCACATACATTCTCTCTTTAAAATAAACTGCCTTAAAATAGATAAACAGCAAGTTTATACTGTATAACATAGGGAACCATATTCAATATCTTGTAATAACCTATGGTGAAGAAGAATATGAGAATGAATATATGTATGTTCCTATGTGACTGAAGCACAGTGCTGTACACCAGAAATTGACACAACATTGTAAACTGACTATGCTTCAGTAAAAATATATTTTAAAAATAAATAAATAAAATAAACTGCCTCAACAGAGGTACCTAGGAGAAAGAATAGAGAATGGATGTGGAAGAGAGGTAGAAGACTTCATTTTAAATTTTTAGAAAATATGTAAGTAATTCTGGTTCTTAATCCTGAGATGAGATAAAAATCCACTGTCCTCACTGTAAAGATAAGACATTCCCACCCCTCACTTTCCATTAACTTCTGCATCCTCTGAATTCTGGCTTATGCTCCACCATTGCATTAAAACTCTTATCAGTCATGTTCATCAACAGCCTCTTGTGGTAAACCCAATGGGTTTCAGTTCTTATCCTGTGTGACTTCTTGACTTTTTTCTTTGTAACACTTTTGATCATTTAGTCTTTTTAAAATATTCTATTCTCAAATATGTATCCTCATGCCAGATTTCTTGCCTGATCTGTAGACCCTGAATTTATTTGCACCCTGGACATCACAACTTAGATGTCTTATGGACACACCTATAATTCAGTTATTTGAAACTGAATTCATCACATCTCACTCCCCTAAAATTTGCTCTTCCTCCTGTGTTTCCCATTTCAATAAATGTGTTCATGATTACCTCCATTTCTTGAGGCAGAATTAAGGCATGATTCATGGCTTTTCTCTCTCCTTTAGTTCTATTATCCAGCCAGTCATCAAATCCTGTTAATTCTGTCTCTTCAGTAGCTCTTAAACCCATCATGTTTCCAACCTCCTGCTACCATTTCAGTTCTGAATCTCATAATATTTTGACTATTTTATGCAGCAGTTTCCTAATTGGCCTTCCAGATGGACAACTACATACTAACATAAACTGTTTGTTTTCCTGAATTGGCCAAATACACATGCTAACATAGATAAAAGAGGATGCTTGACATAGCTCTCAGACCATGCAGAACATGGGGCAGGTTCAGCAAGACTGCAGGAAGAAGGCAGTGAGAGCAACCAATAAAGAACAAGCAGGTGTTATGTTCAGGGGGATGATGGAGGGCAGCTAAAAATGATTACCAAGAATCATACAGGAAATGCCAAAGACTGAGGTAAGAACAAGAACCAAGGATTGGCAACTATTGAAACAAACCAAGTGGCAGTAGCAGGATTCATAGGATTCTACAGAATATCTTATTTCTTACACAGGCCATTTTTAATGGACCAGGTGTATACTTGCTGCTACTTGCACAATGGCATCTTAAAAGATGTCATGTAGCATCTTTCTTGAGATACATGGTCTCAAGAAGTGGGGGTAAAACATTACAGCTGTGTATCAAAGTAGGAGATTACTGAATTGAGCCAATGGTTAAAAAAGGGAATGACTGAGTTAGTTATTTGGGGTAAAGGTAATATTTATGTCTAATTGTATGTCTTTTGCATCTTCCCTTCCTCAACTTCATTCTAGGATCCCTTAATTCAAAGAACTGCCTTTAACCCATATCCCTCTGTCTCTGCTCATAATACCTGCTTAGACTACATCAGGCTTCTCCATAGTATAATTTTGCTTACTTTGAAGCAGGATTCTGTACAATTTGTTCTTGCCCCTTACAATGGTATTAGAGAAAGTGTTGACATGATATGTTGACCTTTGGATAGAACAGTAAATAAGCTGTAAAAATGATTAATTACAGATAAATAATGTATAGCAAAGGATATCATTTTAGCTAAAATAAATATATGGAACTTGGAATATTCTAAAATACTCCAATAACTTTCCTTGGATGTAGATTAAAATAATATTTTGTTTTCCAATCAACATCAATTCCTTGCAAATAGTTTACATGCTCTGGGTTTAAAAAAAATTACCTTCTCTTAATTTTGTATTTTGTAAAAATTTTAGTGAAAGTAGATAAAATTATTTATTGTCTATCCAAATGTTAAAGATCTATATAATTAAAAATTTGAGATCATATTCCTTGAATAGTTGATAAATAAAAGCAATGAACAAAGCAGAATTTGGAAATTGTATTGATTTTTTCAATTTTATGAAATTTAACCTAATGAAGGCAAAATAAACATGGAGATCTGCAAGGTCTGTTTCGCTTTTCATTCTGAAATGCTAAATATTTTTATTTCTTTTAAAACTGATTTTGTGAGTTCCATTGTCCTTAGGGGTGATTCTGAATGCTATCTTTCTAAAGATGAAGAGTTAAGGAATGGATTATATGAAATGATAATAGTAAAGAGTAATTAATAATGATTATAATAGCCATTAATTAATAAACCCATTATAATTAGTTATTACAGTGATTTCAAAAAATGACTTTATGTTAATGGATCAATGAGAGAAAAAGGAGAGTCTTTAAGTTTCCAGGAGAGCGGGTGTATGGAAAGTTAATAGAGGATAGAGCTTGTTAAAGCTATCGTCTGAATGGCTTGTCCTTAGACATTTTTCACATATCTTCTGAGAAGACAGGATTTTTTTTTTCTCCTAAGACTCTCCATGTCCAAATGGTTCAGTGCTGAAAAATTCTCTCAATATTTCCTCCTGAATGCATGGCAAAACATCTCAAGGAGCAGCTTGTTGATCCTACCTGATGATCTGGTTTCCGGTGAACTGAAAAAGCATATCTGCACAAACAATGAAGGCTCTGAATCAACCACTGTGTCCCTGGCTGATAGAGCTATAATACATCAGTTTCTAGTGTCACATTGTCTCCAGTAAAACCATCTCACATTTTTATCATACTTTATAGCTTGAAAGGGATTTCATGTATATTCTAACATTGGGTTCTGAAGAAAATCCCGTGAGATGGGTAGGGCAGATTTTTGCCAAGATATACAGATAGAAAAACATAGACATCTGGAACATGGCCATGAAGTATGATAAATATGAGGCCAAGTTAGATCTCCCTTCCGGTAAGGAGTGTGGCACAGATGAGAAGTTGACTGAGCAAGCATCTCAACTGCAGGAAGGCACAGCTGAACACCTAGAGATGATTGCACAAAGAGAAGTCAGCTTTTTCACTGATCCTCACCTCAATACCAAAAGATCCTTTGTGTTTTTCTAGCAAGAGTCCCCAGTTCCAGGGCCCGAGGTACAGGGTTTCCCTTCTACGTATTGGCTTCAAAGCAGCTTGATTTGGATCCCTTCCCCAGTAGTCTGAACAGGAAGGAGGTGTACTCGTCTCATTAGATTATATGGAACATAGAAATCAGGTCGGGGGACGCGGTGGTGGAGCCTCCTAAAAACCTAAGTTTCTTTATCACTGAACTGGTCCTAGTTAAAGCTAACATTTTCTACTAAGTGGTAACAACAACAACAACAACAACAACAACAACAACAAAAAAAACACAAACAAAACAAACAATCTCACAGACACTGTAGAAAGAGAGACAGTTGATGTTGTATCTGAAGAGCTCTTTTAACCCTAAAGGTCAAGAAACAGTGAGGGGAGTTGAGTAAAGCAACTGCATTTTCAGAGTCAAGACAATGTCTTGGTCACTGTCTGATACTAACAACAGCAGAAAAAAAGTCATCGGCAAGATAATGAAGCAAGAGGAGAGAAGGAAAGAGGAAGGAAAGGATACTCAAAAAATAAAAATAGGAGACACGAACAAAGTACAAAGCTGAACTTACTTTTTTTCCATTTTGAAAAACTATCCAGAAAAAAATGATAATCATAGCTATTACATATAGGTTTAAAATTCAGGAATTAATTATATACCAATATAAGATAAGGTATAAGTTTATGTCCAAGATCAATAGCACGTTTTTCTTTTTGCAAATCTTATTTCTGAAATCTAAGAAGAGGCATGAGGATTGACCCTGGCAAAAAGAAGGACACAGTTCCTTTCTTATTTTTTTTGTTCTCTTCCCTTGTGATTTGGTCACTATCTTTAGTGTTGTTTGGATTCCTTTTTCTTTTTTCTTTTTGTTTGTATACCTATTACAGACTTCTGGTTTGCAGTTACCATGAGGTTTTTGTATAGCAGTCTCTCTTTCTCTATATGATTCCTTTAAGTTGCTGATCACTTAATTTCAAATGCATTTTAAAAACCTGCATTGGAGCTCAGGGCATAGCTCAGTGGTAGAGGGCTTGCTCAGCATGCACGAGGTCCTGGGTTCAATCCCCAGTACCACCATTTGAAAAAACAAAACAAAAAACCTGTGTCTGTACTCTCTTCCCGTGACGATTATTGTTTTTGAGATCATATTTTACCTCTAATTGTTTTGTGTACCCCTTAACTGCTTATCATGGATATAGAATACGTTTGTCTTTTAACCTCCCTACTAGCTTCGTGTATGGATGGTTTCCTACCTTTACTGCATGTTTGCCTTTGCTGGTGAGCTCTTTCATTTCATAATTTTCTTGTTTCTAGTTGTGGCCTTTTCTTTTTTCGCCCACACAAGTTCCTTTAACATTTGTTATAAAGCTGGTTTGGTGGTGCTGAATTCTTTTAGCTTTTGCTTGCCTGTAAAGCTTTTGATTTCTCTATCAAGTCTGAAGGAGGGCCTTGCTGCGTAGGGTATTCTTGGTTGTAAGTTTTCCCCCTTTCATGACTTCAACATATTGTGCCACTCCCTTCTAGCCTGCAGAGTTTCTGCTGAAAAATCAGCTGATAGACTTATGAGTGTTCTCTTGTGTGTCCTTTGTTGCTTTTCCCTTGCTGCTTTTAATATTCTCTTTATTTTTAATTTTTGCCATTTTAATTACAATGTGCCTTAGTGTGTCCCTTTGTTGGTTAATCCTATATGGGACTCTCTGCATTTCCTGGATTTTGGTGTGTTTCCTTTCCCAGGTTAGGGACGTTTTCAGCTATTAGATTTTCATATATATTCTCAGCCCCTTTCTCTGTCTCTTCTCCTTCTGGGACCCTATAATGGAAATAGTAGTGCAGTTGGTGTTGTATCGAAGGTCTCTTAACCTGCCCTCATTTCTTTTTATTCTTTTTTCTTTTTTCCTTTTTCTGTTTCGTGGCAATGATTTCCACTACTCTGTCTTCCAGCTCACTTATCTGTTCCTCTATATCATTTAGTCTACTATTGATTTCTTCTAGTGTTTTTTCCATTTCACTTATTGTATTCTTCATCTCTGGTTGTTCTTTATATTTTCTAACTCTTTATTGAAAACTTCTAGCTTCTTGTTCTGTGCATTCATTCTTCTCCCAAGTTCTTTCATCATCTTTGCAGTCATTGCTCTGAATTCTTTCTCAGGGAGATTGCCTGTCTCTGCTTCACTTAGTTCTTTCTTCTTGGGTTTTATCTTGTTCCTTTGTCTGGAACATGTCCCTCTGCCACCTCATTTTGTCTAAGTTGCTATTCGTATTTTTATGTATGTGGTAGGTTAGTTACGTTTCTCGACCTTGGAGAAGTGACCTTCTGTAGGAGATGTCCTATGGGTGCCAGCAATGCACTCCCCTCTCACCACCCAAGCTATGTGTTCTAGGGATTCCCCCTAAGCGGGCTGCATGGGTCCTTCTGTTGTGGCAGGCTGGCTATGTGGGCAGTCTGGTAGGCTTGGTTGGTCCCTGGCTCAGCTGGTTGCCAGGCCCTGCCTTGTGTGGATGCTGCTGGCTGCTGGTTAGTGGGGCCTGGTCACAAGGCGGCTAAATGCAGAACCCTGGGGGCCCAGGGCTTGTGCTGGCTCACTGATGGGCAGAGTCAACGTCAGGAAGACTCTGGGGCTGCTGTCCACCCACTGACAAGTAAAGCCAGGCCCTGAGGTAGGGCTGGACTATTGGCAGGCAGAGCCGGGTCCTGGAGTCTGGCTGTAGGGCCCAGGGTTCCCAGAGCTGATGACAGATTGCTGGTGGAGGGTCCTGGCTCCTGACACAGTTGAGTATGGGGTCTGGGGTGTTCCAAAGCTTGTGTTGGCCTGCTAGTGGGCAGGGCCAGGGCCCAGCTGGTCTCAGGGCCCAGCTGGTATCAGGTTAGGGTCTGGCTGTAGGCAGGCTGGACCTGCAGGCTGCAAGATTGTAGTTTTCTTGTGTCTGATGTCTGCCTTCTGGTGAGTGAGGTGGGTCTAGAGGCTACGGCAGGCTCCCCAGACGGCAGGGCTGGTGCCTGCCCACGGGTGGGTGGAGCTGGGTCTTGGCCATATCGTGGGCAGAGCCATAGGTAGAGGCCCGTCTAGGGGCAGCTGTGAGCTCAGGAAGTCTTTAGGCAGCCTGTCTGCTGATGAATGGGGCTCTGTCCCCTCCCAGTTAGTTGTTTGGCCTGAGGCATCCCAGCACTGGTGCCTATAGGCAGTAGGGTGGGGCAAGGCCTTGGTGCTAATGAGCTAGAGAGTGGGTCCCATGATGGTGCCTGCCAGCTTCCCAAATATGGCTGCTGCCAGTATCTCTGGCCTAAGGGTGAGTTGTGAGTCCACCCCTCCTACCTGTCTCTCTGTAGTTTCTTCTTTATGTCTTGAGTTGTAGAAGATTTTTTCTGGTAGGTGTGGGTTTCGGTCTTTCTTATCCATGGTTGTTCTGCAGATAGTCATGGCTTTGGTTTGCTTACAAGAGGAGGTGAGCCCAGGGTCTTTCTACTTCACCATCTTGGCCAATCTGCTGATGGTATCAGATGGACGTTGTTAAAAACTGAAATGTACCTAAGTCTCTATTAACACATTTTAATATTATATCTCTAAAATCAGAATAATAAATCATAATATGACAAGATGGAAAAACGTTTGTATTTCAGGTCATGTAAGACACATGTATTCCTGCATTCAGTTATACATTCTACTTGCTGAATAGGTTTCAGTTTCAATTTCATTGACATATGTTTTGATAAACATAAAGTTTTAAGCATGTTCTTTTAGTAAAATGTCAATTTGCACGTATATTCAATTTGCTTCTAGTCTTTTTACCCATATGTTTATTGACTTTAAGCTGAGTCCCTGAGGTTCTTAAAAATTATGTAGGGCTATTTTCCCTTCGTCCCTGAGATTGGCACTGATCTAACTCAAGTTGTGCATTTAAAATGTTGTAAGTAAATAAACACAATATACACTATAATAAAAATAGAAAAATAAAAATAACAACCTGGAGTTAGCTCAGTACTTTACTCTGTATGACACAAGGTACCCTAACAGGTAACTTAGTCACCCTCCATTCCAGAATGGAGTTGCAAGGTAGTGATTTTGCACCTTATTGTGGATTTTAATAAATTTTTGCTGAAGCAAATTGGAGTTGATCAGCTCACATAGTGATACCTACTTGAGGCAGATCTATTCAGATAATTTTGCTATTTTGCTAACAATATCCCTCCCATTTGCCTCCTCATTCCATTTTTATCACACACAAAGTAGTAAAGAAAGGGAAGAGAAAACTTTGGAGATGTTGTGACAAAACACAATTGTGAAATGGAAATGCTTACTGGTTGGATCCTATTTTTTCCAGAAGGAAGTACCTTTCAGTTTACCTCTACCTTGAACAATTGTCCTGAACGTTGATTTAGTCACCTGCCCTCAGTCACACAGTTTGTAGCAACACTAGAGACAAAATCCAAAATGTGTTGTGCTTACCTCATTTAGGACTATCTCTGTTTTTAACAGCAAAGAATGGAAAATGACTTGAATTAAAACAGGGATCATAAACATCAGCAAGGAACTGAAAAGGGCAGTCTCAGTCCCCAAATTCTTTATGGTCAACTATACGTGGTCATAAGTACCTAGAGAATTCTGAAATGTACTGTCTGAATTTTTTTTTTTAATGGCTAGCATCCATTCTGATTGGTTTTTATATCCATTCTAATTGGTCTATTTATTTTTGACAGCTTTATTGAGGTAAAATTGATATATAACACACTGCTTATATGTAATTGTGTATTTTTTAAAAGTTTTTCCTATGTCTTCCCCTGTGAAAACCATTACCACAATCCAGACACGTAACATATCCATCAACCCCCGAAGTTTGCTCACGGTTTTGTAACTCCTGCCTCCTGATCCTTCCCCTAGACAACAACTGGTCTGCTTTCTGTCACTATACATTAGTTTGAATTTCCTAGACTATTATATAAATGTCTGTACTCTTTTTTTGGTGTCGCTTCTTTCACTCAGCATTGTTTTGTTGAGCTTCTTCCATGTTGTAAAATGTATCGATGGTTCTTTTTTTTTTTTTTTGTATTGTTGAGTACTATTCCATTCTTTGACTATACTACAGCTTGTATATCCATTCACCTGTTTATGGACAGCTGTCTAAATCTTTAGGGTTATTGGAGCTACACAGGTTTGAGCTTTTTTTAGACAGATGTGCAGTTATGATTGCATTTTGCCTACGTTTCTAAGCCTGGTTAGCAGATCATCATAATGTAACTTTTAAAAGAAGTATTTCTGTTTTACAAATGATAGAACACCAACATCTCAGGATTGGTAACCTATTACACTTTTTTCTTTAACTTAGGCTGGGTCTATATATTAAAACAATTGATCATCTCAGCTGACAAAGTGTCTGATTAACCTGGGTAATCAAATCAGCTGATTAATAATCAAAATGGCTGATCTGAGAGCCTTGAGAACAAATATAGCTTTCTGCTGAGTTTCACTGATTCTTTCCTAACTTGCTCTTTTGTTTCTATTTGTTGGAGGAACTTATCTAAAACATACACATTATTAACCTTTTTTTTAATAAAAATTAATTACTGCCTTATACCTATAACCAAGTCAAGAATAAAAGATACATTTCATTGGGGAAAAATGCCAATTTTATTTTATAATTTTAAGAAGTCTTTTAAAAACTAAGAGTGGAATTTTTTGAAATTTGAAAAATCCATTGATATTTTTTCAATCGGTTGAGGGTATAGGGAAATGATGGGGCAGTTTACTAATTTCATTGATTGGCACTATGGGGATATACTCATATTTCACAGGTATACCATTGATAATGCCCAACCCTGCAGTCCCTTTTCATGCAGAACTCCCACTGGGATTACCACATGAGAAAGAAATGTAGGATGAAACCCGATTATTATAATTCACACGACTAATTACGACTTTGAGTTTTCCTGGATAAGCTAATTCCTTGTGTGCCCTGGGATCAGTAAGCAGGAATGTAGTCTCACAAGGACTTCACTGCATTTAACAGTACGTATATTTATAAATAAGCCCAGAGACGTTAAACAGTCCTTGAGCTCTCTGTTACTTTCTTTACATTTTGTTTTTAAAGTAACAAAAAATTTTAAATAAGAGAATGCCACAGGTGTTGTGGCGCTAAAAAAATAAAGGTAAAAAATAAGGCACACACCAATCACGTATTTTTGGGCTTTGACTCATTTGTTTTAAATAGAATGTTTATTTTTATTGGCATCACTGGTGAATAAGACTAAAGAGGGACATGGGAAAGCAAGGATTAAAGAGAACTTGAAAGAAAGGAGAACCACAGACAAATAAGAGTTGGAAGGAAAAGAGAGAAAGAGAAGGACTGCTGTAAGATAAAAGAAGACTGGCAGGAGGGGCTCTGCTTAATTTTCTTTTTTCTTTTTTTTTTTTTTTGTGGAGAGCTTTGTGAGTGGCATAAAATGATTAGATATTCTTGAATGATTTGAAATCTGTGTTTGATTTTTTTTTTTTTTTTTTTTGGTGTGACAAATCTCACAAACACTGATTCCGGAGTTTTTTATGATGCCACTATAAACAAATCCCTCCAACAGCCTTTCTTATTCAGGCGCCCATTGTACATCTATCTGAGAGGGAGTTTCTTTGTGTACTGAGTAATTTCCATGTTGTGAGGTTTCTTGTCTTCAGTTACCTCCAGTTTTGTGCTTTAGTCAGAAAACTCACATAGCATTCAAAAAGGAAAACTCAAAGCAACATAGACTTTTGTGCCTTTTACAAAGAATTAGGGCTATGTGCCCCTACCAATATAGCAATATATTATATAAGGTCAATACTCCTTTTCACATGCCTCTAATACAGATGCATTTTATGAGGTAGAACAGCAAACACTGAATCACTCTAGTAGAGATACACAAAACAAGTAATTATCGCTAGTTGCAGAGAAATAATTATGCAGTTATGTGCTGAAAACCAGTTTTTAACTAGGAGGAGAAATTCTACCAAAAAAGCACGTGGAAAGGCTAAATGTTGTGCTCTGGAAAAATAAACCATTCTACAAAACTTCCTAATGCAGCTATATCATCCAGAAGAGGTACCATACTTTTTATTTTATTTTTTTAAAGTAATAGCACACTGCACACTGGATGTAATACACAATGCTCATATACAAGGCATGTATAATTATTGCCATTTTCAGTTGATTTTCTGTCAAAGTGACCATTTTCTCTATTATCAATTCATTTAATATTTTAGCAAAAACACCTTTTTTTGTCATTTAATGCTTACCAGGTTGTTCTTGATTATGATTCAGTGGACACTTAAGGATCACTGGCAGGTCTTATTTGGAGTCAGCTATTACTATCATAAATGCTACTGCATAGCCTCTGTGTCTAAGATGTACAAAATAGCATTTAGCCCAAGGAGAAAAAGGCAATAGGGCTTTATTTGTAATGCAGCATATTTTCTTTACATTATATACGGCATCTGTGAAATGTGGACATTTCTGGAGAAGGTATTTATCTCAAATATCTACAGTGAGTTCCCTCTGCTCTTACATGTACCTATCCCCCATTGAAGCCAAGAGGATTTTGCTTCCTTACTGTTAAGCATGGCTGTTCTGGGCCTTTTAACTAAATCCACCACCAAGAATGAACTTAGAGCAGAAACAGCAAGTACAGCTACATTTAGGCTTATATCAGCATTTCTGTTTAATACATTTTAAAACTTTATTTAAGTAATGTGGAGGTTCTGACATGAAGTGACAAAACCCAAGCATGTGAGCTGGATGAAACTATCTTTAGCCAGGATCCCTGGGCCAACCTAGTCAAGTATCTGGGCTAAAGAGAGAGGCTCAGCTTTGCCTCTGAATTTTCAGGAGTGTGGAGGCTCTTTTTAAAGTCTTTGTTTTATTAAACAGATCTTATCCACACTCTGTAATGGCATCTGTGGCCGGCAAACAAGCCTGTGAAGCTTGAGGAAGTTTCCACCCTAATCCTTTCAATTTCTTCTCGCTGCTTCGTCCCCTGTCCCCAGCCCCCAGCCCCACAGTTGCAAACTGGACTCTACACCACTAAAAATGAAAAGAATAAACAAACAAGACTTCCAATTTCTATAGTTGGGTTCAAGTGAAATGTAACTTTTCTGAGCAAAGCTCTGAAATTGGTTTAGTAATTTGGGGCTAGAAAAGAATTGGTCAGGGTAGAACCCTTAAAAATCCACTTTCTAATATGATGACCAATACAAACAAATGACAAATGAATCTACATTTAGCATATCTGTATACATATATCTACATAAAATATAGAAACCTTGGTGCACTTAACAAGGGCTCAATATTCATTTTAGTGTATTTATTACTGCTGATATCTTTGGGGCACTTACCAATTGTAAATCTATCTCATTTCTTAATCTGTTCTAGAGTTTGATAGTAAATACACAAGTTAGTGTGATATATTTCACTGCTGTTAATAATAAATTACTGCATACCATATTTTAAATGTTTTAGTAGACTAATAGTTTCTCTCAACAACTTTAACAATACAGTATAACTGTAAATTCTCAAATTGCATGTATTGGGTTCCTAATAGACATTAAATATTACTAAATATTTTCTTGTTTTGCATATTATTTTATTTTAAAAGCTGTAGAGTTTTCTTTTAACACTTGGGAAAACAAATATTTGTTGCTAATCTCATACTCTTATTTTAGCTTAGAGTATATTAGTGATTATTCTGATTATTTAATGTTAACAATTGCTCTTTTAAAAGTTGATCTCTCATTGGGGGATTGGGTTTTAAATATAATGTTAAGATTAGTGTGATTAAGTACTTTGAATTCTTAGATATTGTTAGAAGTGGTTAAAATGAATATTTAAGTTGAATGCTTTTAGAAGTTCTTCTAAAACCATTGTCGGCTTTATTTTGTAAAATCTGCTTCAAAAATTAGTCTACCACTGTGAATGAACTGCTTTTAATAGATGGAAAAGGAGGGGAGGGGAGATTCAGGCAGAGAAAAATGTCAAGTGAATCAATATGATTAATTAAATTAAATGTGGATTCATAAAGCTCATATTCATAGATTTACACAGTATATTCACAGTGACATTTAAAACATTTTTTGAAAATCCCTAAATAAAGTCCCATGTACATGAAGACATTTTCCATCTTTAAGAAATTTTTTAAAAACTTAACTAGATAATAGAATCATATAACTATTGCCAACTACTATATGTTTCAATAGTTTTTTGACAGAGAAACAGGAAAATTTTTAAATATGTAAAGATTTTAAAGGAAATTATATCTATTTTTGCTACATTCTGAGATGTCTATGCTTAAGCCAATAGAAAATCTTGGCTACTAAATTAACATAGTAGTCTTGTTTTAAATATGTACCAAGGTCATTTTGGCGTTAGCCCATTAAGATTACAACTCCATGCTGTTCTTCTACTAGGGAACTAAATTGTTAAACTTAGTAGGTCAAATATTTATAAAAACAAAAGTTAATTTTCACTTTTGTGAAAAAAAAAGTCGTGAAATGTGATGTAGAGGAAAAGAACTGGTTCTTAGGTTTCTGAAATACCTTGTTTTTTAAAAAAATCAGGTAATACAAAAATAAAACACCTTCCACCTACCTGTAGAATTAACAACTGTCTATGAATGATAAAAATGACAACAGGGTTTTTAACACGGCACAGCACCTAAAATATGGGATTTGGAGAGAATATTCAGGTTCAGACAGTACTTAACAGTGTGAATTGTATGTAAGTCAATTTAATTTAAGAAAATTAATAGTCTTCAGGTATAATTCTGAATTGTTTGTGATTACTTCCTCCCCAAAGTTATTTAATGTTAGTGGGTTTCTCCCCCAATCCTGTATATTTCAAATTAGTATAAAGCTTTTTATTTCTGCTTTCGTGAGGAATATATTATATTGCTTTCACAAAAATCCAGTCATAGCTTAAGCTACTTTAACAAATGACAGTTTTTTCCCCTGTAAAAAAGGTTCCAAGATAAAGATTTTACATCACAGAGAAAATGGAGCAAAATTGAGAGAATATTTTATTTCCTGCTATTGATGATGATAAACAAGGCAACAAATGTAATTGGTAAAACAAACCCCAAAGGAAGTTTCAAGTACCTCAGATAGGGGAATATTCTTCATTGTAAATAGCTCAATTTTATCTCTAGAACCTAAAATATGTATCCCTGCCCCCTCCCCCACCCCCATCTTGCATCCAATTTCAATACTTCAGCCTTATCAAAGTAAACAGGCTATTGTTAGAATAGAAGATCCAGCTAGGTTTGAGGGCTGCTGCCATTTCCCTCTCTGCCTAGCACAATTCGGTGCCAATAGCTTTTGGAAAAGGGAAGAAAGAAAGGTCCGCTCCTGTGCTGTGTGGAAGTAAAGGGGCAGAGGGGCATCAGTTCAATCTCTTGGCTCTGGTCCTTTCTCACTCTCACATCTCCAGAGAAAAGAGATGCTCTTCATTCACAAAACAAAACAAGAAAATCTCTATAATTATTTTTGGCTCAGCTCCATTGAAATTCATTCTCCTGGAAGCATCTCTGTTTTAGATTAAAACAATGCTGAGAATATTCATTCTCTGCTCGCTCGCTCTTTCTTACTCACCACTCCTGCGTGCCACCCACCCCCAACCATCACTCGCCGCACCCCCCTCCCCACCATCTTTCTCTTGCTTTCTTATTTCTCAGTCTTGGTTTCTCTTGCTCTCTGAACCTGCCTTTGGCTGAATTTTTTCTCAATCATACCAAAGTTATATCTCAGAGGTTTTTAACATCAATGCCTACAAGTGCCTACTCAAGGTCGTCATGTTTAACGTCAGTTGTTCACGTCTCATACCCTCTTCCAACCAGGAAATTTCCCCAACTCTATGTCCCTCATCATGTCTTATAGTTGTTGAAATGTGATCCGATGTTTCAAGCCAAAAAAATATATCGCTTCTAATCTTATCCTAAAATTGGGAACAAAATTTACTTTCTCTTTCCTCCAGCCTTCTAAACATTAACTGAATGAAAACGGGTAGTCCTCAAAAGATGGGTGAAATCTTCATTGTCCATAGGGAGTGGTAGTTACTGAATTCCAGTGGTAAAGCATGGAAAATTATTATTTTAAAAATCCATTATTTAGTCACTGACAAAATTTCATTCCTGAAACCACATAACTATTAAAAATGTTTTTTTCTATCACTATAACTTTAGTTTTTTTTCCTTGAGGGCAAAAAATATTTTACCATCTTCCTTTTTATTAAGGCAAAAAAATTTCAGCAAATGGAAAGTAGTATTCCTGCTTCACATAGGTTGTGTGTATACCTATTAATAAAAGTTATTAATGTGCTGTGAAACATGGGATTCTCTTTCCTGAAACAGTGGATTCATTTGGGCTCTTACCACAGGGCAAGAACTTTATTTATGATGTCTTACATTTTGTGGAATTCCAATTTCTTATACCTTTCCATTCTTGATGACAAAAATTGTTGATAAACCTTTTATAGAAAAAGGTAGATCTGATACCTACTTTCATTAGCATTAACGCATCTTTCTATTTCTCACTTTCTAATTGGAACAATATGTGCTCCTTTCAAACTTTGGGTTGTTAGCAAAGGCATCAACCTTAGTACCTATCACCCGTGGAGTGTGCATCCTATTTCGGGGTGCATTTCTGGTCCTTAGAACAATGAACGTTTTGTGTGGATATACTGTAATCACATACAAGTAAGTCCTAGTCTTCCTGCACTATCTTGACAAACAAAACAAAATCCTGACAGTTGCCCAGATGTGAAATGTCTCTGGGATTTCCTATCTGCCCAATAACAGTCCAGCAATCTTGTAAACACGTATTTAAAAGAGTTTGGGCGTCTATTTCTAAGACCTCACAAGAACCCTGATTACTGAACTCTATTTGATTTACCAAATAAAGAGAGGGAAAGAAAAAAAAAAAAAAAAAAAGGAAAACCACACACACTGCCATTAATTACACTGTAAACATTTAATAAATATTCTCTCTTTCTATCTTTTGCCCTTTTCAAAAGGAAAGGTGGTAATTTACATGTACTATGCCTCTTTCCTCTCATTGTTTTATTTCTTTTCTTTCTGGCTTTTTTTTTTTTTTTTAACTTCTGTGGAAAAGAGGTGGACATGTTTGAGAAGACAGAAATGTTTACCTAGCACTTTTTTTTTTCTTCATATAAAAATACAGCCTGGGCACTTTTACTGTGTCTTATGACCTTTGTTAAACCTCAAATTCTGGAAGCTGCATTCTAATTATAAAATGTTGTAAAGGGAATACAGTAGGAATACAAAACCCTTGATTCTCAGCCAAATGAGAGGAAATTTAACAACAATGTATGGTTGCAGGAATGGCTATGTTTGGGATCCATATGCATGTTCAACTCACACATTCAGGCAGTGCAATAAAGCAGGGAAAAAACAGCTGATACACAAAAGGGACCGTCTAGACAGTACCCCATCAGTCTGGCTAAATTTGGTGCTGGCATTCCCAATGGGATTGTAATATAATTGTTCTGGTGTCTGCGTTCATTCCCCCTGTCAAACACCATTCCAAATATACATCCTTCTCCCCCCAACCCTATTTCTTCCATAAATATGAAACCCAAACTGTGCCATGTTAGAGAGGGTTGTTAGATGGCCCAACCTTAAGAAAATGTTATAATTTAGCAAAACTATGTTATTTAATTCCTTTTAAAAAATCCTCCTATTACTTCCAAACTCCACATAGAATTAGTTTCCAGCAAATTTTAATAATTCAAATTAGAACTTGGAAAAATTTTTAATGCAAATACAAATAACCTTGAAATATTGAGCACTTTAGAAGAAAGCAAATAGGCCTTTTTACCCCTTTATATTATTAACCTCTGTTAGAAAATTTAACAGAAATCAGAGATGTGAAAGTGTAATGATGGACATGGATCATAAATTCTAATGAAGTAAAAGCTAATGAAAAAAATGTTAAACAAAAGCACTGAAGAAAATGCAAATTGTGTATTTTTTCTTTCTTGGGTCTAAAAGCTGTAGTTGTTTTTTTTCTCTTTAAACAGCTTTTGAAAGTTTAATTTCTGTTTATAAAGAATTATTATTAAATATTTGGCTTTTAAAAAAAGGAAACCAGAAATATTTATCCAGCGATTTGTAGTAATTATCAATTAATGTTTTAAAAAATATTCTGGTTTATGACATCAAGAAAATGAAAATCACTACTGATAGAATAAAATAAATGAAAAAGCTCATCATTAAACTGAATAATGCACAGATTATTGACAAAAATGCTTATAATCTAAAAACTTTCACAACATCGAAATTAAAGCTGTCAGAATCCTTCTTTTAAGGAAAATGCAGATTTCAGGGCTGCCATATAATAGCCAGATATACTTATTTTATGTTCTAATGTATCACTCCTGGGTCTTGTTTAGATATTAAAATTGACCAGGAAGTCTATTTTTAAATCTTTTTTTCTTTTAACCCCAAGAAAAAGGATCTTGTGAAATAGCTTGGGCTGTTTGTTTTGTTTTGCTTTATTAATTGTGGTTCTATACTTGTGCTTCCTATTTTGGAGGCTGATAATCCTTTCCCTGATCCTGTAATCAGAAATTTGTTTCCCATCTCAGCTATTTTGAGATGCTGGATTAGGATCCCAAGTGAGTGAAGAAAGTCTCCCCACCCCCACCAGGGACCACTCTAACTAGAACAAATTCAAAGAAAATACTTCAGGCACTAGCTCCTGGCTGCTTCCAACTCCAGGAGACTGAGACAAGCCCACCAACCAAACGGGGCACACAAGAAATGGCTGTTCCAGGAAGTAGCGAGACATAGGGCCTCAACTCACACAAAGACAGCACAATTGCACAGAAAATCACCACCAAAACGATCAGGAAATACTCAGATACATTTTACGGATGTCTTAAAATTCTCACGTGTAAACGAAAGATTAAGGATTATAAATGTCTAAAAATTCTCACGTGGAAAAATAAGATCAAGAGATTGTGTCCTTACATTTGTAATTTTAAAAAAGTGATTTTATATCTTTTCCTTCTTTGTCTGAAATTGTTCTGACTTTGCATATGGTTACAAGAACCACAGTCATTAAAAAAGACAACAAATGATATTTGAGCAGTGTCTGCCTGAAGCTGGTTGCTTTGCTTGTGATTGTTTTTTATTTGCTTTATTTTATTTTATTTTTTTACAATATGTACTGGTAGAAAGGGAAAGAAAGACACGCTGCAGGCCTCTTTGAGATGAAACAGTGTAGCAAAATCTGAGTTTTATACTTGGTTTGCAAACTACTGAAGACTATCCTATGAGACCTCTTAGGTCTTAACTGGATTAAAATGAATATATTTGTTCTCTGGCTCTTTGCAGCTAACTAATGTGCATGTGAATTGCTAGTGTGCGAGGGAGCGGGTGAGAGCGAGTGGCTGTGACACCGGGAGAGGATGCGGGCTCCAGGCTGAGGGTGACCGTGTGAAGGAGCGTGCAGGACCGTGTGGGCCGCCTCCAAAGAGGGAGAGAGATGAAAATTACCAGGCCTTGGGGTCTGGTGCGTTTTGTCTTGTCGGGAGCCACAAGAGGAGCTTAGTGGGGAGATGAGGAGGGAGGAGAAGGGTAGGGGGAAAGAGAGGGTGGAGAAGGGGGTGTGGCGTGTGTGTGTGTGTGTGTGTGTGTGTGTGTGTGTAGGCGCTGAGCTCCAGTTATGGCTGAGCCTGGGTTTTTGTTTTGTCGGTTCCCAGCATCAACAGACCGGCATTTCAGGTTCAGGTTGGATTGCATGCAAAGGAATCGTCGTTCGAGTCTCTTTTTCTGGTCCTTCGCTATGGTTGCAGCTCAGAACGTTACTGCTGCTACTGAGGGGGTTTGGGGGGAGCAGCAAAGGATGGAGGTCTGTCTGCAGCTGCCCCTCTCACACTTGAATAAAAGAACTTTTTTTTTTCAGGGGTAGGGGAGCTGTGAATACCTTTCCCAATAAGAGATGAGGCATATTGAAAACTATATTAAATTACCCTGATTAACAATTTAGCCACGAACAGGGGAGCTTTGGGAGATCTCTATAGGCAGGACTGGGGGCTATTCATGCCAGCAGCTAAGAGGTCGAAAGGTTTCTGAAGTTCACAGGCTCAGAGCCTTTGTTATGCTAACAGACAATCTCAAATCAGCTGCCTAGTGGAGTGTGAAATATAAATGATTCCTTGAGAACTTCCAATAAGTTGTCACTCTTGCTCTCCAAATACCAGGACAGGCTGCTAATTTCTAGCAGGCCCTTTTGCAACATCGCTAGCCCTAAATGAATGCCTTTGTAGTTCAAATAATCTTTTCAAGGGAGCTGTCCTATCATCATAGCCCAAATGCATCTTGGTTTTGACTATTAAATGAAAATCAGGGCTCAGCAGTGCTTGACTTTTCCAAGCGGCCCGATGTTTGGGAAGGGTGGTGGCAGCTCTCATGCACAACAAGTTAGCACCCGCTGCAGGAGGGCCGGGGCATTAATAACAGCCGAGGCCCCAGGAGCTACCCTAACTCTCACCCCCACTCCCTACCGGGAACAATGCTCCGGGAGAGATTTACGTGGCTTCCCTCAGGCTAGACTACCTTCTTCTTTCAACCACACCAACATTTCTCTGATTTATGAACCCTCTGTCCAAGAGGACAGCCAGCTGACCTGCTAGCATCTGACTGGTCACTTCGAAACATCAACTTTGGAGATGGATGTATTCATTCTTCAGGGCAGAAGAGGCCAAGGGGAAGAGGGCAAGGTGTGTGTCCAGGCCCTGCCCCTCGTATCAGATGCCTGTGGAAATTATTTTATCATTTGCCCATAAGAAGGATACAAACACGGCTTATGATCTTGGATGTGACCTTCGAGCACGTCCAGATGGATAGGAAAAAGGTCCTGGCTCTTTGAGTCTGAATGACAAAGCTTTTAAAGTAAGGAAAACCATTTCCCCATCCTAAAACCCAGACAAACTGGGGAGAGTGAGAATGAGAATCTATCTGGGAGAGTGTGCCCCAATTAAACATTCTAGTAAGAAAGGACAAAGCTAATTTATACAAATAAAGAATACATGAAAAAGAGAAGACAGGCCAAAGGAAATTAGAAATCCATCTGTATCCATCTTCACCAAAAGAAGGGCTGAAACCTTTACAGTAATAACTTGGATCCTAGACATTTTGATATTTCTAACACCATGTTCTCACCTTCTTTACTGAAATACAAAAAGGTCCACATATCGCAGAAATCTGCTTTTTCCAAACAGAGCAGGTTTGATTTTTGGCATGGAGTGGAAAAAAAATCAGATGGCCTAAATTTCTTAGTATATTCTTAGGGTAAGTTTATAAACATATAAGCATATAGAAGCGATGCATTTCAATACGCCGCCCTTGGGTAACTTTATGAAGCTCGATGATACAGCTATACAGAAAAAGAGGGGCCTTGCTTACCCTGAATCTTCCTCCTCTCACTACACCGATTAAAAGTGTTACTGACTACAGTGGTTTAAAAACAGTGCATCAGAAATGGTCGGGGAGCTCATTTTGATGCTATAGAGACTGACTTAAGTAAACACTTTTTTCTGCCTTAGGTATACTAAGACTGACGACTATATATTAAAACATTAATTAAATATAAATAAGAATGCTGCTATAATTTGTATCAGTTTTGATATCATCTAGCTTACTTGCTTAAGTCATTTTTGTTTTTGTTTTTTTAAGCCAGGATACACTGTACAATGGTAAAGGACTCGGGGATTCAGTCAGAGAATTTAGCTATCAGCATAGGAGAGTGTTGAGGAATCAGATCGTCATTTGTCTTTCAAAACCTCATTTGTTTCGCTCAGCCAAACAATCTGCAAATAATATTGGCTCGAAAAATTAGTTTAGATTACTTCCACTAAAGGAGTAAAAGTTTGTAATTTCTGCTGTCAAATACCAGAATTAGACAATAATTCATTATTGATCCACTCACACCCTTTTCAGAGGGACTTAGGATCCTTGGTTACCCTTATTTCAGATATAGCAGAACGATTAGCTTCGTTTGCACATCTAATTACACAAAAATTAAGGAACATTGGTAGCTAAAAGTTCAACGGATGCAACACAACTTGCTTAAATTTAACTTCTCATTCCCTTTCCATTTTTTAAAGATTTAATTAATATTAAATTGTAAGTATCTACAGGTTATTGACACATGCTGGACACTGAAAGGAGAGACACCTTCCCTGGGCTCCCAAATACTTATTTTACCACTTCCAAGTGTCCTCTCTCTTTCCCGTCTTTAACACATCAAAACAGGGAAGAAAGCGCTTTTGTGTTAAAACTACAGAGAAAACATTGGAGAATGTGTCAATGCTGTGAATACCCGCACCAGTTTGGGGGCTGGTTTGTTTTTCCCCCTGCCGGGGTATTTCTTTTCCTTTTGCTTTGAGTCTTTAAACTCTGGCCACTTTGAGAAAAGCAGTGGTTGAAATGAAAAGTTAGGACAAATTGCGTTAAACCTGTGTGCTGCCAGAGTATGAGCGTGATGAAAGCAGTGTGGGGACATGGCAGAGCCGGAGCAGCTCTCCACACACAGGAAAACTAAAATTAAATTAAAAAAATAAAAGCCAGTCCTTTTTCTTCTTTCTTAAATACTTCAGAGCCAAGAGAAAGGGAATTCCTGTTTCAAAAAAAAAAACAAAAAAAAAAACAAGTTTCTAGGGTTGCCATTTCTGCGGGGGGGTGGTGTCTGAATGTGTGGGTTTGTGTGTGTGCATGTGAGTGTGTGTTTGGGGAGGAAAGAAAGGATGGGGGAGGAGGGAGGGCAGATAACTTTCCTGACATATTAATTCTTTAGATAGTGGTAAATGAATGGTCCAAATAGACATTTGTTTCCCTTAATAGGTTTGGTACAGGTCTCTTACAAGCTGTGGCATATGCTTCATTTATATGTATATTTATTTAGAAGGATAGAGAATAATAGGCGTAGTTTGTCTGTAGTCGCAGTTATTATTTAAAGTCCAAAGAGGTTACAACTTTTTTCTACTCCAAACACGGATACAAAGGTCTCTTGTCTCTGCCTCCTGCATGATGTGGAGGGCCAATTAAAAATAAAGATAATATTCTAACAGTCGAGCCTCGGGAGGAGAAAGAAGGAGGCTAAAAGGCAAAATGCCTCCAAGATGGCTGCCTCTTCCTTCTTCCCCCTCCTCACTGCCTGTTTTCCGCATAGACATTAATGTACTACTTTGTTTAGAAATCACACTGTAGGTCATTTGTAAATGAGGCAGTCTCAGAGGCACCAACATCTGCCTAGAATGCTCTCGTGATGCCATCGAGGTATGGAGAGATTAAAATGCAAACATTCAAATGTATTTAGATTTGTACATAGTGGCTGGACTCACACACATCCACACTTTAATGTGTGAACAACACACACAGCTGCAAATGGAATAAAAGGCTGAAATCCTTCTTAATTCTTAGGACAGAAGGGCAAAGGAGAGCGCCAGGCCGCCACCTTCCTCCCCAAAGGTTCAGAAATGCACTGTTCATGGTCTGGATTCAATTTTTTAAAAAAGATATATCTTACTGATGACTCTCTCATTAGGCGGACTTCTGAAGTCTGGGGAGACAAGATTTCCATAGATTATCTCTCTAACTCATCTCATGCTGGTGCAAAAGGCAAAGCTAAAATTGTTTTTTATTTTTTGCATTTAAAAAAAAAAAAAGAGCATACCATGTTAACCAGCTTCCTGGCTAACATGTGAAAGGATTAAGAGCTCTAGTAATTACTGCTATTAATTATAATAAATATCTATTCTCAATCATAAAATCCCACCCATAAGGCTAAACTAAAATAATGTGGAGAATAAATAAAAGTATATTTGGGGCTTTAAACTGATTCATAGCAGGTTACTGTGTAGACTGGCGTGCACTAAGCATAGAACAAAGCAAATGGTTTAGCTCCTATAGGAAATATATTAAAAAGAAAAAAAAGAAAAAAACCCCACAACCCTTTATCTAAAAGCCATCAGGGACAAGCACTCAATACAAGTTAACAAGCAGGAACTGATAAGATAACATTTATATGAGGTCAGAAGTCAAATGCCAGTCAAAGGCTTTTAACCTCTTGGGTCATAAACAGGAATAGTTAAAAGTGAGAGGTAGTTATTTATCGGATTTTAAGGGTACCTGATCATTGCCAGAGAATCACCGATGATGAAACTAATTAGGATTTATAGAAGAAGAACTTTGTTCAAAGAAAATTAACCTACAAACCCGTAATTCTTCAATTGGTAGGGAGAAAAACAAACAAACAAAATTCTGTCTTTTTGAGGGAAAAAAATAAATCTAGCAATTTAAAAAAGCTTTAGTAACAAAATCTCTCTCAGAAATAATAATTTATGACTAATGTACATATTGATTAATAGATGCTGAATGATATACCTTATAAATTCTGTATTAACAATCTAATAGCAAAAATCAGCATTACTTAATTTATTTCAATTTTGCTTTTTTTTCTTTTACTCTCCTTTCAGACCTCCTAAATTAAACAGAATTTAACTCCGATATCACAATACTTCTTGTTCTCAGAATGCCATCATTTATAAATTTAAAAAAATACGTATTCGAATAGCAATTATTTTAAAACATCAAAATGTCAAAACTACTTAATTAAATTTTTATCTTAATCTAGCCGGAAAAACAGATGTCACTCCCTCTATTTGCTTGCAGAATATTTTCCTTTGTTTTGATTTCTGTCCTTTTTTGTCTTTTCTTAGGCTTATATTCCAAACTCCCAAACAGTTCCTGGTCCCAGAGTTCATGCTGGCTTATATTTTCAAAGCATACCTCCCCGCCTTTTTCTCTTTTGCAATAAAAGAAAGCAGATCTAGATATTTCTTTCTAGAGAGAGAGAGGGATTGTTGGTAGGCCTGCTAAGGCCCACTGTTTCTTTAAACAGAGTCCACAATACACTAGGCGAACATTGTGGATTTAAAATGCTTTTAAATATTTATCAGAAGTATTTTATCATCATATTCAAATGACACCTGGAGTGCACTCACCTTTATTGACAATCTCTGTTCTGAAAGTCCATTTGCTTCCTTAAAGCCCCCCAAGCAGAACAAGGACTACCCGTTTTCATTCAGTTAATGTTTAGTAAAAAACCAAGCAACCTTAATCAGCATGCTGATTGCATCGTCAACTAACAAATAATTTACTACTCTGAGCATTGCATTCCATTAAAAGCTCATTAAATTTTCTGTTCTCCAATGGGAGGTTTAGCTTTTGAACTGCATGCTTTTGCTTCGAATGATCATTTATTCAATTTTTGCAAAATGTTGTTTTTTTTTTTTTTTCCTAAAGTATAGGTGAGCATTTCAATACCTATAGACTGCAGACACATGGAAACACAGCCTAGGGCTTAAGAATGTTCCATTTGATCTATAAACTCTGTTTAATAAAAATTCAACATAATCTCTTGCACTTTTAGGAAATCCTGAAATCACTGGGTGTATCTGTGGTGATGTGTGACCCAAACATAGCCTCAGAAATATTAATACAGGATAGAAGATATCAAATCCCTTTTTTAAAGCTTAAATTTTCCTCTTCCATGTATTATAGCTATTGGGTTATTTTTATTTTTATTTTTAGCTTTGTAAATAGCTGTTTTCAACTGATTGAAAAAGGAGCATGACACCACAAAGCCCTCACCATATTTGATGCCCAACTTAATACCTCGGGTGTATGTCTGGGGGAGAGGGGCTGGCTAGTTACCCAAAGAAATCCACACTTTCTGGGGTTCACCCATGTTTTACAAACTCAGAAACCCGCTGAATTATTTTCATGCCCAGACTCGTCTAGGAAAGCGTCTATTATTATTAATTTAGGGAAATGTAGGAAAATCTCCAGCCCCCAAATTAACATGCATCTTTGGATTGCTAATTGTGCTCATTGCAAATTTGGGTCATTTTGCATGAGTGACTCTAATGTAGGGCTGAGATTGCCACGCAGCACAGTGGATTCCTGATTCCCTGCACTAATCCTGAACTCGGTGATTGTGTCAGGTGCAGTGTGTCCTCTAGCAGCTGGCTCATCCTCATCAATGCAAATAAGGCGACTCCTACAATCAGAGCCTTGCGAGTGTGAGGCCTGATTGCTGAGGGCAGGCGAAAGCACTACACAGACTCTCACTTTCAAATCACGCTAAGTGACAAGACAACTGCAATGTCCCCTCCAGTTCAAAATCAACCTTTTGAAAACAAAACAGGAAGAAGAGGATGACTACAAAGAAGAGGAAAACCCTGGTGTTTGGGAAATGGACTTGTTTAGATGGGCTTTATTTAGATACAGAGATAATGTAAAGCACATTTCAACAAATAATTCTTTGACTCCTATTCTGTGCAAGATACTTTGTTTTAAGGGCTGCCGGGGATGCAAAGGTGAGGAAGGCACAGTCCCCGCCTTCAAGGAACCCTACCATTTGATTGCAGAAAATTGTAAAGATTAAGATAATAACAGAATTATTATTAAGGCACAGTCACCAAAATCTTAAATGAAAAACCACAGAATGTATTTTTACAGGGACTATTTAGAAATGGTGTAATAGCACAGACGTTAAGAGCAAGATGTTGGGCAGCTTGGGGTTCAAATCCCAGCTTTGCCACTTACCTGTTCAACTCATTTCACTTTCCTACAACCTTCCTGTCCTCTGCAGAGTGGTAGTGGCACAAGTACCTGTAGGGATCCTGGAAGAAGGAACTGAGACAGCGTGTATAGTGCGCTCGCCACAGTGCTTGGCACATAGTAGGTGCTCAGTAATGTCAGTGTGAATATCACTATTTCCCCCTTAGCATACAAAGAAGGGAAGAGGAGGGATCCGGAAATAGCAATGTGCCACAGTTGGAAAGGCATTTATTTGATCTGTCTCTAAATTCCCATTTTCCATGTAGCACTTACCCTGTGGAATTGAAAATACTGTGAATGCGAAAAAGCCCTGCATCTCTCAGTGGTGTCTGGACAACCCTGGCAACTCGGAACATGAAGGAGAGAACAAGAAATCCCTGTGCTTTTCCTTTTCTTCTTTTCCAAACACGTGTGCAGACGTCCCCTGCATTTCAGCCCCACCCTCTTTATTTTACTGCCTAATCTATAAAGGAGGATTAACAGCAACATGCTGCTTTGGCATAGAGCAGATTCTGGGTGAGGACCTGTAGGTAGAGTTTAATGAATACAATTTTCAAGGACTGTGAGTGCATATTTTTCACTACATGCTGGGCTCCAGCGTGGGCTCTTGAGACAGTTGAACAGACCCTTTGATCAGACTTGGGTGTTGCTCCAAAAAGAACCTTTTCCAGAAAGTAGTTGGGGATGAATGTCTTCTGTTTCCCCTACTCCTAATTTGTACTCTGTAGATCTGGATCCCAGATGACGGGTCCCCATAAGTGGCATGGTGGCACTGAGATCCGCCATTGAGGGAAGCAAAGGTCCTTCTGGGCAGGGACGGGTCTGCTTTCTCGCAGAAGAGGATGGCTGGTGCTGATGTGTGCGGTCGCCATCCTTCCCCCTTGGAGAGGAGGCCAGAGGTAGTTAACCTTCCTGGGGGAGGCTCGGCCTAGACAACATCATAGACACCATATCCCCCCTGGAGTTACCAAACAATAAAACTGCTTCCTTTGCCAAACACAAAGAATGGTCTGGACTTGGATATTAGCAAACAGCAAACTGCCTAAAGAAGAAAGAGAGGGTGGGAGGGAGAAGGAAGCAAAGGGGACTAGGAGGAAGGTTGGAAGAAAAGAAGGAAAATTACATGGAGAGAAAGCGTAAAATAAGATCCCTTTTCTGCTTTAGTTTGCCAGGGAAAGGGCAGCCATCCAGTCTTGTCTTGATTTTAGCCAGTGCCATGGCAGCGATAGGGGAGATGGAAAAGAGGTTTTGATGTGATGCCAAGCAGGGCAGGGATGAGGCATCGGCTCTTGTGGAAATCGCTGGGACTTTAAGACCTTGGCATTGGGAGAGTGCGATCAAGATGGTGAAGTGATTCGATCTCATACATTCCCGCTCAGGACCCTCTCCTTCTCCTTCTAATAGGATTAACAGATATTTTCCTAAGCAGAAATCAAAATGTGTCACATCATCTGAGACAGTCAATTTGTTCACAATGCCCACATTCTTGCTGTACGGATGCAGCAGTATTCAAAAACAGTTTCATTTCAAGAGATACAATGCAGCGGAGAGGTAAACATTTATCTTCATAATCTTACACTCCTTTCAGACTGCTTAATTTTTCCCGGTGATTTTCCCCTCCTCTTTCACTCCACCCCCAAGCTCAGCTTCAAAACATTTTGTACAAAAAAAAGACATGACTTCCCCAGAGGATTCGGATCTCAGTGATCCTGGTGATGCAACGTGTGCTCTCCATTATTCCTGGGAGCTCCCTGATTGTGTTCCTGCATCTTGCCTCACAGCTTCCGTCGCCTCTGCGTTTGCATTACTTACAAATCTTCCTCCAACACCTGCAAAGGTTACCTCCACCTCTTCCTCCCTCTTCATCCCAAGTTATCAGGACTCCTTCCCACCCCCACCCCACCCCTGCTCTTTCCCCCTTTACTGTTATTATTGCTATTATCCTTCTCTCCACCAGCACAGCCCTCTGCGGCTTCCCCTTAGGGAGGCATTAAGTTGCCTTCCTTTGTGCTACCTTAAAACTGCTTGTCCTCCCCCAGCTCCCTTTGAACACAAGAACCAGTGTCACCTTTGGAACAATGAATGACAGTACTTAGAGTGGGACTCCAACTTCACATTGTTGGCATTCCTGAAACTCTCTTGCATTTTTATTCCCTGCCCCCCATCCTTCCTTCTCGTGGAGACCCCGTAATATAGCAGCAATTAGAAGCTCTGAAATGAATAGAAACAATAGCTATGGGGATGTTGTATTCCTGAGACTTGAATAGTAGACATTTAGCAAGCAGAATACAGTCTCATTTTCCCCTTTCTTACCATTTGTATATTCAGTGTACATGTGTAGATAGTTTGTTTTTAAGTGGATTGCTGACAGTACTTTCTGTAACAACACATTTTCCACTGATCTATTTTAGGTGTCGATTTAACCATAATGCTCTATGTGATCGTGGTGTCAAAATATAATGAATTGGTCCACTCTTCCGAGAAAGCCCTCTCCACCATTTTCCCTTCCTGCCTCTTAAAATCCTACCCATTCTGCAGGAACCAGCTCACAGTCAAATCTCCTCCTGGCAACTGTCCCAAACCCTTCCGGTAGAATTTCTCTCCCTCCCTCCTGGCACGGTTGTTGGTATTTATGCCTCTGCGCTGCTTGGAGTCTGTTTTGAAATCCAGCTGTTTTTGACGTATGTCTGCACAAGTAGACCATGAGGCGGAGGATGAGGAACTTCTGTCCTCCTTTCTGGACCCCGTGCCACTCCCAGGAGGGTGTCTGGCACAGCAGGAGGGCTCTACCACCTGGGGAGGAAGTGTGGATGCTTCAAGCCTGAGAAAAACCCAGTTCCTTCTTGGGGTCCCTCTGGATCAGGGGGACATCAGACCACTCCTGTCCCACTTCTCACACCTCATTTCCACTTTTATCTGGCAGTGATTTTGAGGCTTTCCAACATAAGAATTTTTAATATTTTTCATCTAAATACTCATCTTTAGTAAATACATAACTAGATGGATTGTGAAGTGAGGGAATTAAAAAGTGCTATCTTATATCTGAACAAATAAATCATTTATATTAGCTCTTCTCTTTCTAGGCTGGTCTGGAACTGACAACAAATACCGAGGCATCAGTACTCTTCGACATGGTCTATTCATTAATTAATTTGCTTTTCTTTTTTTTTTTTAGTGTTCTGACAAGTTGTTTACTGTGAGCCAAATGTCAATTAGCATTGTCCTGAAAAGGAGTTGCAGTGCTACATGTGTTTGTATTTAGCTTTTGACTCATCCTGATTATTTTGGCTTTTATTTGCACAACATATTTATCTTCAAAGACTTACCATCACCACCACCACACACATACACACACACACACACACACACACACACACACACACACACACACACACAAATCCTACTTAGAGGGGAGGGTATAGCTCAGTGATAGAAAGGGTGCTTAGCATGCACGAGGTCCTGGGTTCAATCCCCAGTATCTCAATTTTTAAAAATCCTACTTAATATTTTAACATTTTCTTAAAACCATTCCATGTTGGCAACCCTATCATTTCAGTACCGAATTTTTTTCTCCTGATAAGGCAAATGACACTTTAGCCTTAGTTAATGTAAAACAGGAAGGTGTTAATCTCATTTTCAACATGTCAGCTCTTCCAGGTAGGGTATTAATACGCAAGAGCCCCTGCTGGCAGACTCAACAGAATCTTTCTGGCTGTGAAGTGAAGTCCAAACCTGGTAATTTTTGCTTTCCTTTATTGTATGTGCTCAGTTCAGCTTCATTCATTGAAAAAGATGTATCAGTAGCTAAATGCATATAAAGAGACAAAGAGATGTTTGCAAACTATTGACTTAACTCTGTACTCAGATACTATAATAGGTTTGTTTTAAAATATTCACACACTACAAACATTTGGGTATGTTTGATGATAAATAGTAACTAGGCAAGGCATATTTAAAAGACTCTGAGATCTATAATTTTGCATCAGAGAATTCCAGGCCAGTGTCACCATTTGCTCAATTTAATCTGCCCTCTTTAAAACAATAATTGTAAAGAATTAAACAAGGAAAATTATGGACTATGTGGGAGGAAGTGTTATAGAATTCCATATTCCACAAAAAAAAATTTATATTCCTGATGTAATGTGGGAATCAAACTTTGTGTTTGTTTATTTTTTGGTCAGGGTGTAGGGATGAAAGAAAAGTTTTCATGGTATTGAATTGGTGTAGACAGGGTCAAGAAAATTTATTTCCCACAGAAATTGTTAGGAGTTTGGGGGATTTGTCCTACTTACTTTATTCCTATAAAGGGGAGTTTTTAAAGGACAGTTTCAAAAGAGATCAGAGAGAGCAAAAAAGAAATTGATAACTGTAGTGAATATAAAAGAATATTAAAATTAAGCTCCCTTATATGTAAATATGATTAAGAGATTTTAAAGAAAATGTCACATGGTTCCAATTTAAGGAAGAATTAGAATTGGCATTTTAATCTTATTTGGGAAGGGGGTTTTATGTGGTTTTTAAAAATCATAGATAAATAGATTATAGATACTGATGAACTATTAATTCATTTGAACTAGAAATAAGAGAGAAGCAGAAAAAGTAAAACTGGATGCTACCATAGACAAAGAAAATCATTTTACAGGGGTCGTTGAGTAAAAGAGTTGTGGTTTAAGGATGAAACGGCACGGGACCTTGGCAGTGCGCAACCACCAAAGCTTCTAGCAAGTTGAAAAGAAACTGGAGAGGAGAAACCATGATGGTGACACCGAAGAGGTTAACTTTTATGCATGTCTCCCGCTTGCTAGTCACACATTCCTGTTTTGTGGCTGCGACCAGTAGTGTTATGCCCACTTTACAGATAGAGAAGCCCAGGTGCAGAGAAACTGAGACTCCCCTGAGTCATGCAGAATTACGTGCAAGCCCCAGGCCTGTGCTGCTGCTGCTTCTTTTGTGTGTGTGTGTGTGTGTGTGTGTGTGTGTGTGTGTGTGTGTGTGTGAGTGAGTTTGAGATAGGGCTTGAAAACTGTGGAAAGAAGGGAAGAAAGATGAACCAAAAAGACATGAAATAAAGACAAGAGAGTCATTGAGGAATTCAGAGCTGTCAAATCTAGCCAGAAAAAATAAGGCAGAGAAAAAGTGAGATGACAAAAATTTTTTTCTTCTCTTCCTGTCCAAGTTAATAGCATGCACCGTGCCTCTTTCGTTCCTCTCCTGTCTGTTCACACTTTCCCACACACCGTTCTACAGTTATATACTTCATTTCCTTGCCCACTGGGTCAATACTTTATCACTTTACCACTTTCTTTTTGTAATAGCTTTTTATACTCCTTGCGGGTGAAGGTGTACCCCCAGAAGAGGAGGATGACAAAAGGAAGGAGAAGGTGGGCAAGAGAGGCCTGGTAAGCAGGATCACTGTCAGAGCTACATCCCGATTGTTCCATTTCCCCAGTGGGCATGATTATGCATTTCCCCTTAAGCATGAGGCCATGCTATTTTCTGTGTTTAGCTTTTACCTGGAACATGGATGAACTCACTTAAAAGTATAGCAGGTTTAAATTCTAGCATTGTTCATTGCAACCACGTAACTGCTATTTTATATATTGCATCTTAATTCTCCTTCTGGAAATGTAACCCAGTTATAACCTGTATAATTTGTATCATTGTTGACATTTTGATTTTGTTCGAAAACAATTTAGTACAACTTTAATTGAAGATCTTAAGCCTCACAGGTGAGCAGGCTTGTGGGTAAGATGTGGAAATAGTGGGAGAAAATAATTCATCAAAGCAATTAAATGACTTGCATGGGATCACGCAACTGGTGGAGTCTGAACTGGAGACCTGGGCTCTTCTTCCATGCTCTGCGTCCTACACAAGGCCTTCCAAATTCAGTCTGGTCAGTGTGAAGTGCTACAAAGGATTGCGTAGGAAGTCCCTGCTCATGGCCTTATTTTTCTATTAGGGTATGTCCCAAGTAGTTCTAGAAGGAAAATTTTAAAACATCTTTTGAAGGAAGAGAAATTCTAAGTCGAAAAACTCCAAAGCCCAAAACAAACAACCCTACCACCTATTTGTTATTATGCAATATCACAGATGGGGCTTAAGTAAATCTTTAGCTATAAGTAGTGAAGCAAAAACACAGCCAATAAACATTGGCCTTATTTTTCTATCTGTCAAAATAAGTAAGGACGTAAACAGTCAAAGAAAAGCATGGGCACTAAATTGATTTCTTACTCAAAGCTGCACTTCCAGGTATTTTCCCAGTTAACAAATATTGAGTACTCATTTTCTGTTAAACGCTGTGCTAGAGTCCTCTGAGTGAACCAAACAGACATAATCCCCACCCTACTGAATAAACTAATTTGGGTAATTGTTCTACTTTCAAAATACAAGCAATTTACTTACCAGTCATTCACATTTTAGTATGAATTACTTTTGATGAATAATTAGTTTTCTTGATTCTTTGTTCTTGAAGGATGTTAATTAGCAATATGTGTTTTGTTGTTTATGGGGAGGATTTAGTGCAGTAAACAGGGAGAAAAAAAATAAGTGAGAGAGGATTTTAGAGAATAGATAATTTGGGGAAGGCATACTAGAATGTGATGCCACAGTAGAAAGTTGTGGTTGCCTTAGGTTATGGATATCTAGAGGAAATTAGGGAAGAGGGTGACCAAGGAAAGCTTTGTCTCCTAAGAATTTTGGTAGCAATTTCTTGACACAATGACATCTGTCAGATTTCTGATCTCCAGAATGGTAAGAAAATGTTTTGTGTTGTTTTAAGCCAGTAAATCTATGGTAATTTGTCACAGCAGTGATAGAAAACTAATACAATCCCTATCCTCTTTGTGCTCATATTCTAGTAATACAATAAAATAAATAGTGCAATAAAAATAAAAATATGCAACAGGTGTTTACCTATTCTAATAAGGCTGTGATGGATACGAAGTAACATGATAGAGACTATAACGAACACAACTTAAAACTTTTCAATGCTTCAGTCTTTGAGAATGCTCCACTGTGTAAGTTTTGATGTTAGGTAAAGACTAGCTCCCCACATAGGAGCTTTTAAATCTGTCTTTATATCTAGACTAGGAGCACAGGCATATGACTTGGGTTGCACTAATTAGATATACCCATGTTGGGATTTGAATCAGATGCTATGATGCAAGTAAGGATAGTTTGGAAAGTTTCTCTTCCTCTCACCCATTCATCCTTCCCTCCCTCCCCTTCTCTCTCTCCTGCAATAGTAGCTGAGGCTACAAGGTAATAATACATGGCACAAAAGAGCCAACGTGCCCTTAGTAGCTAGAGTTACTCCTTTATCAGATCAGCTCTTCAACATAGTTTTGGATGCTAGTATAGTGGAGGAAAAATTTTCCTTTACCCTTCTAGACTCTTTTGGCTAGTCTATTAATTAAATTGACATAAGATTGACAGGAGAAAAACAAATTTAATTACATACATAGGGGAGCCCTACAAAGACAATGAGAGGCTCCCTGACAGTCAGGCAATTGAGGCTTATATGCCATTCTGAGCTAAGATGGAAGCTGAGGGCTTCAAAGGTAAGGGAGACAATTCACAGGAAGATGGGAAGAGCAAATGTTTGGTACATAACTGTTTGCCAGGCAGTGCAGAGACACTGGGACTCAGAGAGGACTTTGAACAAACGGGCCGTGTGGGGTTCCCCGGCTTACCACTCCTACCCCACACTTTTCGTAGTTATCTCTGGTGCTGGTTCTCTTCCTGGACCAGGCCTTCTACCCAAATTCCTTTAGGCTCTTAAGGGGGAGGTTAAAAAAAATTCTTCCTGAGTCTTTTGGGCCTTAATTGTCTTCAGCTTAAAGTAAGCCATATTCCAAAGCGGCACAATTTGGGGGAGGATTGTTCTAACCCCCTTCACTGGTCTGGAAGCTTAACTCCAGCCTAGCTCTCCAGTCCTCTCAACAATTCAGTGAGCCACAAAATATCCTTTTATTAAACTCCTTTTTGCTTAACCAGCTGGAGTCACCTCCAATGACTTGAAGCTGTAGGCCCTGATGGAAATGGAGAGTAATTAGAAGAGACTAACTTTAGACATAGTGGTCAGAGAGGTCTCTCTGAAAAGGTGATATATGAATGGGGCAGGGAGGATGTGAAGGAACAAGTGATATGAACAGCTGTGGGGAAGCAGGGGCTGATGAAGTGCATAGTCCACTGAAAGGAACTGGAGGTCTGGGGAGAGCAAGACAAACAAGACCCCTGCTTGGGTGGCGTTTACCTCTGGTGGGAGTATTTAGACAGTTAAAGGTAGGCAAATAATAAGTAACATAATTTCAGATAGAGATAAGTGTTATAAATAAAATGAAAGATAGAGTTATAGGCTGCAGGCAAAGGACTATTTTGAATAGGGTGGGCAGGAAAGGCTTCTCTGAGGAGGTGACATTACTCAGAGACATAGGCGATTTATGACTTAGAGAAAATCCCTTGAGTACACTATTGGGACACTTTGCTTAGGGAAGTGAATTTCATAAGGGTTCTTAAAATAAAAACAAATATTGCAGGGCCGTCTTTGCCAAGGTTAGGGATGTTGGGAGAATTGAACAGAGTCTGCTGCTTGAGACAAAGATTTTTAAATGCCAGTTGATTTCATCTTTTTGCTGATGTTCTCAGGCTTAAAGTTGCCAAATACATATGACTGTATTTTTAGGGAGAAAATTCCTTACATGATGAACATTTTTCTACAACTACAAATTGGCTTAAATTTTATTTTGGGTAGCTGCTATGTGAACAAAAACTAAAAACAAAATATGGAAGACAAAGGCAGTGTTGGTTCTTCATCACTTTGTCAGAAGCTCTTCTGGTTTGATGGACTAGGCTGTCAACGATGGAATATAGGCAGCGCTAACAGAAAGAAACCTCAGCTTCAAGCAACAGTGTTCCAAAATAATCTATCTGCAGGTGGAAGTTGCTGGTTTTATGTGAGCATGAAAAATTAATTATCAATGAAGAGGCATTTACTTCTTTCAGAGTCCATATATTTATTGACAAATAAATGTTCTTTATCTTCCCAGAGGAAAGAAGTATTTTCTAAAATTGTTTCATCAATTTACTGACATAAGTCAAAGCTTTGAGGGGAAAAAAAAAACAAATGTACTTTCTCAGTTAGATCCCAGAAAAGATTAGCCAGGTGGGTCTTTGGTATGTTTGTTTTTCAGTAGAGTAATTATCTGGAATATCGTTTCCCCTACAAAACCATAAAATTTTCCCAGCAAAATGTAAACAGACTTACTGGTATATATGGAAAACTGTGTATGTAAATCTACTTTTACTTTCTTCCCAAACCCCAAAAATGGGAGTAAGAGACGTTACCAGGAAGCACAAGCCAACAAGGACAGAGACAACAGAAAAGAACAAAACAAACAAATAAGCAAGCAAACAACCTAGAGGCTAGAAAACAAGTGAATGTGTGGTAAAGAGAACTTAATGGACCTGAGCTACAGATCCTAAAGCCAGCAAAGAGGAAAACTGTGGACTTGCTCAATTTTACAGCAGAGCTTGGCAGCACTGAATGTCTCTGGAAATGGGACTGAAAAGGGATGGGGAAGTGGGTAATATAGAAGGATCTGCTAAAAACCTAAAAAGCAGTCAGATCCTTCAATGACAGTCCCAATTCCCAGCATCTAGGCAACCAATGCCCTTCTCTCCTTCCCCCACCCAACCCACAACCCTGTCAGAGGGCTTGGAGATCTAGTCTATGGGGAAGGTAAGACACAGGGTCGCTTGGCTGGGTAGGGGTTGAAGGTGAGGATAGGATACAAAAGCAGGGAAAATAAATAGAAATATGTATGCTAAGTGGTAAAAACCTTAGCCTTTTTTTTCTACCCACCTTCCAGAATAGTAGTTGACAGACTTTTACTTTCAACCAGGAGATTAGAAGATCTTTACCTGTACGGTTTGGCCAGGTCAAAAGGAAAACGTTTAAAGATACTGACATTCTAGGCCCCTTAACTAAACAGCCAAGCCAGATCACCCTAAGGTAAAACTGTTGGATGATAAGGTAAAACTGCCTTCTTCCAGCTCAGCACCCTTACACACACATAAATACACAGATACCTATTGTCTTTATCAGTGGAGAGAAATCTTTCATTTGAAAAGTAAAGATACCAAAATAAAGCAACGGATAATAGCAACTTGGAGGAAATACATACTCTACATGAAAAACAAAAATAAAACATAAATTACATCATTAATAACATCATTAATATCCTCAGAAAGGTTTTAAAACAAAAGATATGTCAACCATGAAACAAGAACAGGATACTGCAACAAATTAGAACATTCAGAGACCAAAACAAGATATTGGAATTTTAAAAATGTCTATGTGTGAAAGCAGAAATGAAAAAAGAGATTATAAGAACTAGAAGATAAAAACTTCTGAGGAAATTTCCCAGAAATTAGAACAGAAAAATAGATGGAAAAAAAACCAAAAAAGATGACTAGTCCAGGAGATCCAAAATTCAAATAAAATAGAAAACAGAAAAAACAAACAGGGATGAGGGAGAAAGGGGTTGTGTTAGATTTCTGTTACTGCATAGCAAAGTATCACAAACTTAGCACCTTAAGACAGCATACATTTATTATCCTATGGTTTCCATACCCTTAGCTGGGGTCCTCTGCTCAGGCTTTACAAGGCTGCAAAGCAGGAGTCAGCTTGGGCTGGGGTCTCTTCAGGGGCTCAAGATCCTCTTCTAAGCTTATGCATTTTTTTTTGGCAGAATTCATTTCTTTGTAGCTCTAGAATTCAAGGTAGCTTGCTTTTTTCAAGTCCAGCCAGAAAGAGCAACTTTTACTCCTAAATATTCTTTTAAAAGGCTCACCTACCAGGTCAGGCCCACTCACGAGAATCTCTCTTTTGATTAATTTAAAGTCAGCTGATTAGGGATCTATATTATATTTGCAAAATCCCTTCACCTTTGCCATATAACATTATATAATCATGGGGGTGCTATTTTGATCCCTTTGCCATATTCTATTAGTTAAAAGCAAGTTAAAAGTCCTATATATACTCTATAGGAGGAGATTCTATCAAGAATGTATACCATGGAGGGGAATCATGGAGACCAAATTAGAGTTCTGCCTACCACAGGAGAGTAGGGAATCACGAAAGATATAATACAAGACAGTTTTCCAGACTTGAAACACATGATTTTCCAGACTGGGAGGAATCACTGAATGCCAGCATAATGATGAAGACAGATCCATACCAGACTTTCAGGAAACAGCAAACCATGAGAAGATCTGATAAGCTTCCATTGAGGGGCATGTCACAAACAAAAGATCAGAGATGAAAATAGCTTTGAATTTCTAAACAGAACTACTTAAAACTCAAAGATGATGGAAGAATGCCTTCAAACTTATGAAGCAAAATGATTTCTACACTTGAATTCTATACTTAGAAAAACTATCTGTTTGGGCTCAGGATATAGTAAAGACATTTTCAACATGTAAGATCTCAGTTATTTCTGACGTACCTTTCCTCAGAAGAATGCCTTCAAATTTGCTCCATCAAAAATGGGAGAAAATGGGGGAGAAGGTTAGATTAGGAGTTTGGGATTAACAGATACAGATTACTATATATAAAATGGATAAACAACAAAGACCTACTGTATAGCACATAGAACTATATTCAATTTCTCATAATAAGCTATAATGGAAAAGAATCTGAAATACACACACATATACATATATATGTCAATCACTTTGCTGTACCCCTGAAACATTATAAATCAACTAACTTCAATAAAAAATAAAATTTAAAAAAAAAGGAGGAGAAAATCAAGAAAGAGAATACAGGAGAATTAGCAGAAGAATAAGGCAAAGGGAATCCCAAGATCATGGTAAAGGAAGATTCCAAACAACCATAATGCAGGGTTGAGAAAGCAGCACACCCAGAGGTTCAAGAGAGATTTCTTCTATAAAATGAAATTTAGAATGGGGACTGAAATTGTTAGACTACTTCCTGCATCTTAATATACTTGAGAGACATTTAGACTATTGACATAGTGTTTTGACTTGAATTAGTGATAGATAACTCAGAGAAAATTAAGAAAACAGCAACATAAAATGATTATCAAAAATTGTGCAGGAAAAGGAAAGAAATCCTGATTTATTACATGGCGCAGATATGAATAATGTTTACGTAGTAGTAACAATGTCAACATAAAAGTGAGGTATAAGTGTATGTGGAGAATGAGAGAGTGGGAAGATTGTGCATGTGTTACACGGGCATGAGGAAAGAAGTAAGCTAGATCTTCAACTTCTACTGCAATAGATCTATAGATAATGCCTAAAACTGTGAAAACAAGAAGAGGCTATGCTGCATGCTATTTGGACTTCTGGAGGTACCTATCAAAAGATCAGCCCAAAAGAGTGGAATTATTTTTGGAAAAGAGAAACTAGAACAGGGGGAGAGGAGGCAGAAGACTACCATTTCTCTATAAAAAGACTCATAAGTCTATTTTAAATTTTAAACTGTGCATATATAACTCTGATTAAAAAATACAAAATAAATAAGCACAAACAGAAATGGTGAGACAAAGCAATTATCTATACAAACTGCTTTACTTTTCATACTAGATATATTATTTAATTCCTTATGTAAGTTCATTATAAAGTA
Source organism: Camelus ferus (assembly GCF_009834535.1). Classification (NCBI taxonomy): domain Eukaryota; kingdom Metazoa; phylum Chordata; class Mammalia; order Artiodactyla; family Camelidae; genus Camelus; species Camelus ferus. The sequence goes on along the minus strand of NC_045698.1, from coordinate 59,094,047 downwards.
ATGCTCATTTTGTTGTTGTGTTTTCAAATCAAGTTTACCAGAACTTAAACATCAAATGTTCTCTTTCAAAGCTTTCCCTTTAAGAAGTTAGACACTTAGTCCAAAGTTGTTGCAACTACCTGGAATATTTTTAGAACTGTTTTTAGAATTTCAAAGCCTGTGGTGAACTTCTTTAAATAACTTCAAAGTTGTCAATTCATGGATTTAACATTTTGAAAGAACCAGAAATCATCTGAAATCACATTAGATTTGAGTGGTCAAGCTAGCTAAAGCTATTTTGGGTAGAAATCAAGGTATGAAAATAATACAACTGATTTCTTGGATGGCTTATAAAGTAGCTATAAAGGGGACTTTAAAAAAGGATTCCAAAAGTATTTTGTCTTTGAAGCATAATTATTACAAATATGTGTATGAGGCCACATTTTTAGTAAGGTATTCTCATAAGGAAGTTAAGGATATTCTTCACGAAGCACACAAACAAAAATCTATATTAGAAACCTGCAGAAGTGATTTTAGGGGAAACTTGCCAAATAAGGTAATACTGTTTAATATGGTAGATGTTCCTCTCTCTCCTAAATCCAAGTAGGATTAACCTACTCACTGAAGTTAGCAGAAAGCCTTATATAACTATAATTTATTTGCTTCTCTCAAGAGAAGAGAGATGACTAACAGTAAACCTATGCCTTTGAGTGGACTTCTGCCTGCTCCTAGGTAAGCCACCTAAGACAAGTGGAGCAATTGCCGTCTCATGAGCTCTGGTATTGCTGAACTGATGAATCCTTTCTTCAGTGATGAGTGACAAGGCTAGCGTGGTACCAAAGTCTTTTACTCTTTCTCAGAAATGCTTAACTGGACCTCACCAACGGAGGACTTCTGATACCCCATGGCTGGTTTTGATCACGTTCTCAACTATGGGGACCTTGTGGGCATCCAGCTCTTGCTACTGAGTGGACTTTCCCAAGCTTAATGGACTATTACTGGGTGTACAAGGAGACTGACAGCTGTCCACTATTCTTTCTTCTTGAGGGGAAAAAAAAAGCTACATTTCCCATGCCATCATGCAGACAGGTTAGCTAAGGGAACATGAGTGGGAGAATGACGTACCCCTCCCAGGTCCAGCCCTTATCATCTGGACACAGATGATAAGGAGGCACTAGGGGATGGTGGAACCAGAAGCCAGAAGGAGCCTAGGGTCCTAGTCATCATGTCTCCTTAGGTGATTGTGGCTCTGACAGTTTTTTCAGACTTTCCTTTGTTTTGATGACATTGACAGTTTTGTGGCGTTCTGGTCAGGTATTTTGTAGAATAATTCCCTTAATTGGAATCTGTCTGATTTTTTTTCATGATTAGACTGGAATAATGGGTTTGGGGGAGGAAGATCACAGAGGTAAAAGTTCATTCTCATCAGATCATTATCAAGAGTACATACTATCAGTGTGACTTATCCCTGTTAATCTTAACCTTGATCATCTGGTTGAGGTGATGTTTTTCAGGTTTCTCCAAAGTTACCCTTTCCCCCTTTCCATACTATATTCCTTGTGAGGAAGTCACTATACATGGCCCACATTTAAAGAGCAGGGTGCTATGTTCCACCTCCTTGAAGGACGAGAAGGATAAGTATCTGCATAAATCAGTTGGAACTCTTCTGCATAGGAGGTTTAGCTATTTCCTCTTATTATATATGTGTGTGTGTATATATATATTCAGTACAGACTCTTGGATATTTAGTTTATACTTCTGGTTACAATCCAATGCTATTATATTTATTTACATGCCAAAAATTTTACACTTTGGTCATTGGGAATTCTTTCAGTTAGCTCCTGTCTCCCTTTGACACGTACTCATTATGTTTTTTTGGTTTTGCTTTTGTTTTTTTCAGTGCTTTCTTTAATTTTTGGTACTGTAAGATGCTCCAGATTCATCTTGTATATTTCCTGCCCAAGTCTGGGGATTGGCCATTTCTCCAAGGAACCCTGATTCCTTTTAAGTGGAATGGTATTAGAAAACATGATCTGGGTACTGGTTTACTTATTTCCACTGGGGTATCCTTGCTCTACTTTCTCTCAGAAAGAGAAACAGAGCAAGAAAATACATGTGTGTATACTAACCCCTGTATATGTCCATATCTATAAGTCTCTCTATATATATCCATCTATATCTATATTAAGCAAAATATGAGTTCATATTGAAGTTGCCAACTCTAATCCATTACATTGTGAACCATTCTAGCCTTCTCCCCTTGCTGATGTGAAACTTCCCACTACAACAGAGAGGAACCTGGCTCTTGCCACGCCATCCATCATCCACTTGCTTAATTGTTCATCTCCAGTATACATGTACACTGGTTCAAAATTGTTAACTTATACCCCAAGGGAAACAACTTGATCAGCTAGAACATGGTGCTCATGTACAATTGCTTTTGCCTTTAGTCTTACAAATTCTACTAATTTCCAAAGTTTCTTAGGCCAGCAACTTATTCCCCAACTACCTGTAGAGAAATTGTTTCATACATTTGTAGTGCAATTAGATTCCTGTGTCATGACCTGCATTCCATCCTGGGATCCCCTGAACTCCTAAATGATATTTTAAAATCTGCATACATCAAGGTTAACTCTTTGCACTATAAAATTCTATGAATTTTACACAAATCAATCAATGTAATACATCACATCAACAAGAGAAAGGACAAAAACCACATGATCATCTCAATCGATGCAGAAAAAGCATTTGATAAAATTCAACACCCATTTATGATAAAAACTCTCGCCAAAGTGGGTATAGAGGGAACATATCTCAACATAATAAAAGCTATATATGACAAACCTACAGCCAGCATAGTACTCAACGGTGAAAAACTCAAAAGCTTCCCACTAAAATCTGGGACAAGACAAGGATGCCCACTATCACCACTCCTATTCAACATAGTCCTGGAAGTCCTAGCCACAGCAGTCAGGCAAGAGAAAGAAATAAAAGGGATCCGAATTGGAAAAGAAGAGGTAGAAGTGTCATTATATGCTGATGACATGTTACTATACATAGAAAACCCTAAAAGGTCCACACAAAAGCTACTAGAGCTGATTGAAGAATTCAGCAAGGTAGCAGGTTACAAAATTAACGTTCAAAAATCAGTTGCATTTCTTTACACTAACGATAAATCAACAGAAGAAGAAAGTAAAGAAACAATCCCCTTTAAAATAGCACCCAAAGTAATAAAATATCTGGGAATAAATCTAACCAAGGAGGTGAAAGAATTATACACAGAAAACTATAAACCATTGATGAAGGAAATTAAAGAAGACTTTAAAAAATGGAAAGATATTCCATGCTCTTGGATTGGAAGAATAAATATTGTTAAAATGGTCACACTGCCCAAGGCAATCTACAGATTTAATGCAATCCCTATCCAATTACCCAGGACATATTTCACAGCACTAGAACAAATCATAATAAAATTTATATGGAACCATCAAAGACCTAGAATTGCCAAAGCATTACTGAAGAGAAAGAAAGAGGCTGGAGGAGTAACTCTCCCAGACTTCAGACAATACTATAGAGCTACAGTCATCAAGACAGCATGGTATTAGTACCAAAACAGACATATAGACCAATGGAACAGAATAGAGAGCCCAGAAATGAACCCACAAACTTTTGGTCAACTCATCTTCGACAAAGGAGGCAAGAATATACAATGGAATAAAGACAGTCTCTTCAGCAAATGGTGTTGGGAAAACTGGACAGCAGCATGTAAAACAATGAAGCTAGAACACTCCCTTACACCATGTACAAAAATCAACTCAAAATGGATTAAAGACTTAAACATAAGACAAGATAGAATAAACCTCCTAGAGGAAAACATAAGCAAAACATTATCTGACATACATTTCAAAAATTTTCTCCTAGAAGAAATAAAAGCAAGAATAAACAAATGGGACCTAATGAAACTTACAAGCTTCTGCACAGCAAAGGAAACCAGAAGTAAAACAAGAAGAAAACCTATGGAATGGGAGAAAATTTTTGCAAGTGAAACCGATAAAGGCTTGATCTCCAGAATATATAAGCAGCTCATACGACTCAATAAGAAAAAAATAAACAACCCAATCCAAAAATGGGCAGAAGACCTAAACAAGCAATTCTCCAAGGAAGACATACAAATGATCAAAAAGCACATGAAAAAATGCTCAATATCACTAATTATCAGAGAAATGCAAATCAAAACTACAATGAAGTATCACCTCACACCAGTCAGAATGGCCGTCATTCAAAAATCCACAAATGACAAATGCTGGAGAGGCTGTGGAGAAAGGGGAACCCTCTTACACTGCTGGTGGGAATGCAGTTTGGTGCAGCCACTATGGAAAACAGTGTGGAGATTCCTCAAAAGACTAGGAATAGACTTACCATATGACCCAGGAATCCCACTCCTGGGCTTGTATCCAGAAGGAAATCTACTTCAGGATGACACCTGCACCCCAATGTTCATAGCAGCATTATTTACAATAGCCAAAACATGGAAACAGCCTAAATGTCAGTCAACAGGTGACTGGATAAAGAAGATGTGGTATATTTATACAATGGAATACTACTCAGCCATAAAAACTGACAACATAATGCCATTTGCAGCAACATGGATGCTCCTGGAGAATGTCATTCTAAGTGAAGTAAGCCAGAAAGAGAAAGAAAAATACCATATGAGATCGCTCATATGTGGAATCTAAAAAACAAAAACAAAAACAAACAAACAAACAAAAACAAAGCATAAATACAGGACAGAAATACACTCACAGACAGAGAATACAGACTTGTGGTTACCAGGGGGGAGGAGGGTGGGAAGGGATAGACTGGGATTTCAAAATTGTAGAATAGATAAACAAGATTACACTGTATAGCACAGGGAAATATACACAAAATGTTATGATAACTCACAGAGAAAAAAATGTGACAATGAGTGTGTATATGTCCATGAATGACTGAAAAATTGTGCTGAACACTGGAATTTGACACAACATTGTAAAATGATTATAAATCAATAAAAAATGTTAAAAAAAATTCTGTGAATTTTGACAAATGCATGGTATCGTGTAGCCACCATTACGGTAACATACAGAAGAGTTTCACCACCTTAAATTTCCCCTGCTTCTCCTAATCAACCCTCCCTTCCCCCACTGTTGGCAACCACTGATCTTTTCCCTGTCTCTATATATTCTTTTCCAGAATGTTATACAAATGAAATCACACATTCTATAGCCTTTTCAGAATGACTTCTTTCACTTAGCAATATGCATTTAAGATTTATCTTTCTTTGCATAGCTTGACAGCTTATTTCTCTTTATTGCTAATTAGTATTCCATTGTATGAATGGTTAAAAGTTTGTTTAGCCATTTACCTATTAAAGGACATCTTAGTTACTTCTAATTTTTGAGATTCTGAATAAACATTCATATACAGGTTTTTGTGTGGACATAAGTTTTCAAATCAATTGAGTAAATACTTAGGAGCATGGTTTGCTGGATTGAATGGCAAGATTATATTTAGCTTTGTAATAAATGACCAAACTGTTTTCCAAAATGGCAGTGCCATTTTTCATTGAGAATTCCTCTTGTTCCACATCCTCACCAGCCATAGATATTGTCATTTAAAAATTTTTATCCATTCTAATATGTGTGTAGTGGTTATCCATTGCTGTTTTAATTTGCATTTCCATAATGACAAATGATGTTGGGCATTTTTTATATGTCTAATTGCTGTCTGAATATTTTCTTTAGTCCATGCTTTGTATATTTCCTGTACCAGTCCTAGAATCAGCCATCTCTGAATGGTTGACTGGATTTCATGTTTTTTAGTTACAGTAATGTTCTAATAATTAAACACCATGACTGGTGTTTTCAGAATACTCCAAATCTTGGTCTCACCTTTTAGACATTGTATCTTACATTACTTTTAATGCCCTAATCTCTTTCTTTAACTGTAAATTTGTATTATTTTAGATCTTAGAGAGCAGTCTTATTTCTAAATCCTTAAAGTGAGAAAGAGACAATTTCATTGTTGCTTCATAAAAGTCCTACACTTTTCTTTCTTTAAAATATTATTCTATTTAACTATAGCCATACTTCAAATATTTTTGAACTGGTTGGCTTACAGCATAGGTTTTCCTTCATTATCCTAATATTTTCTTTTAAGCTTTTGTTTCGTGCAGTGGTTCCCAAACTTTGGTGGTGTGTATTGGAATCTCAGAGAGCCAAAAAAATAACACAGTAGTACAGGTTCATTAAGATAGGGCCTGGGCCTTTGTATTTTTATCAAGCTCCCCAGGTGTTTTTATACCGACCAAAGCCTGAGACCCATCGGTTTGGTGTTTGGAGCTGAGGGACAATTTAACCTTGAATAGAAAACACACAAACAGCCTGTCTAGACATTGATAATAGCTTTAGAGGCTAGTGTCTTGCTCTGTCCCCAGCCTAATACTTCACTGGATTTATGCACAAAATTTTTGTCTAGGGTTGAAATTAAACATCAGTAGAATATTTTTACAGTATAAGATGATATGAAAAACTGGTTTATTCTGTACAGTTCACCAAAGGAGCATTTTAAAACCATCTGGACACATCATATCAAGTTAAATTAAAACTGTTAAAAGATGTGCTCCAGAATTTGCATTTGAAGAAGTACACTGTAACATACAGGTTGGACAATCCATACATCTTTCATATTACTGGTTCACTACTCCTCTATACAATACAAATTAAATGGCAGGTTTTTTTTTTTTTTATAGCAAAGCATTAACCTAAATTGGGAAGACCAGATTCAACAATACAGCATTTTATAACTAGAAAGCAACTATTTCTCAGATTTTTTTTTGTTAAAAACTCAAGTCTTCATGTGCTTTGTGTCGTTCTAAGCTATGGCTAATAGTCAATATAACTTAAGATGGCACAGTTCCATTCCAAAGAAAAACTTCATCACATCAAAACATTATTTGCATATTCATAAGATTCCACCTTCAGGCAGAGACATGAGCTCTTTCTCTTGCAAACTATTACATCAATAGAAATATACAAATAAGCATCAAGAAAAATGCGAAGTAAGGACATTAAATGAAAAAATGTTCACTCACCAGTGCACAGTTTAGTATCAGGTGGAGAGCTTGCTTGATTACAAAGTAAATTTTAAAGGGAAATAATTGTGCTCATTGTTCATCTAAATATTTAATCTCCATTATTACTAATAATTTCTGATACTGATGAGTGTACTTCTGAGCAACTGAATTTGCTAGCAAATGTATTAACATGACTTTTTTGGAAAACGTATTTAAGTTTTACCTGAGGGGCTATTTTTTAAAATCAAAATAACACACCAAGGCTGGTTGAAAGCACTTTGGTTTTTCAAAGGTCTCTCCAAGCTCAACTGTAATCCAGAAATGAGTATTTTCCCAGGGAAATATCAACTGCTTGAGCTACCTTTGCAAAAACTAGTTAAGCTATTCATTCTACCAGTAACTAATGGTTACTCTTATGAGATATTATATTTCCCTAAACTTCTGCTGTAAGGATAACTTTATAATCACTACCAAGCAGATACAAATTTTTTCATCCTTTTAAGAAATTCAAATTCCTCCTCTTAATCTTATTTTCAGCATGTTTGGATATATCTAAACTTTGTTCTGAGTCAGTCAATTATCAGATAATTTCCATCTTTCCTCTAAGTTAAAAGAGATCTTATTCTTTCCATTTAATACTAATCCTGGAAAGCAAGAAATATATGAAAACAACCAAAATCTTTAATGGCTATGATTTGTTAATCCCTGAAAATTTTCAGATATTTCTGCTTGACCCCCCTGAAGCCCTAACTGTTACAGGGCAGCATCAGCAGAGCATTTTGAACATTCATAGGACACAAATCCTATTAGTGAGGGAGAATCTTTCTTAATCAGTTTTTGTATATAATACTTATAATTATTAATTGACTGATTAGGAACAAAAGAGGCCCTCTGTAGTTAAACAGAAAGTTGACTTCATTAAACATCCCCATGCTATTCCACTTCAACAATTTTGAAGTCACTTTGAGGTGAGATTATCACTATTTCCATAAGCTAAAGCTGCCTGATGTAGCTGGCTTCAGAAACCAAAGAGAGCCTGCCACAGTTGGCAGAAATGCTGACTTGTGAGGCCCAGGTCATTATTTACTGGTGTCTAGACTTAGAGCTTCTTTAACCTCAGGGCCCCCCAAAAGGGACAACTTTCGGGGTCAGCAAAGTCCTTTGGTTGTATTTTCATCAGAACTGAGGATCAGTAGGTGGGGATGCCATGCCTCAACCCTGGAATACATTAGGGGATGAGCCAAGAGCACTTCTGCACAGCTTTTGAAGGCAGTTGCCATCAGGCTGTTAACTCACTCCCTAGCCTCAGAGCACATGGTACTGTCTTCATTATTTACATGGTTTCCTTATAAAGCAATGGAAAGGTTTTAAGATTCCATTCTTGACCTATAAGACCTTTGGTGACCCTGTTCCTGCGCCCTGAGCAAACTACCTTCCCCATTCATCCACTGCAGGTGTGAGGCTATTGTTCACATCTACTAACTAGATGTATTAAAAAAGACCTTAAATTTTCTTCAGTGCACATCTAGAACAGGTCTCTCAATTTTAAGTTCTCATATTCATGCTAAGACTTTAATATACGTAGGCCACAAGTGAGAAAATGACTACACATTTAACTTAAATTCTTATTGTCATTCTCAAATACCAATTTTAAAGGATTTGAATGTACCTGAACTGTAAATATTTTTTAAGTAAAATAACCAACTCAAAAGATACAGGAAGAAGCAAATGTCCAAAACTGTCATACATATTTCCAAAGAAATAAAGTCCCCAGTGAGAGTTATCGTTGAAACTCTATTCTTGTTTAGTAGTTAAACCAAGTCATAATACCCTGCAGGTCTTTCTTGTACACCCTACAATTCTCAGCAAGAATCCACCTTTTCGCTCAGTAAGTTTATTCTTAATTCAAAACAGAAAAATGGCTTCACTGTTGATAAGTAAATTAAAAGTTAGCTTTAGAAAACAGTAGCAATTTCATAAATGAAATGGAGAGAGTAATTTTCACACCTGTGTGTCAAAAGATAAGTCCCAAGTCTACCATTTGCTTACCTAAAATATATAAAGATATTTTATGAATATTTATATATGAGACCTTATTACAATTGTAAAAATTAAGTTCTTTACTCCCCAGATTTGAAAAACACCAGTTTGTTTGACCTAAGCACCACATAAAAGGGATTTTGGAATTTTGGTGCCAGAAAAAGAATGCTTAGTTGAAAAGGAAAGATGATTTCTAAAACAAATTCAGTGTGTGTGTTTGTATGTATGTGTACTTGCATGAATGTACATGTATAGTTACCTGTTACATTAAAACAAAACACTGCTGACGTTGATCACTATCCTCACCTGCAGATGGGGCTGAAAAGCTATTTCATAGTCAATAACATATTTACGAGTATGGATGAGTGAAGTTTGGTTTGTGGCATTAGCTCTTTTGTAGCTGCTGCTGCTGTCTGTATCTTTGCCTCTTAGACCCTGTCAACACCTAAGGACAGAGCGTTCTGACCACCAACACCAACATCTATACACCATCTCTAGGGTGGCCAGGCTGTCAGAGATCTGGGCATATTCTTCATCCGATTAATCTGCTGTGTAGAAAAAATGAGCTGGTTGAAGAGTTGTAGCCCAAACTGTTCTCAAAATGTTCTCTGACTTTGGATGTGAAGATATGAAGAAGCGATTTTACTTTGTAAGGTAAAGGACTAGGATAACTAGATAAGTTAGTTTTGCCAAGAACAAAAAAAGAATTTCAGTGAATGAGTCACTGTTATGGACTGAAGGTTTGTGTCCCACCAAAATTCATATGTTGATACCCTAACTCCCAATATGACTATATTTATAAATAGGAACTTTATGGAAGTAAGTTACAGTTAAATGGCAGTCAGAGGGGTGCACCTTAATCTAATGAGATTGATTTCCATATAAGAGGAGGAGAAGACACCAGAGAGCTCTCACTCTCCTCCATGTGAGGACGCATCAAGAAGGGGGCTGTCTGTAAGAAAGAGAATCCTCACCAGAAACCATATGTGCTAGTGAGCCCTGTGTTCTTGAACTTTCCAGCCCCTGGAACTGAGAAGATAAATTCCTATTGTTTAAGCCACCCAGTCTGTGCTATTTTGTTGTGGCAGCCAGAGCAGACTAATACAGTCACTGAAAATACATTCCTAGGCACCCTGGAAAACAGGAGAGCAGGGAAGAAGGCAGATTTAATTTGACTGTAAATGTATTGGCCATTACCTGTTCTATCCAAACTAGGGCAAATAGGCAGACCAAAGAAAAGCCTTTAGCTGTCAGTGAGGATGGCAGAGTTACACCAGAAAATGAGTCATTTAAAAAGTTTGCTGGAAACAAGTCTCCTCCTTAGGTCCCTTTATTGATACACTGTACTTAATTTCTGAACTTGGCTAATTCCAGAAGGGAAACAAAATTATTAATACAGTCTATACAAATTTACCCTGTAGTCTTTTAATATTTTATTGTTAAATTATTTTTTAATAATATAAAAAGCATCTGTGAAGCCCTACTCAAAACAAAAGTTCAGACCTTACCAAAAACCTATAATTACCTTCTAGGTCTCTATCAACCCATCTCCAAATTGATACAGCCAGCATCCTACATCCTGTTTCCTAATTCCCTTGTTTTCTTTTTTATATTTTAGTGCATTTTAAATCGTAGTTAAAGGAATGTTTTTATTTTGTTTTTAATGTTACAACAAGAGCATCACACTATATGTGCTCCCTTTTCATGCCAAATTGTACTAGGCAATGAGCTCTCTTCTTTTATGGCTTTTATGAGGTTAAGTGGAAGAGAGTGTTCAAGATATCCTTGCATCTTGGGCTTTCTGTCATACACTCAGTTTTCCTTCAGGTACAGTGATCTTTCCCAGCACAGTCAACAACCAGGCGTAAGTGCAATCACAGCCAGACAGAAATTTGGCACATAGGTTACAGTTTACCTTGTGTGTCACTGGCTTGCAGAATCTTGGTTGTAGCGGTCAGGTTAAACACCTGCTTGTTCTGGATGTCCATCTGTAACAGTGTTTGATGAGAAATGGAAGGGAACAAAAGAACTCTGTGGTTATATTAAATATATAATGCTCACATCATTTATAACTATTGATGTTGCAGTTAATAAAAATCCAACTGAAACTGGCTTTGATTGATAGCGGTTACTGGCTCAATTGTGAAGTAACATAGATGGAGCGGTCTTCAGATCTGGTTTGATTCAATGATTCAAAGACATCAACACAGAGTTTGCTTGTTTTATTGGTCTCTCTTTTTTGTCTTCTACATTATCATCTTCATCCTAAAGTTACTTTCTCTTGCAAAGGCAAAATGCTATAGAAAGAGGAAGCTGGTTTTTAGAAGCTACCACAGAAAAGTAAGGTACCTTCTTTCTTAGAAACCTCCAGAAAAGCCAATCTCATGTCTCATTAGCTTGAATTAGTAAACTTTTTGTGATACTTCACCCAACAGTCTCTCCAAAATGTTTGTTATTAATTACTTAACAGCCCCAAATACCTTCTGTTTTTGACTTACATAACTTTAACTTACTATATCTAAAAACTATACTCAGTAATGTATTAATGCCAGATCAACAATTGTATCGAATATACGACATCAATGCAAAGTGTTAATAATAGGGGAAACAGGGGGACTGCGAGGAGTATACTTTCTGCACAATTTTTCTATAAAAATAAAATTGCTCTACAAATGAACTCTATCTTTTAAATAATAGTGTACTCAGAATCTTCTGGCAAGTTGCCTTTGTGTTATGCACACAGTGATATTCACAGTTATGTTTTCCACTGTCTTCTTTGGCGTTAACTTCCAAATTTATTCCGAGCTGAACCCCTTCCCTCCATCTTGGACAGCAACATGGATATACTTCCTGTGTAGCAACATTAAATATCCCCTAAACCATGCCAATACACATTATTCCTTCAAGCCTAATATCAGTGTTATCTGTTCATTTCTCAATGAAATTTACAAATATACAGTCTAATAAGAAATGTATTTAACTTATATCTCTTCTGATATTTTTCTTTTCTGGAGGGGGGAGTAAGTAATTAGGTTTATTTACTTATTTTTTTAGAGGAGGTACTGGGGATTGAACCTAGGACCTTGTGCATGTTAAGCATGCACTCTACCACTTGAACTATACGCTCCCCCCAACTGATATTTGTGAATATAATGATTGGTCAAAAATAAAGACTTGTGAACAGAATGAAGTAAGAATACATCTAAAATAATGCTTGTAAATAATTATTTGATGATTACTTTTCCTTTGTTTTGTTTCTGCATATTCAAAAGAATGTGGCATTTATATTTATTTTTAGTTGGAATACTTTTTGATTAAGTAGAAGAATATCAATATCCTGGGGTATAAATAGCTCTAGCTGAGAGCAAACAAAGGCTTTTGGGTGCTATGTAATGCGGAGCCAATTCAGTTATCATAAATTTCACTTCTAACAAAAGACATCAGGGTTAACAAAATTGTTTAATTTGCTTAGGCAGGATGAACCTTGTGCCTCTGCAAATTATTTCATGAGCTTTATGTTGAATAATGCTCTAGAGAGATACTTTTTTCTCCATTTATACCATAGTAGGAGTTAACTTCTAGTTTATTTCAAGTACATAATATATGTGGAAAAGTGCTTGCAAATTAGAGGAATTATTGTAACACAAGTCTGCCTTAAGACATACAGGCACTCAAGTTAAACAGGAATTATGTTCTTTAGCTAACAGATTTATGGAATGTAATGAAATTTTGCTACTGGGTAGTAAGAATAGACTGCATAGCCTATTTCAGTGGAGAATTGAAAAGTAGGAGACAATGTTGAGAAAGAACAATGAATTTGGAGTCAGAAGCCCTGTATGACCTTGAGCACTTGACTCTTTAAACCTTAGTTTCTTTATCTATAACTTAGAAAATCTAGGCTATATTATTATTAGGATCAAATTATATAATAGATGTGAATGTGTTTTATGCCTTTCAAAGAACTATGTTCATTTAAAATGTTCCCATATAAGAGGTAGGGGGCTATCCTACTGAGGCATGTGAAATAGGGTAAAAGGGATATTCTGTGATGTATAGGGTAAGATGCGTTAATGAAGAAACTCCTTGCTAAAAATTTCAATAAATCCAGGTGAGTGTTCTGAGAACTGTCTTAGGGAAAGTGTATGTAGCAAAGCTTCTCAATCAAGTACACAAGAGAATTACCCCATTCTGGTAAGAATATCTATTCAGCATGTATATTTGAAGTAACAAAGTTCACAAGAGATCTCAAGGAGCACCCTCATTTAAGAATCACTGGTCTAGAGCAGAAGTTAGCAACCTTTTTCTGTAAGATCTAGATAGTCCTTATTTTAGCATTTGCAGGCACATAAGGTGTCTGTCTTATCTTCTTTGTCTTTGGTATTTTACAACCCTTTAAAAATGTGAAGAACTTTCTTAACTTCCCAGCCATACAATAACAAGCCAGGGGCAGAATGAGATTTTTAGAAAATAAAAGAGCTCACATCATAGTTTGTAAATTAGCACATGATACATATACAACAACTGTCACTATGCGGATGTTTGTTTTTTTCATTACCACAAAATCCTTGAGTGTAGAGCCTTGTCTTTTTCAGTTTTATATTTCTGGAATCCAGGACCTTTCCTGGCACATCACAGTCCCTCAGTAATTGCTATATGAATGAATGGAAGAGAGAAGATCTATTAAGAAAGATTCATACTAGAGACTATAGCATTTGCAGAATCTATCCAATAGTAAGAGAGGTTATAGTTTCCCAGTTAATTTCATCAATACAGATAGTAAAAACAAACAAAAACAAAACAAAACAAGAAAAGGTCCCCAAACCCCCTAAATTCTACTGGCTTAACATTAATATTTGTTCACATTGACTATGTTAAGCAGATACTGGCAAATAGTCTATTTTATTTGTTGTTTGGAAGAAATATGGCCTTGATTTTGTGATATTTTTAGGAAGTTGGAAGTTCATTTCTTGGGTGCAATATTTAGGGAAGTTTCTCTGGAAGCCAAGTCTGGGGATGGGAATTTGAATTTACCTTTGAGAAGATTATAAAATTGTCTTTAAGGGAGAAATTTGTTTGGGGAGACATTTGATTTCTAGCATGCTATACTTAGGGCTCTGGTTTAGTACTGGATATACTAACTTAGTTAAGTCTTTAAATGAGACTAGTCATATGAATGCACTGCTTAATTTAAAGCTGTTTTTATTGAGGAATATAAACATAGTGGTGAAATATGACACATCATAGTGGGTTCACAGTCATTTAATTGGCTTAAAATAGGTCTTTTCAAAAATTAATTTATTTTCCAGCTTTATTGATGTGATTGACAAATAAAATTATACATATTTACAATGCACAACATGCTTTGATATACATATACATTGTGAAGTGATCACTACAATCAAGCTAATTAACATATTCATCATGTCACATAGTTATCTTTTTTATCGCAAGAACATTTAAGATCTACTCAGCAAATTTCAATATACAGTATGTATACAATGTAATATTATTCAAGTATATAATATAGTATTAACTATAGTTACCATGCTGTTCATTAGGTGTCCAGAACTTTTTCATTCTGTGTCACTGAAACTTTGTACCGTTTGACCAACATCTCCCCATTTCTTCCACCCTTCAGTCCCTGGCAGTCATCATTCTACTTTTTGCTTCTATGAGTTCAACTTTTTAAATTCCACGTATAAGTGAGGACAATACAGTATTTGTCTTTCTGTGTATGGCTTATTTCACCTAGCATAATGTTGTCTAGGTTCATCGATCCTGTCACAAATGACAGGATTTTTCCTTTTTAAAGGCTGAATAGTATTTCACTGTATGTTTATACCACATTTTCTTTGTTCATTCGTCTGTGGACAGACATTTAGGTAGTTTCGATATCATGATTATTGTGAATGATGCTACAATGGACATGAGAGTATAAATATTTCTTCTAGATTCTGATTTCATTTCCTTTGGCTATATACTCAGAAGTAGGATTGCTGGATCATATGGTAGCTCTATTTTTAATTTTATGAGAAACCTCTATATTGTTTTCCGTAATGTCTGTACTAAGTTACATTCTCTTTTCTTTACATTGTTGCCATTTGTTCTTTTGTCTTTTTGATGGTAGTTATTCTAGTGGGTGTGAGGTTATCTCTCACTGTGGTTTTGATTTGTATTTCTCTGATGGTTAGTGATGCTGAACAATTTTTCATGTATCTGTTTGTCCATTTGTATGTCTTCTTTTGAGAGATGTCTGTTCAGGTCCTTTGCTCATTTTTCAATCAGATTGTTCATTTTTTTTAAAGTATTGAGTTTTATGAGTTCCACATATTTTGGATATTAATCCCTTATTAGATGCATGATTTTCAAATATTTTCTCCCATTCCATTGGTTGCCTTTTCACTCTGTTGATTATTTCCTTTGCTGTGCAGAGGCTTTTTATCATTTGTCTATTTTTGCTTTTTTTGCCTGTGCTTTTGGGATCAAATCCAAAAAAATCATTGCCCAGAAAATAGGTCTGTTTTATGTAGTTCTGCCTCTTGGCCTTCTAGATATAAAAATCTGATATGTTACCTCAGATCAAACTGAGAGAGTGATCTGATTACTACTTGGACTGCTTTCTCAGCTGAGGTGAATTGTCTTTCATACGTCAAACTCTTCAGTAGTTTCATAACTCACTTTTTACATGTTTATTCCATCTCACAGGCCAACATCTATGTGGGCATTTGACTACTATTCCTTAATTCAAGTGAACATTTTTTTCTGAACTGCTGTGGGACCCTTCTAACAATCTCCTGCTTCTGAGATCAAGTGTAGCAATGCCTCACATTCCTGGAAGATACCATGTTTATTCTGCCTCATGGCTATTTCCCTGTCTCTAATGTTCTCTTGATTTTCTTTACAGTATTAATTTAGATATTGATAATGTTGAACTTGAGCTGAGCCCTGTGCTCCTGGAAAAAGCTACAATTAATAAATCTCTCCCACCACTTTCCCCAACTCTTTTATATTCAAGAAAAAAAGCTTACTGCAGAGAACCAAACTTTTTCTTCTTAGATAAGACTCACTGATGCCCTCCTTGATGCCCTCCTCTATGATGAGGCCAGAGATCCTCCAATTTCCCATTCTTTATCTCAGAAATGATTAGTTGGACTGTTTGTCCCCCTGACCAGTCTGAACAAAATGCCTGACTTGACCAAACTTTAGTCAGGCTTCTTTCCCTCCCCCAGGCACCTGAACTTAGCTGCACCTGATCTTTGCTGCACCTCTGGGTTTTGGGGCAGAAAAATCCTCCTTAGCAGCCTCTCCAGGTGATCAGCTGACTGCAAGAAAAGTCAACTGTCCCATCACGTCACCTGCTCATCTCATTCCCCTATCCAAGCCAGATTCCTTCTAGCCATTTTCTCCCTCCCTATAAAAAGAAAATTCATTTTTTGCATGACCTTTCAGATGTTTGCAGATCTTATAGTCTGAGTATTCTCCCCCTCACAACAGTCCCCTTCCCTGATTACAACCACCTTTGAATAAAGCCTTTATTCCAGCAAGTTTTCTTACCCTCCTGGCTGGGTTAGATACTCCCCAGAAGAATTCTGTAACATCATGTGTTTATCCTAATCAGAGCACTAATCACACTGGGGAACAGGGCTGTGTTCTTGCCTTGATTCTTCACTAGAATGTGAGCTTCTTGAGGGCAATCTCTGTGTCTACTTTCTCTGTAGCCCTGGCCCCTTGCAGAGTTCTAGGACATTTCAGAGGTGCAATTAAGCCTTAAGTACTTAATTATTTAATTATTTAATTAAATTAACAACCAGCTTTTTTCCCTGTGAAGATGGACAACTGATCTGAGAACCTGTTTCTGACCAGTCACTTCCATGGATAAATGAGCTGGGGACGAGGGGACGGAGAGCACAATGATGATTATTCCTCTACTTCTGCATAAAGATAACTTTCATGTCCTGGAAGGAGCGATTTAGACAAAGGTTTCCCACTCTCCACTGTCCCTTATAAAACTTTGTGGGAAAGCAATTTTGATTATTGTTGTAGAGGCCACCAGTTCTAGAAAAATATCCCAGAAGAAAATGGGTTTTTTTATTCCTTCCGGCTCAAAATAGAGACTTATATACTTCTGGAGATGGAAGGAATGCTAGCTTCAATTTATCAAACACATAAAATGTTAACTGTGCCATTTGATTGAACCTTTATGATATACATCACCACAATATGATTTATATTACACCAGAAATGCTGCTTCCTCCTTCCCCACTTCAGTCAAGAGATCCAACCTAGCCTCAAGGACTCCAGCTTGAATCCTCAAGGAAGATAATAAAAGACACTGGTTCCTATGCTCAGAAATTGTCTCTGACTTGAATCAAAATGCCTTTAGAATGCCAAATTTTGTTTTGCTTGTTTTTCTTTTTTTTAAAAAAAATTATTCATTTATTTCTTATTTCTTCTTCTTATTTTAGTGGAGGTGCTGGGGATTGAACCCAAGACCTCGTGCATGCTAAATTTGCACTCTACCACTGAGCTATACCCACACCTCCTTGCTTGTTTTTCTTAAGGGTGCTCCGTTCCTGTTATTCAGATTCCTTGCCCAAGTTTCTGATCCATTGTTAATCTTAGCTGGATCCCTGACTTTCTGATACTCAACCCATTTGCCTGGGAACCTGCCTGATCCACCGCAGTCTTTGTGCCAACTTAGTCTATCTCACTTCCCACTATCTGGCCCTGAGACACTGCCCATCAGTTTCTAATCCATCCATGCAACTCCACTCCAGAGCTAACCCTGAACCTCACGATGGCTGCTCCAGCTCATACTGACATACCACAGGCTCCTCTTCTTGTGTAAAGGCCCCTCCAGGCTGACGTTGGCTCTTTGAGGCTACTTGTCTTGAACTTTTGCATGCTGCTGCTCACAGTTCTAGGAAAGTAACAAATAGTTCAGAAATGAAACATCTGGAACAGATCTATATATTGTAATTAATTTGAAATTTAATCCAAGTAATAAATGTACATTGTTTAAAAAGTCATTGGAGAGTACAGTATGGAAGGAGAGGGGGAGGTTAACTTTTCATGACAAACTCTATGCAGCCAGATGATCAGGTCCAACATCAACAGTGATAAGTCACACTGAATACCTCTGATAAGGTATGATGAAAGTGGCACTTCACCTCTGAGGTCTTCTTCCCCAAAGCCTATAACCCCAAAACAATCATAGGAAAAACATCAGACCAATTCTGATAGAGACATCCTACAAAATACCTGCCAGTATTCCTCACAACTGTCAAGGTTATTAAGAAAAAAAAATTCTGAGCACCACTCATGAGAGCCTGAGGAGACATGACCACTAAGTATGTGGTAACCTGGATGGGATCCTGGGACAGAAAAAAGACACTGGGGGTAAAAACTAAAAAAACCTGGATAAAGTATGGACTTTGGCAAATAATAATGTACCAATATTTCTTCATTAATTTTAAGCAATGTACTATACTAAAGTATGATGTTAATAGTAGAGAAAAGAATAAAGTCAATTATTTAAAAAAGGTTAATGGCATAAAGAAGTTATATGACTGAAAAAAAAACAAAAGAAAGAACAACAGTACTTGCCATCACCTTCAAGTACTTTGTCCCAGTGACAATTTTCAGTTCATTTAATTGTTTCTCAAGGCTTTACTCTATTTCTGAATAGTATGCTTTTGTGGAAATTTTTTATTTATCCATTTTAGACACTCTCTACTGACTTCCTGTGATGGCAGGTGAGGAAGTAGCTCTCTTCCACCATGTTTCTTCCTCCCACTATATTTATGTCGTAACTTTTGGCTAATCCATATTCAGTGTTCACATTACTGTAATTACACAATCCTGTTCAATCTTGAGTCAAATTGTGTTCTGATTACTTTTTCTTTTGATGCATTATTTGCTTTTTCTGAAATTTATAATTGTTTCATTTTTTATTTGCTTGAGTCTCTATGTACATATTGCTAATTCTTTCCCAAACATTCCAAAAGTTACATGATTAACTCTCATGATACTATTTTCTAGAATAACACATCAGAAAACCAACCAGTTTCATTCTGTCCTGGCACCTCCCTCCTGCAGCCCTGCATTTCCTTGCTCTCCTCTAGATGCATGCCTCAACTGTCAGTCCAAGACTTCTCTTTGTCACCCTTCCAACGAATTCCATGATTTTTGGATCAAATATCTTCTTTCACATGCTTATTTTCTCATTTAGTTGTAGCAGATTCTCTAGTATCTTTTTTTCTCCTTTCTACCCTTTAAAAAAATTAAGATTCTATTTTTCTATTTTTATCAATGTTATGCGTGCAACCAGTCTGAAAAGAAAAACAGTTTTACAGGTATGTTAGGAAACCCCTAAAAAACTGGGTTCAAGGGAAAAACTTATAGTTTGCGTGTGTGTGTGTGTGTGTGTGTGTATGTATGTGTGTATATATATCCATATACATAGACACACACATATATATAGTGGTACAATCCCAGAAAGCTAGCAGTGAGAGAAAAATGAAAGTAAAGTTGGCCAAGATTGTTCTAGCCTCTACCCATGATCTAATTCCAAAGCCACTTCCACAATTTTAGATATTTGTTGTGGCAGCACCTCACCTCCTGGTACCAAGATCTGTATTAGTTCCCCAGGTCTGCTCTAACAAATTACCACAAACTGTGTAGCTTAAAACAACAGAAATTTATTCTCACAGTTCTGGAGGATAGAAGTCTGAAATTAAGATGTTGGGAGGGCCATGGTCTCTTTGAAGGCTCCAGAGGAGATTCATGACTTGCTTCTTCCAAACTTCTGGCACTCTAAACAGTCCTTGGCGTTTCTTATCTTCTAGCTGCCGTTTTTCAACCTCTGGCTCTGAAATCATATAACCTTCTTCCATGTGTATCTTCATATGAACTTCTTTTAAGGATACTGGATTTAGGGCCAGCCCTGATCCAATATGACCTCATCTTAACGAACTACAACTGCAAAGGCCCTACTTCTAAATAAGGTCACATGCTGAATTTCATTATTATGATGCTAGCTGCAGGTTTTCAATATAGAGTCTTTACCAGACTGAGGATATTCACAGTTTGTTGAGTATTTTTATCATGTTGAATACTGTCACATGCATTTTCTTTCTTTTTTTGAGGAGGATGTGGATAGTTCTTTTTTAAAATTTATTTACTGAGATACGATTGACATACAAAAAAAAGCTGTACATACTTTATACATCTTGATGATTTTGAAGGTAAAAATACACTCATGAAACCTACACCATATACAAGGCCAAAAACTTAATCATCACCTCTAAGTTTCCTTCCTACTTCTTTTTTTAAAAAAATATAATGTTTAACATAAGATCTACTCTAGTAATAAAATTTTAAGCATAAAATACTATATTGTTAACTTTGTGCACAATGCTGTACAGTAGATCTTGAGGACTTATTTATCTTGCTTAAGTGAAATTATGTGTGCTTTGACCAACACCTCCTCCAGTCCCCTTCCCCCAGCTAATGCTTTTTCTATACTTAATGAGACGACCATGTAGTTTTTTTCCTTTATTCTACTAATATGGTGTCTTACATTAATTTATTTTTGAATGTTAAAACAGCCTTGCATTCCTGGGGTAAAGCTCACTTGTTAAAGTGGTAAAATCCTCTACATGGAATTTGTTATATTATTAACAAATATGTTATGCTTGTTTTATGGCCTAACATAAGCTCTATCCTTGAGATTGTTTCATGTGCACTGGAGAAGAAAGTGTTTTCTACTGTTGTAGAGTAAAGTTTTATAGATATGTGTTAAGTCACATTTATGTGCAGTATTATTTGTCTTCTATTTTCTTGTTGATCTTCTGCCTCGTTGTTCTATCCATTACTGAAAGTGGGGTATTGAAGTCTCCAACTATTATTGTTGGATTGTACATTTCTTTTCTCAACTCTATTTTTGCTTCACTATTTTGGGGGTACTGTTATTATGTACATATGTGTTTATAACAGTTATAGCTTCCTGATGGGTTTATTATTAAAAAGTGTCCCTATTTTAAAAAAGAAAAGTAAAGTTGGAAAAAAGGAGGAACAAATAACAGGGTGTTCATTACCCAGCTGGTCTCAGTTTCGTGGTAAGTGCAGCAGATTGCTTGGTCTTGTAGGATGTCTTCAGAGAGGTCATAGGAAAAAAATTATCAAACAGTTTTTGTCTCCCCTTGGTCAGAGTTTACTCCATTGAATATCACTCCTCAGCATTTCCAGATTGTGCCATCTAGATTGTCCAAGCAGCTTCTGGGGAAGCCAGAAACTAGGAATGTGGTGGTGACACCCAAGGTTTAAGCCATAGCACATTCAGTCAGCTAGTGAGTAGGTCTATGGTAATGACACTCTCCACCTGCCCACTAGCAGGCTGCATTCTTATGACCCTGCCAAACACTAAGCTTCTGGGGGTGCATGAATGCTGATTAGATCCAGTGGCCTTTTGTACTGCACTGGCAACAGAGGTGAGCCCAGGGTAAGGAAGTAAAAAAGTTCCTTCTCACAAGGAACCAGGACTAGACATTGTATCAGTCCTCAGCAGGGGAATAGGCAGAATGCCACAAGGACATGGTCCTTGCCATAGAGCTCAACAAGCCTGTCTCCTATGATCTTCAAAACCTTCTCTCTATGGCCTATGAGAATGCAGTTGGTGTCAGGCGATCTAACTGGAGAATCAGTAGTATCAGTAGCATCATGCAGATTGCTGGTGAATCCACAGAGCTGATAAATTTGACCTATCTCATATCTGCATCTCTGTCCTCTCTCAAAATGTAACTACCTTTACCTCTTTACTCTGATATTTTCACATTTACTTCCTTTGTCACTAAATAATATCATTGAAATGCCAACTCCTGATTTCTTAGTTTGGGGCATTTTCTATTAACTTCCACTGAAGAAGGATGAGGACTTGGATTCTTTCTACTCCTGCTTGCATCACGTGAAAGCACCCTTCAAACATGCAACCCCCACCCCCACTCATCCTGCCAATGCAGTGTACTTTGGTTAAAGCAATAACCACTGTTTACTTTATCATTTAAATATGGTTAGGGAGTGTGATTTCCAGATTGGCAGAGTAAGTGCTTCTGAAAAATCTACTCCTCCATAAAAGCAATGAGAACAAAGGCAAAAATTGTCAAATCAACTTGTTCAGAACTCTGTAAATTAACTTAAAGGAATCCAAGGAGTGTTTATTCAAGAAAAACTGCTGAAACTTAGTAAGGACATAAACTTCATAGCATTTTAACTTGCCCATCTCACATCATTCTCTCCCAAGCTCCATGATAGCCTTGAAAACCAGCAGCCTAGCAACCCCTTCATGAAGGGGACTGACCAGCTTTGAAGTTCCTTAAAATATTTCTTCCCCAGAGAATTGCTACTACTTGATATATCTGGAAGTTCCTAGAAAATCCATATTCACAGGATTTGTCATTATTTGACTGGACTGAGAACTTATTCAATGAGAAAAGCCTTATCCTTAGAGTGTTTATCAAAAATAATCAGAGGAAATTGTTCAACACTGCAGCTGCCTGAAGCACAATACCAGTTAGGGCAAACAAGTTAATGACCCAAAGACTTAAAAAGAGTATCTGGGAAATGAGATGTTCATAGCAGGATTTGAAAACCTTTAAAATATTCCTTGGACTCATGTGCAGACTATTTACACACCTAGGAAAAAAACCTAAGGACACCCTTATCTCCCACTTCTGTCTGACCATGAGGCTCTGTGTGATCAGAAAGTGAAGGCTAATGCACAGTGGTAAACTGCCAGAGCCCTAATACAACTAGATTGTTTAAATTAAGATGCTAATTGTAATACTGAGGGCAAGCACTGATAGAATAACTAAAAAAAAGACAAGTGAATTTAAGGGGTACATTAAAAATCTCTATTTAGCTTACAAATAAAAGGAAGTAGTGGAGGAACAGAGGAACAAAAAGATCTAAAAAAATATACATTAGTGGTAGGCATAAATCCTACCTCCTCAGTAGTTACGGTAAATGTAAATTAGATTAAATTCTTTAATCAAAAGGCAAGGATTGGCAGAATGGATTAAAAAAATTACTCTAACCATGTGTTGTGTAAAGAGACACTTCACAAAGATACAAATAGGTTGAAAGTGAAAAGAACAGAAAACAGAAACACCATGGAAACAGTAACTTAAAGAGAGCTGAAGTGGCTAGTTTAATACACTTTATACACTATTTCCAGCAGGGCTAGGAAGGAAATCATGATTTTTCTCCCTTTACTGCTTAACTTCTATTTGTCTAGAACTAATACTTTTCTTTCCTTATTTACTTAAATTTTTACGTATTTGGCTGTGATTCCATCCAAACGTCTTACAAATTGTCTACATCTCCTCTCAAAATGTTTAAATGCATCAGATATTCAGAAATTGATATATCATCTTCCTAATGGAGTTTCTGAAGAGCCTTCTATCATGCCCCAATATGAATGGGTTACCCTCTATAGCTGCACTTTTCATTTTGAAATCTTCCTTCACAAGCATTATGCTTATTACCTTCATCTCCCTATCAGGTTGGAAGTACTGTTTTTGGTTTGCCAGGTCTTGTTTCTTGGTCTGTTCCTGTATTTTGGTAGAACTCAGTCTCCAGTGGCCTGGAGATAAGGGAACAAGGAAAATACATTTTTTTTTATAGAACTTACCTGCTTGAAATTTATCTATTCTACCCTGAAACTTGATTACAATTTGGCTTGATAAGGAATGTTAGTTTAGAAGTCATTTTCCTGCAGCATTTTGAAGGTGTGTCTCCACTGACTTTGAACTTCCTGTATTCCAGTGAGAAGTATGCAGCAATTTTGATTTTTGATTCTTGTTTGTGAAATAATTTTTTTCTTTTTAAAACACTATCTCCAATGTACAAAATTTTACAATAATATGTCTTAGTATAAGTTCATATCATCTATTTTGAGGGGCACTCTGTGGGCTCTTTTTAATCACTTCCTTCAGAATATAAGGTAAAGACTTAGTTTACAAATAAAATTAGGTGATCAGTGTGAGGCACCCAGGAATAAAATACAATTAGCAAAAGCTAAGTGGCTCCTAGTCACTGATCTAGAAACACTATGGCATGGGTACTTCTTGGTTCACTCAAGAAACAGGAGAAAGAGGTATTTAATGCAAATGAATGAATTGTTTGTTTTAACAGGTATTCAGTCCCAATTGTAGTGACTGAGACAATGAAACAGAGAAATTGACATAATGAAGTTTTTATGTGTAAGGTTGGTAGTTCTGAGTTCTGAGTGATTTTAAGGAAAGGTTTCCTTTTATCAAAGTATAACAGACATTCTAGCCTTAATCAAATATTATAATGTGAAAGAGTCTTTCAGACTCAGAATGCCTTTTATTTTTTCATGTCTACAAACGTCTGCCACTTTCACCTCAAATATATATAAGCAAGTTTTGTAAAGTACAAATCCTTTGTAGACTTTGTTAGATCTAAACAGGATTGAAACAACATTCATGAAAATATGTTCAATAATCAAAATCTTATTGCTGAATTAAAAATTTTTCTTTTTAATATTTTCCTGAAGCTGAAAGTAAAGCACTCATCCTAAGATATACTACTATGAGTCCATAAAACTTAGTGATTTTTTTTAGAGGCTATTTTGTAAAAGTATATATTGACTATATATATTCAATACTGCCATGTGGAAAACATGGCAAATATTTTGATTGGACATTATTTTATTTGGAGTATTTTATCTCTTAAAATCTCGCAGCATAAAGATAAATTATACGTGGACAGAAACACATTGTGTCAGCTTTCCCTAAATAGCCTTTTCTTCTTTTCCAATCTGTGAAGGTTGACAAGGAGCACTGAACAAAGACGTTTCATTCTTTCTTTCTTTTCTCATCTTGGGAGATGAACCTGGTAGGCACAACTATAGTTAACTATTCAATTCCCAGCTACTTTAATTATTAGGGTAAAAAATGTTAATTCCTAGAAGCAGTACTACTTCAACAGTTTATTGAACTTCACCAGAGGGGAAATACTTCTAAGGTTATGGTTCATTAGGTCTGTGCTCTCAACCATTGAATTTAGACATTTATCTAGAAACTAGATAAATGACACAAAGCAAAAAAAAAACTTTAAAGTGAGAAATTTAACATATCCATGATTAACTTTCATTATCTGGATATTATTAGTGAAACCAAAAGCTAGTAAATGCTGAATGAGTCTTCATACACTCTTTGAAAAATAAGTTTTGGTTGCAAGATTTAAGAAGATCACATTATTAGATTCTCAAAAGATATTCTTGAACTCTCTCTTATTCAACCACTTAAAAGCTGTTTATTTGTTAATGGCATAATGAGGTTACTTGGTTAAAACAGGAAGGAAAAGAAAAACAAGGTTAAAAAAGGAAATGAAGTGGTGGCTGTTATAGCAATTTGGGAAGGAGGCAGAAATTATCAAAGATTTGGAACTGGATTTTAACACTGACCAGCTCAGGGAACAGATATGAGACTGGAAGTCCAACAGAAAAATATTTATTTACCTGAATCACTACTGGTAACAATGTGCCATTTTGAATTGAAAGGGTGCTCGCCTCTTAATATTCTGATACAGTTTTACCATTTATTCTCACATCTAAAAATAAAAAAAAAGTCAAGTTGTCCTGATCTTTTGAATATAGCATTTAAATCCTAAATTCCCACCGAAGGGTACATGTTCTTCCAAGAAGAACAGTCCTAAAGATTTAAGATTTTAATTCTGTCTAAAAGGAGAGCGCTGGCATTTTGCTTCCCACCGAACCCCCCTCTTCCCATGACAGTATAGTTTGCAATAGCAGGCTGAGTGATGATTCATAGGGAACCTAAATTAATTCTATGAGCCTTTTTAATGTTGACTTTTAACTCACGAAAGTACACTATCATATGAGAGGATTAGGCCACCAGACTTCAAATAACCACATGAATAACTCTATTGTGGTGACTGTATTAAAGTGTATAAGTGGTTTGAATGCCACATGCTCTTGAAGGCCATACCTTGTGAGCATAAATTAGTTAAAAAAACAAATCTCTAGGTGCTGCCAGGAGTGATCTTCTAAATTATCTCAAAGCACACAATTTCTCTGGACAGTATTCACCATGCAAGTTGTTCTCATCATGGCAAAGTTATACTAAAGTTGTCTATGAAGGGTTTTCCTTCACCCAGTGCAGAGAAGAGAGAGCAGGAGACAGTACTCAAATTCATGTAGTTCTCCCATTGTAGTTTTCCAAGCTTTACCATGAAAGTCTTTAAGCCTATAGAAAAATTCAAAGAACAGCATATTTATATTTATATTTAAACTGTTTTATAATTGTACTTTTGATATCTTAATCTAATAATTATTTATGAGATTTCATATATCCAAGTGTTTGAGGGTTTGTTTGATTTTCTGTTATTAACTTTAAATTTTATTGCTTTATAGTAAAAGAATGAAGTCTGTTTAATTTTCACTTTTAAAAACTATCAGTGTTCCCTTTGTGGTCATATTTATGATTAACTCGTACAAAGATCCATGGATTCTTGAAAAATATTTCTCTCTTCATGGAGTATAAAGTTAAAAAAATATATATATATGTAACAATTAAACTTTAAAAATTATGCTGTTCAAATACCATATAAGCTTACTAACATTTTACCAACTCAACATATCAAATACTAATATTTTAACTCAACCTGAGAATATTTATGAATTTTAATTGAAAAATTTAACTGTTAGTGTCATAGATGACATCTTTGTACATGTTAGCATGTCATTTTGATTTTGTTTTTGTTTCTTTGATATTTCTATTGATTCTTGGTTTTGTCTCATGAAAACTAAAATTTACCTACTTATTCTAGTGATTTTGATAGTATTCTTTTTTATCATTCTACTAATGATTACCATATTAATTAAATTCTTGTTTCCTTAATGATTAATTTATAAATAAAATACAATGTGTAATAGAAAGAAACTAATACCCCTGTACATACAATGTCCCGGTGATTATTAAATGTTTTTGTAATTTGTGCCTTTTCTTAAAGTGATCTTTGCTTATTGTTTTGAAATCATTTAAAAACCTTTTTATTAATTAAATTCTACATTTCATTGTCTTCAATGTTTACCACTAATCCTTCAATGCCATTATTAAATTTTATATTTGTTTTGTCTCTCATTTAGGTGAAATGTTTTTACAGTTTGTTTACAGAAAACAGATGAGTTGCATATTTCTAAGGCCTTTCATAACAGAGATGTATTTCTGCTGTCTTCACACACAAATTTGTTTTTGGATGAAATTCTTGAGTCTCAATCCTTCTTTTTTCCCTCAAAACTATAGATACTGCTCTCTTTTCTTCTCGCTTATTATGAGGTATTTATTTTGTGTATTATAAGATGTCTAAAGCAAGCTCAATTCTCATTATAGGATAGGAAATCTGTTTTATTTTTCCTGATGCTTCTAGGATCTTTCCTTTTGGTTGGAATTCCCTAACATTATGGGAATATACTTGAATAGTAGTCTCTTTTCATAGTGATGTCTTTTCATTAGTTCTGCCACCTATAAGGTGAGCCTTCTTGATCTCTCTGTATCAGTCTTTCTCCAGACCCGAAGTTTTCTTTTGTTAGGTCTGAGGTTTCACTTCTCTTTCATTTGTTCTCCTTCCACCTGTTCTCTGCATTCTCTCCCTGTGATCTTCTCTTTCATAATTTAATTTTTCCTTTTTTTTTTTTTCGCATTATAGTATTGTTACCCCAGCATATCTTCCTTACTGTCAGAACATTTTTATATATCTGGAATTTATCACTTATGACAATGTTTTCAATTCTGCAGACACATTTTTCTGTTTCTTTCTGATCTTCCCTTATATAACTCAGTTCACCTGGTTCCCAGCCAACTCCTCATTTATCCCAGTCTGTTGTCTTATCCTTTACCTCCTCATTCATAGACTCTAATTTTTCTGGATTTGAAGGAATACAGGGAAAACCTTTATAAAATTTCCTGTAGTAAATGTTCTTCAAAACTGTGCTGTTCATTTATATCATAAAAGTGATATTTGAATTTGACACTTCAGAAAATTTTCATAGGCCTCATATTGTGTTTTTTTCCTATATATTTATTAATTAGGAAAAATCTATCTAGTCCAATATTCCCCGATTGTCTATCTGGTTGTTCTTGGAGCCATTGTCTTAGACATTACGTTGGAGTGCTGGTTGATATGCATTATTTTTATCCAACTTTCTGGATATTTAAAGTCTCTTTACTAATGTGGATCTGCTGGTCAAAGACATACCTTGATCTGGCTGCCTGAGTGTCTTACATAACAAATGTGGTTTACACTTGGGTATTATGAGGCAATAATGAGTTATTCTCTCACCATGGCTCATCCCACTTGACCTCTTTTACATATCTAGGTATAAAATGACACCTGCTTTAAACTTCTGGGCCCTCTCAGCTCTTCTTTTGGAGTTCCTGTCAAATTAAATAGACATGAAACTTCAAAACATGGGTGTGGGGAGAAATATGGAGTGAGAAGTTTGCAAATGGGGCTGCCTTCCCTAGAAAGCACCTCCTGCCCAGTGTGAAGGTGGTTTGCTTCTCTGTAGTTGATGTGGACTTGTCTTTAAGGTAGGGAAAGACACTGTAGGTAGACAGATGGAAATCTCCCACTGTTTTTCACCCAGAGTCTTACCCTGCACTATAGCATTATGTACCCATATTTTAGAAAATAAAATTTCCTTCTGATGTCTGACATATCCTCGACAAAGATTCCTGGCTTCCATGCTATTGAAACATTACATCTCTTTATTTGTATTTTAAAGGAAAGGCAGAGAAGGATGAAAGGCCAGAAAAAATACTTTGGAATACTTTTGAGGAAGATGGTACTTAAAAGTCAGATATTATCTGAGTTTTAAATTATTGCAAAAGACAGATTTTTCTCTTCTAAGTATACAAGGTAGTGATTATCCAAACACTACATAGTGTAGGGTATAGAATAGTAGGAACAAAGTAGAGGAATCAGCATTTAACCCAGAACCAAAAGACAAGACTGAGAGAGAAATAGTAGAAATAAAAATAGAAGTTAGGCAAAATGAGGTAACAGAAGAATATGTTCCCTATGAGGGAATAAGATAAAACCCCAGAGAAAGAACTAAGTGAAGTGGAGATAAGCAATCTACCCAATGAAGAGTTCAATGTGATGATCATAAAGATGCTCAAAGAACTCAAGAGAATGGGTGAACCCAGTGAGAAGTCAGAAGTTTCTAATAGAGAGAAACTATAAAGAAGAGCCAAACAGCACTGAAGAATACAATAACTGAAATAAAAAATAAACTAGACAAAAATCACTAGTAGATTTTAATACAGATATAGAAGAACAGATCAGGAACTGAAGGACTGGGAAGTGGAAATCACTGAAGCCAAAAAGAAAAAAGGAAAAAAGAGAAAAAATGAGGACAGTTTAAGAGAACAACATCATGCATACTAACATTCCCATCATATGGGTTCCAGAGAAAAGAGGAAGGGGCAGAGAACATATCTGAAGACATAATGGCTGAAAACTTCCCTAACCTGAGAAAGGAAACAGACATTCATGTCCAGGAAGCATAGAGTGTCCCAAACAAGATCCATCCAAAGAGATCCACACCAAGATATAGTGTAATTAAAATGGCAAAAATTAAAGATAGAGAATATTAAAAGCAGCAAGGGAAAAGCAACACATTACTAACAAGGGAACTCCCATAAAGTGATCAACTGACTTTTCTGCAGTCCAGAAGGGAGTGGCACAATATATTTAAAGTGGTGAAAGGAAAAAACCTACAACCAAGAATATTCTATCTGGCAAGACTATCATTCAGATTTGAAGAAAAGATCAAGAATTTTACAAATAAGCAAAAGCTAAGCATTCAGCACCATGATACCAGCTTTACAAGAAATGTTAAAGGGACTTTGCTAAGCAAAAAAAAAAGGCCATAATTAGAAATATGAAAACTGCAAAAGGAATAATCTCATTGGTAAAGGCAAATATATAGTAAAGGTAGTAGATCAACCACTTACAAAGCTAGTGGGAAGATTAAAATACAAAAGCAGTCAAATCATCTGTATCCACGATAAGTAGTTAAGGGATACACAAACAAAAATATGTAAAATATGATTGTCAAAAATATTCAGTGTTGGGGGGCAGTAAAAATGCAAGGTTGTTAAAAATGTGTTTGAACTTAAGAAATCAGCAACTTGAAATATGAGTAATTAGTCTATGACAAAGGAGGCAAGAATGTACAATGGAGAAAAAAATAGCCCTTTCAATAAATGGTGTTGGGAAAACTGTGACAACATGGATGGACCTAGAGGGTATTCTGCTAAGTGAAATAAGTCAAAAAGAGAAATAAAAATATTTGAAAAGAAACGAAAGAACTTTGTATGATGACATGTAACTAGACTTATCAGTGATCATTTTGAAATGTATAGAAATATTGAATCACTGTTGTACAACTGAACTAACATTGCCTTGGAGGTCAATTATACTTCAGAAACAAAACAAACACACAAACAAACTCATAGAAAAAGATCAGATTTGTGGTTACCAGAGCTAGGGTTGGGAGGAGAGGAAACTGAATGAGACAGTCAAAATGTACAAACTTCCACTTATAAGAAATGTAAGTCTTAGGGATATAATGTGCATGACAAATATAATTAACACTGCTGTATGTGATATATGAAAGTTGTTAAGAGAGTAAATCCTAAGAGCCCTCATCTCAAGAAAAAATATTTTTTTCTGTTTCTTTAATGTATTTATATGAGATGATGGCTGTTCATAAACTTACTGTGATAATCATTTCATGATGTATGTAAGTCAAATCACTATGATGTACACCTTAAATTTACACATTGCTGTATGTCAGTTATATCTCAAAAAACTGGAAGAAAAAAATCATTAAAACTAACGTGAACTGTAAAAAAAAGAGTTCTTTGAATATTTTGGGATAACAGTCCTTTTTTAGATAATGTCTTTTGTAAATATTTTCTCCAGTCTGTGGCTTATCTTTTCATTCTCTTGACAGTGTCTTTTGCAGAGCAGAAATTTCTAGTTACAATTAAGTTCAGCTTATCAGTTCTTTCTTTCATGGATTGTACCTTTAGTGTTATATCTAAAAAGTTATCGCCAAACCCAACCTATGTTATCTTCTAGGAGCATAGTAGCTTTGTGTTTTACATTTAGGTCTGTGATCTCTTTGGAGTTAATTTTTATGAAGAGTGTAAGATCTGTGTCTAGATTCAATCTTTGCATGTTATTTGTTGAAAAAACTCTATTTTATTGCCTTTGCTCATTTGTCAAAGATAAGTTGACTATATTTATGATGTCTATTTCTGGGCTCTTTATTCTATTCCATTGATCTGTGTATCCAATACCACACTAATTTGATTACTGTAACTTTGTAGTAAATCTTGAAGTTGGATAGTGTCAGTCCTCCACCTTTGTTCTTCTTCAATATTATATTGGCTATCTTGGTTTCTTGTCTTGCCATGTAAACTTTAGAATCACTTTGTCAATATCCACAAAGTACCTTGCTGGGATTTTGATTGGGATGGCATTGAATCTATAGATCAAGCTGGGAAGAACTTATATCTTAACAATATTTTGTGTCCCTTTCCATGAACATGAAATACCTCACTACTTATTTAGTTCTACTTTGATTTCATTCATCAGAGGTTTGTAGTTTTTCTCATGTAGCTCTTGCTCATATCTTGTTACATTATACCTAAGTATTTCATTTTAGGGGATACTAATGTAAATAGTGTTGTGCTTTTAATTTCAAATTCCATTTGTTCATTGCTGGTATATAGGAAAGTGATTGACTTTTGTTTCGTAACCTTGTATCCTGAAACCTTACTAAAATTGCTTATTAGTTCCAGGAGTGTTTTGGTTAATTCTTTTGGATTCTCTACATAGACAATCATGTCACACCTGATACAAAAATTAATTCAAAATGGATCACAAAACCAAACGTAAAATGTAAAACTATAAAGCTTTTACCGAAAAACATAGGAGAAAATCTCTGGGACCCAAGGATTAGGCAAAGAATTCTTAGATTAAATACCGAAAGCATGATCCTTTACAGAAAAAAAAAAACTGATAGTTTGATTTGATCAAAATTGAAAACTTTTGTCAGCAAAAGACTCTGTTAGGAGGATGATAAGAGAAGCTACAGAATCAGAGAAAATATATGAAACCACGTATTTGACAAAAGATGGGTGTATCTTTGACAAAAAGATATTCTATATCCAGAACATTTAAAGACTTCTCAAAACTCAACAGTAAAAAAAGCAAAGAATCCAATTAGAATAGGGAAATGGCAAAGTACATGAAGAGACACTGTACCAAAAAAAATATACAGATGGTAGATTACTACATGAAAAGATGTTCAGCATCATTAGCCACTAGGGAAATGCAAACAAAACAAAACAAAACATAATGAGGTATCACTAAACATGTACCAGAATGGCTTTAAAAAATACCGATATCACCAAATGTTGGCGAGAATGGTAGATCACTCATACACTGCTGGTGGACACATAAAATAAAGATACAGCCACACTGGAAAATAGTTTAATAAATAGTTTAACAGTGGTCTTAAAAGCTAAACATGCAAATATTTTCCAGCCTAACCAATATACTCTTGGGCATTTATCCCAGAGAAATGAAGGCATAAACTCACACAAAAACCTATACATGAATATTTATAGTAGCTTCATTTGTAATCACCAAAAACCAGAAACAACCCAGATGTTCTTCAGTAGGTCTATGACAAGACAAACTGGTTCACCCGGACCATGGAACACTACTCAGCAATAAGGAGGAGCCAACTACTGATATACACAACCTGGAGTAATATCACCAGAGAATTATGCTGAGTGAAAAAAAGCCAATGACAGAAAGTTCCATGCTTATGATTTCATTTATATGACATTCTTGAAATGACAAAAACCGTAAAAATAGAAAACACATTAGTGATTGCTAGGGGTTGATGAAGGGATGGGTGTAGGTGGGAACTGGGAGTGCTTATAAATGGCCAAAAGAGGGATCCTTGTGGTGATGGAAATGTTTCGTATCTTGACTGTATCAATGGTAATATTCTGGTTGTGATATTGTATTGTGTGCTGTATTACACTGTACTAGTACCATGTTACCATTGGGGGAAACTGGGTGGGTAAAGGGTATATTGGATCTTTGTATTATTACTTACAACATATGAGTTTGTGAATCTACAGTTTTCAGAGCAAAAGGTTTAATTCTAAAATAGAATTTTTAATAAAATGAATACTTGAAGATTTACCAAGAGACCACAAAAGTGACAAAATGGGAAGATTATTTAATGGGGATAGGGAGAAAGCATAGAAGCTGGAGAGGGAAGAGAGCCTTCCAAAAATAAACACCCATAGGCAATGTTCATGCTTACCCTAATGTATACGCAAAGTATAGTCAAGTGCTTGCTCAGGCGAAATGAACTGACTCAGGTCCTCTGGTTGTGACCTACTAAATGATTTTGTCCTGGGAGAAGGAAGACTAGAAAGTGAATCTCAAATTGATAGCACTCTCCTTCCAAGGAATGGTTTACTTACCTCGATATGAGACCTTCGAAATAAGACCCCATCTGAACCTTCTAGGATTTAACTTGACTGTGATGCCACCTGATTTGCTTAGAGGTTATTTATTTTGCAGTTCTAGACATATTAACTGAAAATTGCTGTGCGTTAGAAATCCAGAGTCTTTCACCTCTTGTTTGGCTGGTGCTAAACAACTGTTAAAAAAGCAGAATTTTTTGTAATTATTCATACAGCTTAATGGACAAATTGATGGCTTTTTCTTCTCTGGCCCCTGCTACCACCTCTCTACATGTCATATTATTTAATGCCCACTCCACCAGTAAATTGCTATAGTCTTAATGTGATAGTTCTAATATGACAATAATAGCTAATCTTTACCGAGAACTTACTACATGCCAGACACATGCCAGGCACTATTTAAATACTGTACATTTGTTAAACTCATTTAATCTTCCTAACAATCCTATGGGTTAGATTTTGTTATCACCATTTTACAGATGAGGTACAGAGAGGTGAATTACTTTATTCTAGGTGATATTTATGCTACAAATAGTGAAGCCAGGAAACAAATCCAAGTGATTTTAACTCCAGAGTTCATACATTTAACCACTGGGCTTTACTGACCTCCATGAAACTGTACTATATAGTGAAGTGTAAGACAATCCTCTAAAAACTGTGTGATGCAAACATGAGATGTGACAGTTTCTGACTAAGAATACCTTGCGTTTTGGAGCAGCTTAGTGGCTGACTTTTAGCTAATGGTGTGTGGGCAGAAGTGACAGACATCACTTCCAGGGCTGACCATCAAACCTTCCCATCCATGATTTTCCTATTTGCTTTCACCATCCTTTGGCTGAATGAGAAGGACTTTAGGGACCCAGAGGAGGGCAAAGTCACAAGAGGGAAGGAGCCTGAATCCCTGCATTTGCCGCTAAGGAAAGAACTGCCTAAAGAGAAGTATCCGTGTTGGACTCTTGCTTGAGTGAGAAATAAACTTTCATGGTTTTAAGCCATTTAAATTTGACATTGTTTCTTGTTAGCCGATCTTTAGTAAATACAAGATGTTAGTAGTAGTATTACTATCTGAGTTCTCTTCTGTCTTTAGCTCTTTTTTCTCGTATCAAACCAAACCCTTAACTCCCCAAGATTTTGTTCTCAGCCCTCTTGTCTTCTCTTTACTTACTCACCTGCTCAGCAATTTTGTGCTTCAATGCTTAGTTCCATATGAATAAGTCCCAAGTTTCTCTCCTCTCCCAATCCTCTCTCTTGTGGAGGGCATCTTCTGGTCACCTCTGTCTAGTTGTCCTCCTCCTAGCCCTTCAGACTAGTGATGCCTAAAAGCTACTTTGTCTTCTTCACTAATTTGGATATGACCATCCTGGCTTATGTGCACCCAGACTGGAAACAAAATCTTAAATTTATCTTTGACATTCTCTGTCCTCTGTCAATCGAGTGTCCTAATATTCCCCTTCTACAGCTCCTCTCCTGGACTTTCTATTCCATGTCCCTGTTCTTTTCTGGACTGCACAGCCTCTCTTCAACTTTGTAAAGTCCTTCTTACTGGAATTTGGATTCATATCTGCTTCACTTCAGCCTCTTTATTTCCCCTATAATCAAAACTTTTAATCAAATCATGCTAAAGCCACTAGGAACTGCTGTAATAATTTTAAATGTCACAATTTAATACTCAAAGTCATTGAAATAATAATAAAAATAATTTTTTAGTTTTATCCCATTCTCCTATGCCCCAATATATACTCTATGCTTCACCTAAGCAGTACAACATCAATCGAATCAGCCTAGGGCTTTTCCAACTACGTGTCAGGATCTTGCTATTTCTACCCATACTTCTTGGTTTACTGGCTAGTGCCCTTTTGCCAAAGTCTATCTCAAATGCCATCTCATTGAGGAAGACTTTTTAAGAAGCACTTTTATTATGAAAAAATTAATAGATGGACAAAATAATGTAACGTACCCATTAGATAGCTTCAATAATTATCAATTCATGCCCAGTCTTTTTTCATCTATATCCCTACCCAACCTCTTATCAGGTCCCAAGCTGAACATAAGCTCTGCATCCTCTTTGTATCTCCCTTGCAGCACTAACATTGCATATGAGCATTTAATAACTACTAGCATACATTTTATGCTCTCTCCTAGATTTAAAGTTCCTTGAAGGTAAGGTCTGAATGTTGCCGCTCCATCTAGCATAACACAGTGCCCTGAGTTTAAAAGGAAAAAAATTTTTTTTAGTTTAAATTAAAATATCTAAGGCTATTTTAAAAGAAGTTATTTTCCTCAGAGTTAATAATTGTATCTTTTGACAAAATTATCTTTGTACAAAGCCAACATGCGCACCAGGCCTATTTTTAAATTTTATGAGGAGATTCGTCTGGTTCTTTAGTAATCCAATGCTCTGTTTGGATTATCTCAATAATCACTCAATTCTATGCCGAGTCTTAGCTCAGGGTGACATTGGACAAATCATGTGGAGTTAGCATAGTGAATATATTCTCTTCACCTGTTTCCTTATTAGCAAATTGCATCTTCCCGTTCTAGCTCACAAGAGAATTATGAGATCAAATAGGGTAGTCACCTATTGATTATACAAGTTAAGGACCATTCAGAATTTCTTTTTTGCCCTTTTTAGATCTATTGTCCAATTCTGTGTTTTTATTATTCACTAGCTCTCCCCTCAAAGGATGATGCAAAGGGAGAAAGAGCACATTAAGCTTAAATTATTTAGCAGTGGGGTCAGTAAAAAATTTGGCAGGGTGGAAAATTACAGCCATTAACTAAAATGAATATCATCTGCCCTTCATTAACATGAATGATAAACAATCATCTGTGAAGCATTTTGAATTCCTTAGAGAAACTCTTAGTTTGCATTTTTGCATGAGTGTATGTGTATTTTGATCATGGACACCCTTAATTTATTCAATTTTGATATTTCATTGATTCAAAAATTTCAACATACTTTAAGAGTACATATGGAATTGAAACATGGACTTCACAAAATCATTCATTATGTTTCCATAATTTCTAAAGTTGAGAATGAAATTGTGGGTTGTATTTAGTTTCTATTATGCTTATGCACACTTTGAAGTGAAATACTAAATCCAACATTAAATCAAAACTGGGATTATATAAAAAACTGTGCAAAGAACTACCTGAACAGTTATATATGCTAGGTTGATGTGAATGAACAAGTTAATGTAGGTTAACAATGAGCCTTGGGAACTACTCAGCACTGTCATTTTATGATGTTTCTGTAGTTTTCTGCTTATTTTATATGCAGTTACTCTGATAAGATTATGCAGTATTGGGTGGGGGGCGGTGTATGATCAGGCCACCCAAGATCTCTTGCTTTCTGTACATCCCCTTCTCGACCAGTGCCTGCTTCACCTACAGCCTACTCACCTGACTGACCTTCCTACATACTGGCCCCCTGCCCCAGCTAGTAAGTGTTCTACTCTTTAGATCAGAACATCGCCACCTGGAGAGCTTATCAAAGGGTCGGTGAGGGGCGGGCCCCTCTGCTAGTTTCCCTGGTAATGGGAAGTCAACCTGACGTCAATTCCCCCTATAACCGGTTTCCTCCTTGCCCTGGGAGTAAAGGCTGCTCCAGGTCTTGCCTGCCGCTGTCTGCTGTAGGCGATGGGGTGTCACTCCAGGATCTTTCTTCAGACATGTAAGCTCCCCTTATCCACTAAACCACTGATAATCTCAGTTGCTGACTCCAGGTTCTTTCTTCGGTCTCGCTGCTGGGCAAGTACAGGGCTTGCAGGCCTGTGGCATGCAGCCCAACAAGGAGTTACTGGGAGTCATTACATACTTTGGTGGTGTTGGCTAATTTGGTGACTGGCAACAATCTAAGGTCACATATTCATAAGGGCCAGGCTGTTTTATCATTGATGAGGGAATGTAGAGGACCTGGAGAAATCATTTACTTCTCTTTGCTTGTGTTGGGTAATGCCCTAAAATTGTTCAGGGAAGCCCGGCGGCCATACTGAGACATGCTGGGTGACACGTCCCCATCCCCACATTACCAGAGCAGTTCTGCTTTCATTGGTCTTAGTGAAATGTTGTGTATGGTTGCATATTTTTTATTTGTAAATTTAAGTGCTCACTATTAAAAATATTTGAAAACTACTGATCAGATTTACCACCCCCCCCAACTCACCTCTAAGTGAGCTTTCACCTGCACTTATAGGCTCTCTGACATATCACTGAGGGTCTGATTTTTGAAGTCTGATTATAGATGATATTATCAGTATATGCCTGAGTTAGAGATACCATCTTTCAAAATCTTCATTCTAAATTCTTTTAGTTACTAGTTCTTCACAGTAGGTAAATTACTGAGTTCCTTTCCTAAGAGTTTATTTTGTAAGTATAACCCTCCCCCTCTTTTCCTTGTAATCTCCAGTCATTCTTCACTGCTTGACAAATTATGGGCAATCTCTGTATTCTGACAAGGAAGTCTTCAATCACAAAGCACCTGTGCTATCTACCACTGCACACCACCGTGCACCTTGGAGTTCAGGAGAGCTGAAGGCCCAAGACAGGGTCTCACACAGGCTGGGCTGAATGAAATCTCATAGCAATGATATCAGGTGACTCTATCTCTGCTGTTGTCTCCATTACACTTTCCATTATTTGTTAAAAGTAACTAATCTTTTAAAAAACTTTGAGGGAGAAGAAAAATAAAACATTTTAAGCAGCAAAAAAAGTGCTGCTTAAGGTTATGGCAAGATCAAGACATGGAAGTAACCTAAATGTCCATCAGCAGATGACTGATGTGGTTTATTTATACAATGGAATACTACTCAGCCATAAAAAGAATAAAGTAATGCCATTTGCAGCAACATGGATGGACCTAGAGATAGTTATTCTAACTGAAGTAAGTCAGAAAGAGAAGGAAAAATATTGTATGATATCACTCATATGTGGAATCAAAAAAAAAAAAGAACACTATGAACTCATCTACAAAACAGACATAGACTTGCAGACATGGTAAACAATCTTATGGTTACTGGGGAAGGAGGGTGGGAAGGGATAAATTTGGGAGTTTGAGATTTACAAATGTTAGCCACTATATATAAAAATAGTTTAAAAAAAGGTTTCTTCTGTATAGCACAGAGAACTATGTTCAATATCTTATAATAACCTTTAATGAAAAAAATATGAAAACAAATATATGTATATATCTGCATGAATGGGACATTGTGCTGTACACCAGAAATGGACACATTGTAATTGACTGTACTTCAATTTAAAAAAATTTCTTTTTAATTAAAAATGAAAATAAAATATCTAGACAATAAAAAAAAAGGTTATGACAAGTGAACATGTGTACTTCTTAGTTCTGTATTTCCTGTCTTTCAAGAAATAGGCTATTTTCCCCCCATTTAAAAAATAGATTTTTTAGGATGCATTAGCAATATATTTACCATTAAGTCTAATGCATGGTTATAAGATTAATAAATCCATCAGTTTTGTTTACTTTCTGAAATCACATAAGAAAATAAAAACATAATTCCTTTTTTATGTTTATAAGTTTAGTACTTCTGAAAAATGACAAATAAAGGATTGAAATCCTTCATTTATGACCTAGATAAATAAAATAAAAGGAATAAAACAGAACTCTATCATAGTTATTTAAGCTATTAAGTTTTAAATATTTATGCTATTAAATTTTACTTTAGGAATAATTTAGACGAGGCATTTTTTTCATTTAAAACCAAGAAGTTTTCAATCAAAAGTTTAAAAATGTATGTGGCACATTTTAATTTAATATTAACTACAATTATTCAAACAATTAGACTTACTTGTTATCTGTTTACTCCTATTCCTAGAACATTTCTAGTACAGTCTTAGTGACCAATTTTCTAGACAGAGCTTGCAGTTTATCAGCTTGCTTCCATTCAGTAATCATTAGAGCATCTGGATGCATTAAATAAAAATACAATATATGACAGATTTTGATAATGTATACGGTTTACCTTAAATATATGTAGTGATTGCCTATTGACTATATTCATGCAAACTGTATCTATATTTATATATGTTATATGTAAATACATATATATATATTTAGAAACTATATTATAGAATGAGTCTTCTATTATAGCATATGTTTTTCTTTGTCCTTGAATGGCTCTTCAGTTCACTACATGAATCAGCTATGCTCATCACAGCTGAAAACTGGCATTGCTTTTACATTGCTTATGTGGACTGGGGTTAGTGGCAGATGGGAGGAAGGCTGCAGAGGTTCTGGTGCAGCAAATGGTGAGAAATCTCAGTGGTGGGGTCCCATAGTTTCTTTAGAAACCATAATCCAATACAGTTCTCCTAGGCTTTGTATTTGCAATTATTGGAGGTTAGTAAATATTTTCATTTGTTTAGAACAGTAGCTTGTTTTTCCCAGGTTCATGTCCTCCTATGAATGTATTATCATAAAGAGAAATATATAGAAAGAAATCAGTAATTTGCTACTGCTGCTTTTGCTGGAGAACATACCTAGAGTTGCCCATGTGGGAAGTAGTCGATTGCAAATCTTCTGCCGCTTGGAATCCCTGTCCCTTAGAAACCATTGCTTATTGACTCCCTTCCATTTGCAGCTTGTTGCCTGTGGCATGCCTCTCCCAGTGAGCAGTCACATGGGCCCCTTATTGGGCTGTCAGTTTTAGCTCTCATTACTATGCAGATGATTGAAGAGGGAACAAGAGTTCTTTCTTAAACCAGATGTTGAAGTTACTACCTCTTCCTT
The DNA here is from genome assembly GCF_009834535.1 of Camelus ferus. Classification (NCBI taxonomy): domain Eukaryota; kingdom Metazoa; phylum Chordata; class Mammalia; order Artiodactyla; family Camelidae; genus Camelus; species Camelus ferus. The sequence goes on along the minus strand of NC_045698.1, from coordinate 59,053,531 downwards.
AGTTTTTCTCTTATTTCTCTTTCTTTTTCATCTTAAATTAACCCCTGATAAACTCCTGTCATAGAACTGTTCTATTTTATACCCCAGAGAAGGCTTATCTGGAGACAAAATCTGGGCTCAATACAAGAGTCCATGCCTTGGATATCATCTGGCAACTGCATAGTTCACTTTCCTTACTTGGAATGACTTTCCCTTGACCATCTGCAGGTTCTCACCTCAGACTGCTAGAAGGCTGTTATATTTTTTGTCATCTATTTTTCCTGTCTATCAGCTTGGTTTTCCTGTGCACTCTCCTGTACTGTTTGCCTAGTTATATCTTAAGTCAGTTGAAAAAGAACCATGTCCCATTTTACTTTTGTTTATAACCCTGCATTAGGTTTCAGATCATTGTACCTGGATTCTAGCTAATGAGACTCGCTAGGGGAATCATGTCTTTAAAGAAAAGTGCTTCTTAATTGTGGTATCAGTTTTATAGTTTTCCATTGGAGGGAAAATAATTTTGAACCAATGACCCCATTTTTACAAGAGAATTAATTTTATAATTCCCTTAGTAGGCAAAGTTACCTAAAGTTAAGAAATTGAAGGCTAGACATCAAGTGTCCTACTTCTCTTTTACTTTAAGGCACATATCCCAATTGCTGAATTCATTTTGACATCACATCTGTGGAGTAAGTATTGCACACGTGGAACATGAAGTAGTGCATATGATTAAAACAGGCTTTTATATCTCAAACTACAATCTGCAGCAAAAATAATAATAAAGAAAACAATAATAGGCATTAGTATCATGCTTTTCTATTCTAAATATGTATCTACTCTAAATTACCACTCTAACAAAGACCAATTAAAGTAAGATACAATCAAAAGTGAAAAGATAGTAGCACCTCCCTTTGAAGTGGAAAAAAATTCCCTTGGTCCAACTAGGAAGTGCTGACTTGGAAAAATTGGTAGTTTGACATTGGGAAAGAAAGAAAATTGTCATGAATAAAGGTGAAAAGGGATTATATTTGTCAAGAGGAGACTCCTACTGGATGACCTGTCTGAGGGCTGCAGCATGTCACATCTTGTCTTGGAGAGTTAATGACTGGTAATGTTGAAGGAATAGGTTTTTGTCAGGTCATTACAGCAGTCCTCCTTACAACTGCCTCAAGATGTAATGACTGGTTCAGATAAGGGGCCCAAATACTTCAGGTGAAACATGACTCAATCCAATCACCTTTTCCTGATTAGGAGAAAGAACCCAAGGCATTTTTACCTAGAAAGCTCTGAGGGTAAGCCCTCAGGCAAGAACACAGAAGCTGCTTTTGGTTCTCAGGAAATGAAGGCTGAAGACTGCTTGGCCTCTGATTCTGGGCAACTATAACATTGCTCAGCCCTGCTCTATTATAGACTATACTCTTTGTACTTAAACATTCTGAAAGAGGTAGAAGAAAAAATTAAACTGGTAAACTGAATGAGGCTGGATGAAAGGTGTTACGTTCCCGAATTAAATGAAACATTTTATTGCCCTTAAAAGAAAGAACAAGATCTCACACAGTTTAGATAACACAAGCCTATCAGGAAGACATAGAGAAACTGTCCCTTTCCAAGATTGCCAGAGGTTCAATTTAATGTCTGGGTATATTGAAGGAGCATTGGTTTTTCTCACCCCTACTGCATATCAGGTATTGTTGTGTATCTGGAACTCATTTGCTAATGTTAACCTCAGGTGGACACAGAAAGGTTTCTCTTGGAAAAAAGAAAACAAAAACCAAAAAACCAGGAGACATCATTAAGATAAAAAATAGACTTTTAAACCATACTTTAACAGTTAATTAAAAACATTTTTTTCCTCTGGTTTAAAAAATCCCATAAAAGTTTTAAATGAGACAGTGCCTAGTGCACTCTGAAGCTCATGGTAGTTTCTCAGCAGATGTTAGTGTTCTTTCATTCCCTTTAGTCAAAAAGAATTAATATCTTCATTTCAATTATAAAGCAGTTCAATTATAGAAATTTGGAAAATTCTAAAAAGCATGAATGAGAAACCAAATCATCTTATGATTCTACTATCCAATAGTAAACACTTAAGATATTGTTTATTCATTTTCTTACAAACATTCTAAACACTTCATACACTCAAAAATCACCTAGCAAGCTTTTCTTCATGATTTCACCAATAGTAGATTTCAGAGTTAGCAGTGATCCATTCATATAATCTTTTTGTTGGGGGGGGGAGTGGTATCTAAGTTTATTTATTTGTTTATTTAATGGAGGTACCAGGGAATTAAACACAGGACCTCGTGCATGCTAAGCATGCACTCTACCACTAAGCTATACCCTCCCCCACACCATTCATATAATCTATTAATTATTTTAGAGAGCCATAATAGCAAACTGGTGGATGCCACTTAAACACCTAGATTCATCATACATTGTATAAGTGAGGGGCATTGTAACAGAGTTGTTATGATCTTTAAAAATTAGATTCCACCTCTGGCAAAGGTAGAGTAGCTCCCATTGAGCAAACTGTTTCACAGGTGACAATGATAAAATATGGACAAAATGTCAACAATTATCTAAAGGCATGGTAATATGACCAAAAGCAATAAAAAACTGGAGGGGATCAGAAAAATTAATTGATAAAGAGAATGACATTAAGTGAATTTCCAACTAGTTTTTAACTAAATGGTGCCATGCTGGTTGATTAGAAACAAGATAAAAACTTGCAGTCTTACTAGCTTAAAAAACTAATGTTCAATTAGCCTAAAAATTATAGATAAATAGACAGGGAGGAACGAAAAGCTGATGGGACAAAACACAAAGCAAACTGTAATATGGTAAGAATAAGTAGAGCCAATAGTTACACTAAATATAAAATGGTTAAAATCTCCAACTAAAGGCAGAAATTTTCAGGATGGATAATAAAAAACAAAACCCAAATAAATGTTTTCTAAAAGAAATTTAAAGACATGACTAGGTTGAAAGGGATAAGATGGAATATTATATAAGCCACACAAATAATCAAAGAAGGTTGAAGTGGCTATATTAATAGCAGATGAAACAGTCTTCAAGACAAAGGAAATTAACAAAGATAGGAATAATTCATAATAACAAAAGGATCAATTATTAAGAAGATAAAACAATAAAAGACCTTCAAACACATAAAGTAAAAATTGACAGTTAAATACAGAAATATAAAAATCTACAATCATGGACTATTTAAAACTCCTCTCCCAGAAATTCATAGAACAGCCAGAAAAAAATCAGTAAACTGTAGATCTGAACACTACCAACCTGCCTGCCCTAACTGACATTTACTAGAATATTATATACAATGATTGCTGGAATATCCATTCTTTTTGTGTACACATAGTATACATATCAAAATAGATCATCATATGCTGAGCCATAAAACAAGTTATAATAAATTTTAAAAGATTGAAATCTTAAAAAAGTATCTCCTCTGATAACAATGAAATGAAATTAAAAATCAATAATAAGAAGATATATTTCCAAAAATGCAAATATTTGAAATTCACATGACATGTTTAATTAGCCCAGTGGGTTAAAAAAGGAAATCACAATGGAAATTGGAAAATATTTCAAACTAAATGATAATGAAAAGCACATATCAAAATTTATGAGATGTGTCTAAAATAGTGCTTAGAGGAAAAGTTACAGTTCTAAATGCATATGTTAGAAAAGAAATTGTAAAAATAGTAACTTAAGTTTCCAAGTTAAAAAGCTGGATTAAGAAAAGCAAAGTAAACTCAAAATAAGTGGGAAAAGGGAAATAATAAAAATAAGAGCAGGAAGCAGTGAAATAGGAAACAACAGAAAAAACTGACAAAGCCAAAAACCAGCTCTTTAAAAAGAATAACAAAAGTGATAAACTCCTAGTTAGACTGATGAAGAGAAAAAAAAGACAACACAAGTTAACAGTGTTGAGAATAAAAGAGGGTGTATCAGTATAGATCTTAAAGAATTAAATGGATAATAAGGAAACAATGAATATCTTTATGCCAATAAATTCAACAACTTATATGACATAGACATAACCTTTGAAAAATATAATGTACTCTACTGACAAAAAAATCAAGCAGAAAATCTGAATAGTCCTTTACTTGAAAAAACTGAATTTTTAAATAAAAAACCTTTCTGCAAAGAAAGCTCTAGGCCCACATGATTTCACTGATGAATCCTATCAAACATTTAAAGAAATAACCCCTGGCAGATGTAAATTCTTTTAGGAAATGTAGCAGGAGAGAACACTTCCTAAAAAAATAAAATAAATGGTAGCTATTTTGAAAGTAGGGCAATATAATTCTAAACCGAGAAAGCATTCAACATTTGACCCTAAAACAAAGTTAAGAAAATATCTGTCTTAGTCCATTTGGGCTGCTATAACAAAATATCATAGACTGAGTAGCTTATAAATGACAGAAATTTATTTCTCACAGTTCTGCGGGCTGGGAAGTCCATCAGTATGCCAGGATGGTCACAGTCTGGTGAAGGCCTTTTTGGCTGATAGCTGGTGACTTTGCTGTGTCCTCACATAGTGGAAGGGGGTAAGGAGCTCTCTGGGATCTCTTGACCTAAGTACTTCCCCAAAGCCCCATCTCCTAATATCATCTTCTCTCAGGGTTAGGATTTCAACATACAAATTTGGCAGTGGGAACCCAAACATTCAGACCACAGCAGTATCCTTTTCAGTTCATAGGTCAACAGCAGGAAAAGGTATAAGGAGAGGTAGCTGCATGGTTTAATATTTTATGCTTTTCTTTTGGATTCTGAAAGATAACGATTATTTTTCTTTCAGACATTGACTAAGTAATATATGCACATAGTAAAGAAAACAAAAATAACAACAAAAGCTTGAACAATTACACGGACGCAAACAGTGAAAGGGACTATTCTTCCTCCCCTTCACCTACCATCCTCCAGTCTCCATTTTCTTTCCCCAAAAGTAATCAGTTTTCAATTTCTTTTCAGTCTTTACAATAATATCCTCTGCATACATAAGTATATGTGTATGTATCAATATATATGCCTATCCTTTAAATTTTTTTTTTTAAATTGAAGTATAATTGACCTACAACATTCTGTTTTAGGAGCAGAATATAGTGATTCAATTTATCTATACATTACAAAATGATAAACTACAATAAGTCTAGTGACCATATCTATCACCATACAAGGTTATTACAATATTATTGACTATATTCCTCATGTTGTACATTTCACCCCATGACTTACTTATTTTGTAACTAGATATTTCTACCTCTTAATCTCCTTCACCTATTTCACTCACCCCCTCCACTCACATCCCCTCTGGCAACCACCTGATTGTTCTCTGTATCTATGAGTCTGTATGTATGAGTTTGTTTGTTTATTTGTCTTCTGTTTTAGATTCTATATATATATATATGAAATCACAACATTTCACTTAGCATAATACTTCTAGTTCCATCCATGGTGTCACAAATGACAAGATTTCATTCATTTATATGGCTGAGTAATATTCCATTGTATATAGATACCATATCATCTTTATCCATTCATCTATTGATGGGCACTTAAGTTGCTGCAATATCTTGGCAATTGCAAATCATTCTGCAAAGAACATGTATCTTTTCTAATTATTGTTTTTGTTTTCTTCAGAAAAAATGCCCCTAAGTGGAACTGTTAGATCATATGGCAGTTCTATTTTTAATTTTTTGAGGAATCTCCATACTGTTTTCCATAGTGATTACACAAATTTACATATCCACTAACAGTGCATGAAGGTTCCCTTTTCTCCACATCCTCACCAACACTTGTCATTTGTTGTCTTTTAGATAATAGTCATTCTGACAGGTGTAAGGTGATAACTCGTGGTTTTGATTTGTATTTCCTTGATGATTAGTGATGTTGAGCAACTTTTCATGTGTCTGTTGGTCATCTACATGTCTTCTTTGGAAAAAATGTCTGTTATGTCCTTTGCTTATTTTTGAATTGGGTTTCTGTGCTTTTTGATGTTGAGTTGCATGAGTTTTTTATATATTTTGGATATTAATCCCTTATTAGATATATTGTTTGCAAATATCTTCTCCCATTCAGTAGGCTGCCTTTTTGTTTTGTTGATAGTTTTCTTCTGTGTGTAAAAGCTTTTTAGTTTGATGTAGTCCCATCTGTTTATTTTTGTTTTGCTTTTTGTTTCTCTTGCCTGAGAGATAGACCCACATATCAGAGACAGATCAAATATTGCTGAGCTGATGTCAAAGAGCACACTGCCAATATTTTCTTCTAAAAATGTTATGGTTTCACATCTTACATTTAAGTTTTTAATCCATTTGAGTTTATTTTTGTATATGGTGTGAGAAAGTAGTCCAGTTTGATTATTTTCATGTAGCTGTCCAGTTTTTTTGACACTGGTTATTGAAGAGGCTGTCTTTTCTCTATTGTATATTCTTGCCTTCTTTGCCATAGATTAATTGAAAATAAAAGCACTGGTTTATTTCTGGGCTCTCCATTCCATTCCATTGATATATGTGTCTGTTTTTATACCAGTACCATACTGTTTTGGTTACTTTAGCTTTGTAGTATAGCTTGAAATCAAGGAATGTGTTATCTCCAGCTTTCTTCTCCTTTCTCAAGATTGTTTTGGCTATTCAGGTCTTTAGTGTTCCCATACAAATTTTACAATTATTTGTTCTAGTTCTGTGAAAAATGCCATTGGTATTTTGATAAGACTGAAGAATATGTAGATTGCCCTGGGGAGTATGGTCATTTTAACAATATTAATTCTTCCAATCCATGACTATGGTACATTTTTCCATTTGTTTGTGTAATCTTCAGTTTCTGTTATCAGTGTCTTACAGCTTTCCAAGTACAGGTCTTATACCTCCTTGGTTAGATTTAGCCTAGGTATTTTATTCTTTTTGATGTAGTTATAAATGGGATTGTTTTCCTAATTTCTCTGATATTTCATTGTTAGCATATAGAAATGCAGCAGATCCCTGTATATTAATTTTGTACCCTGAAACTTTACTGAATTCATTTAGTAGTTTTTTGGTAGTCTTTAGGAATTTCTATATAAAGTATCATGTCACCTGCAAACAGTGAAAGTTTTACTTCTCTTTTAATTTGGATTCCTTTTATTTATTTTTCTTGTCTGATTTCTCTGGCTAGGACTTCCAATACTATTTTGAATAATGTGGTGAGAGTGGGCATCCTTTGTCTTGCTTCTGATCTTAGAGGAAGTGCTTTCAGCTTTTCACCATTGAGTATGATGTTAGCTGTGGGTTTCTCACATATGGCCTTTATTATATTGAAGTATGCTCCCTCTGTACCCACTTTGTTTAAAGTTGTTATCATAAATGGATGTTGAACTGTGACAAAAGCTTTTTCTGCATCTATTGAGATAATTCTATGATTTGTATGCCTATCCTTTTAAAAAACTTCCTTAAAATATAAAATAGTTGAAAATATTAAAATATTCTATTTGCTAAAATAATCATTAGATCACTTCCCATTTCTTCTCTGAATTCCTCTCTGTTATACTTTTTAAAACAGTGTTGTGTAGCATGGATATATCTGGGATTTGGCCAGGGGCTACTGAATTGAGGACATCATTTAATTTGGATTTAGGGAAATATATATAGGTGGTTTATAGTCAATTGTGAATAGTTAACTTTTCTTGCTAGTTCCCCCAATGTAGGGAAAGCTCTTAGGAATCCTGCTTCCATCTGTGCTGACTCACCTAGCAAAGCTGCAGAGCCTAGGGTTGTGTTATGATATGAGTGTGTCCCATGCACTGGAAGTTATGTAGATAGTTGGAGGCAGAGGGGCCAAGCTTGAAATGTACATAGCTAGAAGACAGTTTGTGGGTTTGCTTTCCAATAATCAGAAATAGAAAATTGTAAAGGAAGAAAACACAGGGGGAAAAGTACTATAGAAGGGTCCCAGGCAGTTAATAAAAATATTGTATTATTTCTCTGGATTCTATTTGTGGAATTATTTTTTTTAAACATTTGTAAATTTGTAAAATTTTAAAGTTATCATTTGTTCTGATTTCTTTTCTCATTCTAAGTAAACATTCATTTTCTTAACCAATTTTTAAATTTAGAATTTCAAATTATTTTAAAGAGGAAACCCCAAACTGTATAAGCTACCAGCTATATAGAAATTGGATCTGTCCCTGTTTAAATTGGAGGAGAAAGTTGGGAAGAAGATCAGGGTCAAGGGCAGGATACAGATGCTGCTTAATTCTAGACTTTAAGGGCAAGTAGATATAAGACAGAAGCTAAAATTTAAATATCTAGGAGCAGAATAAAAAATAAAATGTATAATTTCTAAACTACTAAAACAAGAAAGCATGCAAGCTTGATTAATTCAACAAAAGTCAAAAAAGAAAAATAGTAAATAATATAAAAGAAAATAGCAGAAGTAAGTATAATCACAATAAATATATGTAAGTTGAATCCCCCCTAATTAAAAAAAAAAAGGCTTTATCTAATTGGGTTTTAAAAATCCAGTCATGTGATTTTTTTCAAAAGAGTGAAGGAAAGTGGACTTTTAAATTATGTTAGAACAAATTTGTATCAGAACCACCTAGAAACTGGATAACAGAATCACATAGAGTAGTCATTACATTAGAATCAAGGGGTAGACTTTGGGATAAAGGGCTTTCTTTATTCAGGACCCTAGAAAGTTAAGCAAAATTGTTTGGTATATCTGGGTGCTGACAGTCGTGACTGCACCTGGAGAAAGAAAGAATACAGATGAACAGGATAGAAGGTACATTTACTTCTGCTCTTCACCATTTGCATTTTTGTACTCTTTTGAATTTAATTTCTTAATTTATTTATTTTGATTTTCTTACCAATTGAGTGTATCATTCACTCAAATAATATGTTTAATAGAATATTTTGGGGAAGCCATCACACATTTAGAATTATGTGATTTATGACAAAGGTGCAAGTCAGTGGAGGAAAGGACAATCTCTTGAAAAAGTGGTTCTGGATCAATTGAATAGACAATGAATTGACAAAGAACTTATATCCAAAATATACAAGGCACCACTATAAATAAGAGAAAGACAACTGAATTTTTTGAGAAATGGGCAAAAGATCTGAATAGGCATTTCATAAGTCTAGATATCGAAAGAGTCAACAAGGATTTGAAAAAAGATTCAGTATTATTCACGGAGAAAATGCAAATTAAAACCATAATCAGATACCACTACACACTAAAATTTTCAAAATTGGATACTGCTACTCTTATACATTGCTGGTTGCGTATAAATTGGGACAACTCCTACTGTTACTCTCCCTTACACCTACCAGCAAATTCTCATCCTGCAACAAACTCCTTTGCTCATCAGAAGGTGATAGATTTTTCTCACATGTAGTTTTTCCTTTCTAGTTCAGCTGGAAATATCAAGCACATAATAATAGTTAAGTCCATAAAGCTGTACCATCTCCTTCATTATCTATTCATCCCATCTTTACTTTCTTTATGTTCCTTGGTTCCTTATTAGAAGACAAAGGGACCTGTGTTTCCACACTTATTAATGGATGGGGTCTCAATCTATCATACACAGTTTAACAGGTAAATGGTTTATGCACTGATGAGTGAATTCCTGGAGAGAGGACACATGGAGAGCTCCTCAAAGACAGAAAACCTAAAAATTTTGTATTAGCCTTAAGGTGTTCTATACATACTAATCACTCTATAAGTGAGGAATGAATTGAGCATGATTATGGTAAGAAAAAAGCTGATGACCAGGATATTTAAGAAAGTGAAGTTGCTCTCACATTCCAGGCATGACAGGGGAATGACTCTTATTTCGTCTATGCCATTTTCATTCTATCTCATGATACAGGAACATATTTTCTATCTTCTATGTAGATGCCTAGAACCATGAATGAAAAAAAAATCCACTTTCTCTTTTTCCTCATAGTCATCACACATTGAAATCACTGTATTCTATGGCCACAGATTTCCCTCTACTGTCTCTTCAAATGTAACCTGTACTCTTCCAATCTGTTCTCTCCACAGCACTCCTGCAATCAAATCAGAGCTTTCGGGGGCTAGTGTTACCTCTTGGTCCCAGTGCTTTCAAAATTCACTTTCAGGAAAAAGAACTGATAGAGAATTCACTTTTTTCTATGGGTAACTGCTTTAAGGAATTATTGTTTAAAATGCAAACAAATGAATTTCTAATGGTGAACTTTTAAGGTCTGACAAGCTGGTAGAGGAATGGAGGTTAGTTTTTAGGCTAGTAACCCCTCTGATCTTGCCTCTGCTCCTTGTAACTACAATAATCTCTTTTCCAGTAAAGCTAGCTCTGTTTTCAACAGACTACAAAGTATAACTGTCTGATCTGCCCTTAGTCCCATGTAACTTTGATCTGTTTTCTTTCAGAGGTATTGCCTTCTCAAAAAGTCAGGAGGAACTGGCAAGAAGTTGAAAAGAATTTTTTTTTTCCTCCAGACTAAAATGACCTAAGTTGTAAGGACTGGGTGATGTCAGTTTCTCTGGAAAGAACAGTGTTGTTTTTCATGGTTGGTAGTAAACAAAGAACAGAATACATCATTTGTAACACTCACCTAAAACAACCCTTTGGTTTATGATCTATTGCCCAAGTTAATGGCAGCTTACAAGGGACCTATCTGTAGGTGGGGACGCTAAATATAATAAAATGCCAGCATTCACAACTTCTGTATAAAGGATTAGCAGCTACAAGATCCAACCATAGCTGCTTTTGCACTGAGCGTGAATATTTCCAATGTCAAGTAAGAAAAGACATCATTTCAATAGTTTATAACATATGGTGTTCAAAAGGTACAAACCTGCAGCTTTAACATTTTAAAGTCAGTGATTCAAAGTATGGAAGGTCCATAGTCCCCATAGGCCAAAAAGATCAATTGTATTGCATATTATGTTAATAACTTCTTGCCATTATTTGCAGTGAAAGTAAGTAACCAATGCAAAAAACTCAGAAACAGATGGTGGGTTCAATTCCTTTTGGTACATAAATTGTGCCCTAGTAAAAGATAGCTATAGAACTCTGCAAATTCTCATATAATTCAAACACTGCTTTCTTTGTCTTTTTGTATAAGTAGTAAATTACCAAATAAACACCAGTGATATGGGCGTTAACATTAGCATCCTTATACCTCAATCAAAACTGGACAGCTCAAAAAGATTTATAAATTCTGCCTTCAATTTGTGTCTTAGACATAGTTTCTTATTTTTACATAGACACCTGAAATCTGTTATCCATAAGAAAAGCATGAACTTATCCATGGAACTGGTGACCACAGCCTAAGGAACTAGCATGTCAAAATGACTAAGTATATTAATAACAATAATAATAACTGCACTTGCCATACATAGTGCTTAATGTGTCAGGAATGGCTTTAAGCCCTTAAATATTAACTCATTTATTCCTTGCAAAACCCTATAAGGTAATTATTATTCCCAATTTACAGAGGAACAATGAGGTAAAATCATTTTTAACGTTACATCGTTAGGAACTGCCAGAATTTGAACTTAGGAACTCTGGCTCTGAAGAACCATTTATCCCCACCTGAGTTCATTCAATTAATTAGTTATTCAGTCTTTAATCAAATATTTATCAAATATGCACTATGTTCTTGGGCTTCAGGGCATATATAAATGAGTTAAACTAGATATAGCACCTTCTCTTATAAAATGTAAGGTCTAGCAGTAAACACAAACATTAATAAAATAATTAAACAAATGTAAAATTGCAATATGACAGGCAAACAAAGGAGGGGTGTATGATGTTATGAGAGTCAGTCAGGGAGACTGGGGGAAGTTTTGCTGAAGAACTGACATATACACTAGATATGAAGGATAGGCAGACTTGAGCTAGACAGAGGAAAAGGAAGAGATTTCAAGGCAAAGGAAACACCACATACAAATTCTCTGTTGTGAGTGGGAACAGGAACAGTACTAGTAATTGAGGGAAGGCCAGTGAGGGGCAATCAAAGAGAGTAAGAGGGAGAAGAGTTCAAGACAACACTCAAAAAATTGGTAGACCCAGATCAGACAGGAGTTTGGTAGGCCATGTAGGGCTATATCTTTGCCTTATGATCTTTTCTGAGTACTAAAGGATTTTAAATGGGGGCAGGGGTGGTGGTGGAATTACTTGAATAGATATGTGCTCTAAAAGGATCACTCTAACTGTAACAATGACAATGGGATGGAAGAGGACCAACGGGTATGACTAAATGAGTAAGAAGATTGTTGTAGTGGTCCAGGGTGAGAGATGAAGGTAGTCTGGACTGGATTGATGGTGGTGATAAAGAGAAATGGATAGAGTCAAGCTATCATAGGCAGAAAAATCAATAGGACTCTCTTGTAAAATTATCTAAGTCAACTTGGTCACGCACAACTATTCTGTTCTTTTTGACAGATAAAAGTAGCCACCAATTTTTGAGATAAATGAAGGTGGTAGTTACTCTGACATAGCTTTGTTGCTAGGTTATAATGCAAGCAAGTCTTAGACCAAATTCTGCCATACAGACATTTAAAAAAATAAATAGCTATTAGCAAGGAGGCTTAATATACAACTGTTCATAGAATCTCTTCTGCAAGTTCAGCTAAGTTCCAGCTGTCTATGCTTTTATGTACTATGATGTATTAGTTATCCATGGCTGCATAACAAATTACCCCAAAATTTAGTGACTTAAAATAACAATAAATATTTATTATCTCATAGTTTCTGTAGATCAGGGATAAATCCAGTTGGCTAGGGAGATTTGGGTCAGAATTTCTCATGAGTCAAGACGTTGGCTGAGGCTGTTGTTACCTGAAGGTTTGACTATGCCTAGAAGATCTGCTTCCAAGATGGCTCATCCACAGAGCAGGCAAGTTAGTGTTGACTATTGGCAGGAGACCTGAGTTCCTCCCCATCAGGACCTCTCCATAACAGCTTCACAACAGGGTGGCTGTCTTCCTCCAGAATAGATAATCCAAGAGAGAAAAAGGCAGAGTCTGCAACAGCCTTTAAGATTTAGCCTTGGAAAGCATTATCCTCATTGCTAGAATATCTTATTTACACAGGTCATCTCTATACAGTGTAGGGGGGAGAAGAACTACACAAAGGGATGAATACTAAGAATCGCTGGTATTAAGGGCATTAAGGATCAGTTTAGAGACTGGCTACCACATATGACTGCAACATGGGTAGATGCAGTGATATTTAGAGGCAGGGTTCAGGAAACCAGAATCTACTGGACATTCTACTGGATACAGGACATTTTAGGGATCAAATCTTGGGCCCTTTCCTTAGGATAGAGATTGTGGTGCTTGCTAGATTTTTATACCCTCTTCAGCAAAAGTGGAATGTCTAAAATATATTAGCCAATCCACATACCTTGAACAACACTAATTTCACCGAGAACTGATTGCGAATATTCATTATGCTAATTAGCAAAATTCTGGTGTTGGTTGGTCCAAGATAACGATGACTAAAGCACTAGTCACAGCTTCCTCTGGAGTGTGGTCTTTTGGCTAACTGCCAGCTGATCATACTTGGGAGTGTTAGTTCCTTATTATGGCAAACAACAGCACTTATGATGTAGCCTGAATTAACACATGTATATATACACACACATATTATATTATCTGTGCTCATTTAATGTAAATGACAGACATCATAATACCATCCATGATTTAGATGGTGCAGCCCATGAAAAAAGGAACTAAATTGGCCAGTGAGAATCATTGAATGGGGCTGATCATACTCGATAGAGTAACTTCCAGTGGAAATTGTTGAATGGGCATTAGCAAAGCATTTCTGGGATTGAGGTATGTTGCAGAAAGCACCTATATTGATTTTTATTTTTGAAGACAAAGTATTTAAGATTATATTATTGGCTTATTTTGATTACATTTGTTAATAATTTCAAAGCACCAGAGACGTGTGCCTGGCACATATTAAAGCTGTCAGTAAATGTGATGATGATGATGGTGGTGGTGATCATCTCAGTGTCAGATAAATGCCTCTTCATGATTATCAGGTGTACTGGACACTGAGGTAGATCCCACTAACACCAGATTCTGCTTCAGGACTGAAGGACTTCTTGTCCAGCTGCTGGGAATGCTGTGGCTCACAGCTCTCAAGATGTCAGCTCCATCCAGAAATTGCCTTATCCAAGGTCACACCCACTTCTTAAGGGCAATTTTTATCCAATGACTGGTCACTGATGGGTATACAGAGGCCCAGCACCCTTGCCTCAACCTGGAACACTTCTTAAAAGCCACCCTGGCTTCAGAGCCACCCACAGTATTGGTTTAGTGTCAGTTTCAGAAGAAGCCCAACTTCTCCCTTTACCCAATCCTGCATTTCACCACAAGTGTTAATTTCAAGAAAACCCCCTAATAAATCTTCCTGTATGCAAATCTCTGTTTCAGGGTATGCGTCAGGCTAGAAACATCAGTGGTTATTTAGTGAATTAAAAGACTGCATAAACAAATGTATCCTTTTTTATTGGTTGGTACTGATTAGCACAGGGTGTTAAGTTTGAGATATAGGTATAGACAATTAAAAATATTGTTCACTTAGATTAGAAATTTGAGATCTTAAGTTGGTAGTAGACACTGCTAGATTAAGTTATTAGTTGAAGTGCTAATTGTGTTAAAATATTTTCGTATTGGAAAAGCTGTGTATATATATACATGTAACTATCATCTGATATATGGAAAACACAAAAGGCCATGAAAACCTTTAACACAGGAAAAATTAGCATATAGATTCTATTTGTCAGGATAGGCTAGGGGAGGCTGTGGTAATGAACTATACCGAAATCTCAGAGACTTATCACATAAAAGTTTTTTACTCAGGAAAATCTGCTAGGAGTCTAGTTTCTCCAGGGCAGCCCTTCATGTAGTGGCTGAACGTTGAGACACTTCCTTTCTCTGGTATCTCCAACTAAATGATGCCTCAGGGTTCTCAGTGCCAGGAAAGACAGCATGGTGAATCATGCACTGACTCTTAAATGCTTTGGCCTGGAAGTGACGTCTCATCTCTGGTCACTGTTTATTGGTAGAACTAGTCACACAGCCCTGACTAACTTGCAGAACTAAGAAATGTAACTTTTTACATATCCAGAAAAAAGAAGAGAATTGAAAATACTGAACATTGGTAATGTCAGTCACAAAAGCAGACTTATACTGTCTGAGAGACACTACTACTTTGGTATTCATAAGGATCATCTTATTATAGATATTTACTCTTAGGACAAACTCTCTGTATAGCCCTTATCCTAGGATAGAAATTAATTTTAAGCTTTTGTGTTTATTTTACAATTTGATTGGAAGTAAATTTAGTTAAGTATAAACAGAATCAACAGCTAAAGTAGAACCTGGCAAGGTGCAGTCTCTTTACTCATAAGATAAATAGTGAAAAATGGATCACTTTTGAGTGAGCTATGAAAATTTATGTAAAAATCTTTTTCCAGAGGCTTCCTTGAAGATGTGATTGTAAAATTTAAAAACAAGAATAAAGTATAAATTAAAGTGAGACTTGCCTGAATTTACTTTCACATTTGACCACTTATTCCTTCAAAGAAAAAGAGTAAAATAACTGTCAAGTAAGTAAACCTCACACCCTTATTTCTATGGCACTCTTCAATAAAGTATTTCATATGAAAAACATTCCATATTGATTATAAAACAGTTTAAAGCTAAATGTTAAAAAGTCAATGTAAATAAAAAGTGAATAATGATACAAATTTTCTTGCTTTCCAGAACCTTGAAGATAAACGTAATTTTTTTTTTTTTGGTGTATAGTTCTATAAAATTCTATCACCTGTCATAAATTAATAGTGATCACTACAATTAGGATATGGAATTATTCTACCATCCCAAAGTAACTTACTCTTGCTGTACCCTTACAGTCACACCCTCCCCAACCCTAACCCCTGGCACCACTTGTTTTCTATCACTATAATTTTGCCATTTTGATAATGTTATATAAATGGAATCATACCATATATAAACATTTTGAGATTAGTTTTTCATTCAACGCAGTGGTCTCAAGATCCATGTAAATTGTTGCACGTATCAAGTTTGTTCTTTTTCATTGCTGAGTAGTATCCCATGATAATAAGGATGTCCCACGATTTATTCATTCACTCATTGGAGGGTACTGGTTGTTTCCAGTTTTTGGCTATCACAAATAAAGCTGATTTGAATATTTATGTGCAGATTTTTGTATGAATGTTAAATTTTCATTTCTGAAAATATCCAATAGTTGCATTACTGGGTTTTATGATAAGTATCTATTTAACTTTATAAAAAAAACTATCAAACTATTTCCTAGAGTGGCTGTACCATATTTTACACTCCCTTCAGCAAAGTACAAGAGATACAGTTGCTCCACATCCTGTCAGCAGTTGGTATCATCAGTATTTTTTATTTTAGCCATTCTAATGTAGTGCTATCTCATTGTGGTGTTAATTTGTATTTTCCTAATGGCCAATGATATTGAACTATAAAGATGTCTTGCATAGAGTTTTGCATTTTTACAAATAGTTTTTCAAACATCTAAATTAATTCTATCAAGAATAGTGTGATGTATTTCAAGTGATAAAAGACTGATATCAAATAAATCTGGAAAAGACAGCCAAATGTAATGACACCAATGCAGAATCAAAACAATTTACAAGTCAAAAGGAACCTGGAGGTAATGTAGTCAGACCTCTCCATTTTACAGAGAACTTCATCCCAGAAAGCTGGAATCATACCAAAAACCACACTTCTGCTGCTTGAATCTCTTCTATAATGTCCAATCAAGGAAGTGACAATTTTTGCTTGAATCCTTCAAGTGACTGGAAATTCACTCATTTTTTTTTTGCCCCATTCTGTTAGGAAGTGTTTCCTGACACTGGGCTGAAATGGCCAATAAACAAGTAAACAGTCTGTGTTTTGACGTTGACCTGAAATGGCTTGCTGTAGCTCCTGCCACTGGATTGAGCTTCACCCTCTGAGACTTCCCTGAGGAATTATGGACCCTTTTCCATATGACAGTACTTCAGACACTTGAAGACAGCCGTCATCCTCTCACATGTATACTTCAGGCTAAACATTCACATTTTCCTCCAATCATTCCTTAGATGAGCTTATTTACCATCCTTCTTGCATGTATGTAAATGGGTCCTAGATTTTTTACGGTGAAAAACGCTGAACAAAGTATTTCTAGTTACGTAGTCAGACTATATACATTTTGCAATTATACATATTCACTGCAGGAAAATGAGATTTCCTTGCTTTTCACTTAGTGTACTTCCTTACATCATTAAAAAAAATTTGTTAAGTGTATTTAAAAACTTTTAGGCTGAAAACTTTTAAAATTGTGTTTCTTTTTTGGATGTGTTACATGCATATGGCACAAAATTCAAAATGTCTAAGAAGGTTTACAATGAAACGTCATGATCCGTAGCCTTCTAGTTGAATATAATACAATGTAATATAATATTGCAGACTCCCTCTTTTTTAAGATGCATAATTCTGATTATGACATTCAATAATATGGCTGTACATATCTTTTTTTAATTGAAGTATAGTTGATTTACAATGTTGTGTTAGTCTCCGGTGTACAGCATGGTGATTCAGTTATACACACAAATACATACATATATATTCTTCTTCACATTGTTTTTTATTATAGGTTACTACAAGATACTGAATATAGTTCCCTGTGCTATACAGTATGAACTTGTTGTTTAACTATTATATATCTAGTAGTCAGTATCTGAAAATCCCAAACTCCCAATCTGTCCCTCCCTCCCCTTTCCTCCCTGGTAACCATAAGTTTGTTTTCCATGTATATAAGTCTGTTTCTGTTTTGTTAATAGTTCATTTGCATCATTGTTTTAGATTCTACATATGAGTGATATCATATGGTATTTGTCTTTTTCTTTCTCGCTTACTTCACTTAGTATGATAATCTCTAGGTCCATCCATGTTGCTGCAAATGGCATTATTTCATTGTTTTTTATGGCTGAGTAGTATTCCATTGTATATAAAGATACTACATTTTCTTTATTCATCCGTTGATGAACATTTAAGTTGCTTTCATGTCTTGGCTATTGAAAATAGTTCTGCTATGAACATTGGGGTGCATGTATCTTTTTGAATTAGTTTTCTCCAGATATATGCCCAGGAGTGGGACTGCTGGATCACATGGTAACTTCATCTTTAGTTTTTAAAGGAATCTCCATACTGTTTTCCATAGTGGCTGCACCAAATTACATTCCAACCAACAGTGCAGGAGGGTTCCCTTTTCTCCATACCCTCTCTAGTATGTATATATCTTTTTAATCATTTATCTTAATTTTTTATTACTATTACTAAAAATGCTGTTATGGACTTCCTTATGTATACTTTACATATTTTAGATCATTTCTTAAAGTAGATGCCTAGAAGAAAATAGCTGCATTGCATAGTAAGACTTATCTATAATAATTTTCCACATGGTTACCATTTCATAAATGAAGTATTTATAGATATACACAAGCAGTATATAAGTGTCCATCTCACCACACTTTTGCAACTGTGGAATACTATTATATATTGATTTTTTTTTTCAAATTTGTTGTCTTGATTTGCTTACCATTGAGAATGAATTTTTTAATATGTTTTTATATCTCTACTGGCTATTTGTGTTGCCTCCTTTGGACGTTTAAGTCCTTGTTAATTTTTAAAAAATCAATTTGTATGAGTTAGAAAAAGAGTATCAGTCCACTGTCATATTCCTGGCAAACATTATTCTTTCTAGCTTTTAAACTCTTAAAGATGTTATATGTATGCTAATGCCAGTCTATTCCAAACAATTAAGTGTAGTTAATTTTTTTTTAATTTTGCTAAATATAAGACCTTACAATGAATATTTATATTGCAATATATTTTATCTTTTTACAAGTCTACTTCACTCACCAGATTTTAAACTCCTGCAGTCCAAGTACAATACCTTAATCATCTTTCTAAAACCTAACATAGACATTTACAGAGAATAGATAATCTCTAAATTTGATATCTAAATGAGTGAATAAATTTAAAAATTCTATTTTGTTGGACCCTGCTTGCATGGTTACATATTCCCAAAATTTCTGAATTCTAATTATTACTACCTAGAATTTAGCCCAGAGTAAACATCAAACTGTTCTAAGGTTTGCAAAACCTCCTACTGTTTCTAACTTTGAATTAGGTAAAAATTTGATAAATATGGGTTCCATATCTTTTCTCAAGTCAGTGAACTACAGTGTTGACCCACATAGGGACTGTGTGGTTCTACATTGAAAACCTTCACAGTGGCTGACTGCCATCCAGGATCAGTACTCTTTGGGTATTAAGTCCCTCCCTGAAGGTACGATCATCTAGCCTTTTTCCTCCCAAACTTACTGGTTAAGTATATGATGAAAAATGTCAGTAATGTCTGTTAGGCACAGATAAATATTGTCTACTTCATTTTATTGGTGCACTGGTCTAGTAATCCTGTCAGGAAGAAAATAAAATTAGGCAAATACATTCTGGTTGGTAAATCCATACTGTATTTGACTGATTACTGTTTTCTCTTAAAGATGATCCCAGAGCATCCTTTTACTAATTCCTTTTAGATTCTTGCCTAAGATCAAAGTAGTCCTGGTGGGGGGTTAGAAGTGTTAGGGACTCTCAGTTGAATGAATAAAGTCCTAGTCAAGTAAAGAGTGAAAGGAGGGTTTCCAAATGATATGGATTTCCATTCTATATCACCAGAACCCCTTTAGTTGTCCATGATCTTTTCTGTATTTCTGAGGGCTTGAGACTGCCAAGGAATATTGAAAAAATACGTTTTCCTATGAGTAGTTTGGATAGGATTGAGTGAAGTGAAGACAATCTTAAAAGCTAAGATGACACAGACAGTGGTTACTCCTGGTACAGATCAAGGGAGTGGGGAGTGGAAAGCATTTGTCAAACCGACGCTCTTTCTGATGACATGAAATACTCTTTGGGGGAACTCTGAGTATTAAATCGGCTACCACATGGCCTTCTGGTTCTGGCAAAGCATGGTAACCCTGTTAGGTCTCTTTCGATCTCTTGACAACCTCTGTCAAAGCTGAGACTAGGGGTCTGTATTTTGCTAACTCCACCCTGTTTCACATATTCCCTCCAAGGAATCCCTCAGACCTTCTTCACCCACCACCATCCATTTCATTATCCTCCAGTCCCTCCAACCCTGGAGAACCTCACCTACCAGAGATATTACTAGATTCTCTTTAACTCTGTGTATTCCCTTCATAGGGTTACAGTAACAGATTACCACAAATTGGTGGCTTAAACTACAGAAATGTGTTCTCTCATAATTCAGGAGTCTGAGATCAGGGAGTTGGCAGGGCCGCACTTCTGGAGGACCTAGGGGAGGGTCTGAGTTTTGCCTCTTCCAGCTTCTGGCACCTGTGAGCATTCCTTCACTTGAGGCTGTGTTACTTCAACCTTAGCCTCATTGCCTCCTCTTCTCTGTGTCTTCTTCTCTTCAGTTTGTCACATAAAGATTGTTGTCACTGGATTTACAGCAGGTGATCCAGAGTGACTGATCTCATCTCAAGATCCTTAATTACATCTGCAAAGACCCTTTTTCCAAATAAGGTTCCAGGGATTGGAACATGGACATATCTTTTTGGGTGCCACCATTCAAGCCACAACATCTTGCTTAAGGATACAATTTTTTTTCCTTCCTTTTTTTCAAGCTTTACCTCTTGAAGCTCTGAAGAAAACTGTTCTTTGTCACCTTAGCTTTTAAGATTGTATCTTCACTTTAAGCACTTCTTTGGAAAATTCAATCTGTTCCTTTGTTTCAGTTGCTTTTTTTTTGTTTTTGGAATTCCCCCTTCCCTGGGCAAGTGAATACTACATCAATGGGAGGGAACATCCCAAATAATTTCCCAGGTTTTAATTTCTGCTTTTCACCCCGAAGGCAGACATTTGCCCATGTTTAGTGTTCTAGCACCTATTCTGGTTTCTGTAATTCCTCAAAGATGGGGACAGCTGTTCTCAGGTCTCATTTGCACCCTTCCTATCTTCCCTCAAGAACCTGCAATATAAGCCACTCATATCAGATGATAAATTCTAAACTGGAACTGTTACCTAACTGTTACTTTCTTAGAGTTCCTTCTATTTGGAAAGAGTATTGTTTCCTGTCACTATTTATACTAGTCTTTTGAGTAATATTATTACGTTGCTATTTATTGAGTCATTACTATGAGCCTGGTTCAGTCTCATTACTCAGAACAATCCTATAAAAGATACAGTTATCTCCATTTTACAGATGGGGAAAGAGAGACCCAGGGAAATGTAACTGAAAAGTGCTGAAACAGAGAATTAAACCCAAGCTTGCCTGACGCCACAGACATACATAGTTCTTCCTACTATGTCAACCTGCTTCTCAAGTTTCCTTCGCAGAGAATGAAGCAAAATAATATGTAAGGAATCTGTTTTCTCTGTCAACTCTAACCTTACACCAGAAACTGTAAATGGGCTTTTCCCTTCCTTGATCATCTTCTGGCTCTGAACAGAATTTTTAAAAGCTCGTTCTCTGTCCTCTCTTAGCATTTTTTGCAAGTCACACCTCATTTGGGAGCTTCAGGTTTCTAGACACTATGCTTTAGGGCCCATGTTACCTTCTTATAATTATCCTTGGTATGTGGTTGTTTTCTCCCAAGGTTTCTGTCACTTCCAATTAGCCAAGCAATTCCTCCTTGTTGGTCAGAATTAGGTTCCCCAGTTGCTCTGCTGGGACATCAAATCATGAGAAAGACAAATCAAAAACTTGTCAGATGTTTTGCTTTTAGCCCAATGAAACTTTTAAAAGGTATCCAGCTATTTGAATTTTCTTTTTTGATTGTTGCATTGCTACAGGTATTGACCAATATTATACTGCAGGGCACTGTGGTATCAATAATGAATTCTTTTACGAATAATTGCATGTGACAGTACATGTTTGGAGCCAGTTTTAAACCTCTCAAATAAAACACTCTAAAGCAGTTCCAGGCTTCCCCTTGTCTATGTGTACACCTAGTCATTCTAAAACATCCTGTTTCTCATCTCCCCCTCAAGTTCATCACATAGAGAAATATTTTTTATCTCTAATAAACTAATTCACTTGTGTATCTCATTTTGAGTGTAATCCCAAACCAGAAAGTGAGAGATAAGGTGTGGAGTATGACCTCCCTGAAGTAAAACATGTCAGGAAGTCTATGAAGTAAGGTCATAAAACAGCGAGCTATGAATTTTGACGAGAAAAAAAAAAACCTGTACCTTAATTTTTGCTAACCTCTAAGTGAAATTTGGCATTTCTTTCAATTGTGAAAACAGGCAATAAACCAGTATTATTAGAAGTACCAGTGACTCTCACCAATAAAAATCGATATTTTCCCATCAAATTACTATAGTTGTAGAAATCTCAAGAGACAGTTACTGTTCACTATTTAAAAGTTATAGATATTATTAGGCCCTCTACTAGATTTTGGTTTTCAATGCATTAATAAAGAAGCACATGTAAAGCACACGTCTGTTGAATAGCCTGAATTACTGTATTTTAGTGTAGTTGGTTTCATTCATGTTCCTGTGCATATTTTATGCATTAAAAACATGATTCTATAAAGGGTTTTATAGGCTTCACCAGACTGCCAAAGGGATCCACAGCACACAAAAAAAGATTATCTATTATGGATTCTGCATTGTGGTTAAGAGCATGTAGTCTTCTGTCACATTGCTTGGATTCAGATTCTGCTCTGTCACGGTATGACTTTGGCTAAGATATACATATGTTTGTGCCTCAGATTCTTCATGTGTAAAATAGAGAGAATAATACCTACCTAAAAATCTTGCTATTATGATGAAGTAATACCCATAAGGGCTTACCACAATGCCAGGCATGTATTGAGAGTAAATTATTTATCTCCACATCCATCCAGAAGATAAGGGTTTAATTCAAATCCTATTTACATTCTCTAAATACAAATTTTTATTTATTACCATGTTGTACTGGCTAAAATTTAAAATTATATTTAAAAATACTGGCTAGTTTCAAACGGGTATTTGTAAAATATATGTGTGATATAAGGAAAAATGATACAATAGAGATCCATATGCCCTCCATCCCGGTTAAAGAAGAAAATGTTACTTTAAAAAAGATGAACATATAATTTATTATCCAAACTAGGATACTTTGAGTGAAAGTCATCTTGGAAGTGGATCCTCTAGCACTAGTTAAACCATTAAGTGATCGTTGCCCTAGCTGACAGCTTGACTGCTACTTCACAAGAGACTCTAAATGAGACCCACTTAGCGAAACTATTCCTGGATTTCTGACCCTCAGCCACTGCATGAGAGAGAACTGTTTGCTGCTTTAAATACTACGTTTGGAGGTAGTTTGTTATAAGGCAATACAAAACTAATAAAGATTTTATTACCTGGAAGTGGGGTGCTGCCATAATAAAGACCTCAAATGTAAGTGTGGCTTTGAAGTGCAGTGGGCAGAAGGTGGAAGGACTTGCAGGAGAGTGTTAGTGAAAGTTTGAAGATCCTTGAAGAAATTGTTCATACGTGTATGGTAACTTTGAGGAGGCTGCAGATGAGGTCTTAATAGATTAAAAATGTCTTACTGGAAATAGGAGTAAAGTGGTAGTAAGTTTAGCAAATTTGTCACCTGTAGTTATGTGCAAAGTAGAAAATACGCCTAATGAACTGGCTGACCTAGTCAAGGCAGTTTCCAGCCAGAATATTACAGATGTTACCTGATTTCTTCTTGTTGTTTATAGTAAAATGTGAGAGGAGAGAGATAAGTTAAAGGAAGAACTGTTAAAGAAAAAGGAGCCAGAACTTTTGGGATTTGAAGATCCCCAATCTCTCTAGGTGACAGATGATGCTAAAATTAGGAAATGGCTCAGGAAAAGAACAAATCCAAGGCACAAACAGGAAAGTATGAAGTTGAGTTTGTAGTTGTAAAACCCTTTAAGACCTCAGAAAGATCTAGCATGGTGCCTTACAGTATTTTCATTCAGACATGCAGGGTGTGCCTGACAATACCTCTCAAATTACAGGGCTTCTAAGAATTTTAAGGGTGTGGTGCACCAAAAGCCCAAGGCAGAGAAAGGTTTATATGGAAGAGATTTACGTTGCTTTGTTTAATGGTATAACGCAAATAAAATTCACATGAGAACCACACGTTTATAAAAGAATTATATTAGCAGGATATAATTTTTTAAAAGAAAATCTTTAATTTTTATATTAGTGGGCTGTTTGCCAGGCTGGACTGAAAGGGACAGAGCACCCAATGAGAAGAGGCTTTTGGACATCCCAACTTTTCCAGGCAGAGACAAGTACACAGCTGTAAATATGGAAAAAGAAGGATGACACAGTGAGAGGATCCAAGAGACCAGGAAGTAGAGTTACGAGCCATGGAGATTTACTCTCAGGACTTCAGTCTTAATCAAGAAACTGCCAACCTATTCTCAGGAGGATTTCAGAATTCCTGTGAACCGCGTATCTCATTTCCCCCCTTTTAAACACATCTATTGTGGTTATCCCATTTTATATTAAGTGCGTGGAGGCTGATACTGTGTGTCTTTAGTATACAGGTCTTCCAATCAAGAGGAACTCCATTTAAAGAGCTGTGCTTAAGGAAGTACACCTGAAAAGCCTCATCCACACCTACAACTGACTTGGCTTTCTAGACTCTGAGTTAATGCTTTAATGGGATGAAAGTTTAGGGAAGTTTCGGTGGATGATGAGTGTGTTTGGCATACTGGAATGATGTGACTCTTTGGAGGTCAAATTGTGTTAGCCAGCTTCCTGGTATTCATGCTTTTGCATAATTCCCTCCCACACCATATCAAGGATCATCTGTGGGACCAATAGAATACAGAAGTAATGGTACATCACTTTGAGTGATTTTGGCTTGTCTCTCTTTGGGGAAGGCCAGGAACTATGTTGTGAGGACACTTAGGCAGCCCTGTGAATGAGCCATCATGGAAGTGAATCCTCTATGACCAGTCAAATCTTCAGTCCAGCCAACAGCTTGACTGAAAACTCATGAGACCCTGGGCCATGAGACCCAGCTAAACCACTGCTGGATTCCTGACCCTCAAAAAATATTTTTAGTTTCCAGCTGTTAAGACTTGGGGTAATTTGTTATACAGCAGTAGACAACTAATACAAGTTTACACATTGCTCCATGTCTTTTACATGTCTCCTTTAATCTACATTTTTTTATCCTTGCTATCCTGAAACATATTTGTTGAAGTTAATTTGTCCCATGATTTCCAGAGATTAGGTTTTTCTGATTGCATAGCCACTGTGTTTAACACATTCTCTACATTTCTTAGTATCAGGTTCAAATTTTTGACAAAAGTTTTTAATAGGTGACATGTATTTTTTCCTTTAAGAGGCATATAATGTTTCCTTATTTGTCATATTAGCAGCTGTTGATGTGCAATAAGTCAATTATTCACTAATAATCTCAAAATGATAATTTTCTAATTTTATCATTCCTCCCTCATTTATTAATGTATGTATATAGAAAAACTTCCCCTCATTTATTATTTGGTTACTTGTGGTACAATTCATGTAAGAAAGGCAGGATCAATACTCAATTAATTACCTTTTTAAAAAACTGGTTTTCAAAATAATGAATGATTGCATAACATCCTCCAATGCTGACCAATTAGATGCTTTTTGTAAGTTTTATTATCATTACGAACTCATGAATTAAGGGACATTTGATAATTTCACATGTTCCAATCCATTGCATTTGATATGTTCCATCCTGTGCTCAAAGGATTTCAATGAACCTGTGTGTCCTTATTAATACTCAAACCGTCCCATCTTTGGCCAGAGGGATACTTTTCAGTTGTGTCCTGAGTCAATTTGACATGATCCTAGTATTCTATGGTAGCTTCCTTGCTAAACTGCACAACCAAACGTTCCAGGCTCATCTTGTACATTTCTTGCACCTAGCTGAAATTAACTACTGCTCCAAGGGCTTATGGTATCTTTGGAACAGAGTTGTTTTTTAAAAAATGTATTTTAATGTAGTCTTCTTCTTTATAGGTTTTTCATTTCCCTACCATTAGAGCATAAAGATATCTTGCTATCTTTTCTTCTGAAGGTTTAGTAGATTTTCCTTTCACATTTAAATCTTTAATTCACCTGGAACTGATTTTTCTGTATGGTGTTAAGCAAGGAGGTCCAATTTCATTTTCTTCCATATGGATATCCAGTATCATTTATTGAAATGCTCTTGCTTTTCCCTTTGGCCTGAAATGCTGCCTCCGTCTTAAATCAATATTCCTTATAAGAGTGCATCTATTTCTATACCTGTATTTCAGTACAGACATACTTTGTTTTATTGCACTTAACTTCATTGTGCTTCACAGATACTGTGTTTTTTAAAAATTGAAGGTCTGTGGCAACACTGCATTGAATGAGTCTCTCTGCACCATTTTTCCAAGAGCATTTGCTCCCTTCATATCTCTGTGTCAAACCTGGTAATTCTCAAAATATCTCAAACCCTCCACCAGCAAAAAGATTATAACTCACTAAAGGCTCAGATGAAGCATATTTTAGCAATACAGTATTTTTAAATTAAGGTATATACTTTTTAAAAAAGGATATAATGCTATTTCATACATAATAGAATATAGTTCAATGTAAAAATGACTTTTATATACACTGAGAAACAAAAAAATTCATGTGACTCATTCCATTGTGGTATTTGCTTTACTGCAGTGGTCTGGAACCAAACCAGCAGTATCTCCAAGGTATGCCTGTAGTCCTTCTTCTGACAGTTAGAAAAGGCGGATAAAATAGAAAACAAACATCTGAAAGCATCAGAGAGCTGATGAGGCAGTGGAAAATCCAGATGGAAAAAAAGCCAGAATTGTTGAACCCAGTATGTATGATAGCTTTTTTCTGGGGTATCAGCTGATTCTTGAGAAGATGACTGACAAGCTGAACAAAGCATATGACTAACTCCGTGAGTTAAAATGACAAAAACTGGAGTTCAGGGCCTACCTTGGTTGACTCTACAGACTTTAAGTTGAGATCTCAAAGGTCTATACCCTAGGAAAAAGTTCCAACTAGAAGCAGACCTGCTCAGATTCCAATCATCTCAATCACTGACTAGATTAAGGTGATTTTGGATTAGTAGGGCCCAAAACTCCTGCTAGGAGACATAAATCCTTTCTGCAGAAAATATCATCATTTTAGACCTCTAATTATAATTTCATATACCAGTTCTGGCATTCATCAAAAATAACATAAATTAACAAATTTTTATAAATAAAAATTATATAAGTAATATAAAATAAAAAAAGCCCATAAAAGTAAATAAGACAATATGATAAAAAATAAACACAACAAAGAAACAAAGAAGCATCAGGCAACAGCAGACCCACAGTTACTATACACAAGTTTTTAAATTATTATGCTTAATATGTTTGAGGAAATAAAAGATCAGATTGAGATAGATAACTGGATAGCTAACTGGAAACTATAAAACAGAACCCAACAGAAATGCCTGAACTGATAACAACCAAAAAGATAATAACTGAAATAAGTGCTTTAACATATAAGTTTAACAGGAAATTAGAAACTATTAAAAATAAAAGAATTAATTGAAAGGTAAGAAGTATTCAGAATGAACCACAGAGACAAATAAATGGAAATAAGGGATAAAGTGCAATGATCTACTATACATTTAAGTGGAATACCAGGAGAGCAGAGGGGAGAGAGCAGAGCAGAAACAGTAACTGATAAGAGCTGAGAAAAAACAGAATGAAGACATCAGGTCCTGGATTCAAGATGCATTACAAACCTCAAAATTGAAAACAAACAAATTAAAAAAAAAAAAAAAGAAAAGAAAAGAAAAAAGAAAAAAATGTAGTCACATCATAATAAAACTGCTTCGATTTTTGGACAAACATCTTAAAAACAGCCAAAGGAAAAAACAGATTCCTTTAAAGGGGCAAAAATAAAACTGACATTATTTTTCAAAAAGAGAATTGGAAGCCAAAAGCAGTGGAATGTATCTTCAAAATGATAAAATAGCTACTAACATTTTGCTACAGCAAAAAAGTTCTTTGAAAGTGAAGGTAAAGTAAATAGTTTCAGGATACAAAAACTGAATTTGTTACAACAGACATCTACAAAAGGAAATACTAAAGCATGTTCTTCAGGAGGAAGAAATAAGATCCCAGATAAAAGCTTAGAAACTCCAAGAGTCATGAAGTACAACAGACAAAGTAAATGTCTGAATAAATATAAATGCACATTAATTACATAAAAAGAATAATGTCTTAAGGAATTTAGGAAATATATATTGAGGAAACACAATGTATATAACATGGAGCAGGGTAGTAAACAAAGTTGATGTATTCTCAGGTTCTTACATTGTCCAGGAAGAAGTATAATATAAATTACTAAAATAATATATAACTGTCAGGCTTATGGGTTGGAAGAAATGAAATAATTAAAAATAATCTCAAAGAAGGCAAAAAAGGAGAAACTCAACACAGGAGAGATGGGACAGATGAATACCAAATAACACGGTAGATTTAAGTCCAGGTAAATTAGTGTATTACACGTAACTCAACTAAACAATCCAATTACAAAAATACTATCAAAGCAGATTTTAAAAATACATTCTTGCATATAACTCTTCAGGTTAAAATGCTTTTCCCACTATAGTTATAATAAAATCTAAACCCTTCCCTGGCTTTCAACGCAACCATAACTCAGCCCTTTCCTACCCCCAAACTTACTCGTCTTGTAGTTACTATGCTTCAACCAGGCAGGCCTTCTTTTGGTTCCTGGAATTTCCCAAGGTAGTTCATGCCTCAGGGTTTTGCGTTATTGTCCCCTCTGCAAGCAATGGTTTCCCCAATTTTTGCAAAACTGGATTCTCCTGTCAAATAGGAGTTTAAATAGCACTCTTTTAGAAGCTTTCTTTAGTCACCTAATCTAAAATACTCACCTATTTTAACTCCCTGCCTAGCACTATTTTATATTTTTCTTGCTTACTTATGGTCTATTATCACTAAAATGTAGGAGGGAACCATGTCTGCTCTATTTACCCCACTTTCCCTAAGTCCAAAACAGTGACTAGGACATGGTAGATACTCAATAAATAGTTTATGAATGAATAAAGCTAATTTAGGTTCTAAACAGGTCCTTTCTTATGGTTTTGTTTATTGGCTTCGTGGTGGTTGTTTAGACTTTCCTGACACCACATTGTATCAAATGATATCAAGATCCTATTTATGTACATTAGTAATACAGTATGTTAGTGCATTGTATAATGTGTGTAAAATTTGCAGTTGTCCAACCAATTAGTCAGATATGTAAGTGCCGTCCTCACTACAACTACAATAACAAGTAAATAAAAGTTCAGAGGAAGGCTATCCAACTATCAAAGGGTTGCAATACACTTCTGAAGAACATGTTCATGTTTTCCCCAAATTAGAAAGATGAGAGTAATAAAGGTGGATGTTACAAAGCACAAGTTTTTTTTTTTTTTTGGAAAAAAAAATCCTTTTATACATTGTTAAGTAAAAAAATTAATCAAAAAATATTGCCCCCTTACAGAAAAGTTGTTTTAGAGGGGTAATTCCAGTAATGATGATTGATGCATTTTGGTTACTTCATTTTTTACTCTTTGTTCTATACTTAGGACTTTTTTCACGTCAAAGCAACCATATAATTATGTCTTTCATCAGAAAGACTAGTCTAATAGCTTTTTAAAATAGCAAGATAATATTCCACTAAGTATACATGATAGAAATTTGACCAATCTCTTAATTGCTAACGATCGTTCCCAATTTTTTACTATTATAAGTATTCCTAAAACTAACATTTTTGTCCATAAATTATTTTAAGGGCAGTTTAACTGGAGTGATTTTATCTACAACATTCATTTAAATGGTATTTCTCAAGGGGATGAGGGTGGGCAATACACACAAAAAAAGATTCCAACTCTCTGGGCATTTATGTCTAATTAGGAAAACAATATACATTATGGGGTGGGGTGGGGTGGATTACAAAGGCACCACGTAAGAAAGTGTAATTATATACTGGAAATTTCTTAGAGAAGCCAATCTGGAAAACATTTTGCAAAGAACGTGGAGCTAGACTTTGAAAAAGTGATAGTTCTTACTGGTTGAAAATGTTCCAAGTAGGTGCAGGTGTAGGAAGAGATAACTTAAGTAGTTGAGAACAGTTCTCACTCAGGACAATTTATAGCAAAGCTCAAATAGTAAGCAACCAAGATTTTTATCAAAGAGTGGATTCCTAATTCCTTTCTCAAAAACTACCGAATTTTTTCTTAATCTCCATCATCCACATCATTTTTCCCCTTTCATAATTTCCCCCTTTCTTTGTACCTCTGTCAAAGACTCTCATCTATTTAAGTAATGAAAATAGGTAAATCCCTCTACTTCAAGGCATGTAACCTTACATAACATTATAATTACTCTGTGGGATAAAAAAAGACTAGGAGATGCTGCCTTAAAACATACTGTATGCATTTTAATATTTAAAAATATTACTGTAATAGAAATAAAAACATTAAAGGATATTAACCAAGGGTTATTTATCAACTTGCCATACGTCAAATAAGGAACATAGAACCCCATGATCTATTAAAAATTAGCAGATAACGAATACTGACTGTGATTTCCTTTTGTGGTTTTACTCTGGCAGGAATGGATTCCACCCTAATAATTTCAGTCTTACTGTCACATAGGAGGATATGCTTTCTGAACCTCAATAAGGCTGTCAGGTTTAGGACAGATGTAAGACCCCCTATGTAGGAAATGAAAGAGTAAGAATTCATAGTACGTGTTGTCACTGACAGACTGATAGCCACTTTCCTTCTTCACCTTTTATTCCTCAAGGATAGCAGCTGCTTTCCAGATACACCAGCAAACGAGACTCCAGTCCTCTCTACCACACTTAACCATTTGCGGATGCCCTGAGGCTTGTCTGTTTACAACCTTGTCCCACACAGCAGAATTGGAACTCTCTGGATTCATGCTCAATAGGATCTGTTTCACGTAATATTTCCCAGCCCCACCCCACGCCCAGCTGTTTCCAATGTTAATACTTATTCTTGTCACTGATCATCACGCCATTCATCCCCCAATAAACAAAATTTAAAGTAAAAACAATTCATACTCCCAGTCTCTATCCCCCTTTCTAATATAAAGCAACTGCCCTGTGCATGCTTCTTTTGGATGGCTCAAAATTCTGACTTCATAGCTTGGATATCATACTTTCAAGGTACTTTAGTAAGGGGGATGAAACTTAACATCTCTAACCACCTCTGTCAACTCAACTTTTCTAAATTCTTCTGAAACTTCCTAGTTTCCCTTCGCAATTCCAGCTTTGCGACAAAACTAGACCCTATGGCAAAAAGAGATCCCACAGATGAAAGTGCAGATACAGCCAGGATTTAAGCAAGGATCCCCAAATTAGGAGATTAATTTTTGGGTTAAAAATACTCTGTATATACATTTCAAGCCTGCCACTAATACTATGTACAGCCAAATAAAAAGATAGAGGTGACAGGTACAGAAAACAACACAAAATTCTGAAGGTACATGGGAGTTCTTTTTTGAAGAAAGAGCCAACAACAACATAAAATTAGGAGGTATACGGGAGTTTGACTTTTTCCCTTCTGATTTTAAACTAAAAGGAAACCGTCCATATTAGAATGTATTAAACAGGCAGAATTCTCTTCCCGGTTTCCCTGCGCTTGGTGGATGTCCTTCTGGCTTCAGCTGGTATCTGTGAATAGCGAAGAAACTTCTCACGATCAGATTCCACTGCCCTGAGGAAGGGTAGAGCTGGAGGACCCGATAAAGCCGGGAACAAGACGACAAAGGGACACGTCTGTGGAGATCCGGAAAGTCTCCAAGAAGGGACAGTCAGAAACACGAGAAAGTAAAAAGAGAAAGAGCGTGACTGAGCCGAGGTAACTACTGTGTTGTCTCAGCCAGAGCGCGGTCTGCGGTTTTCTTCCGCACTAAATCCGCCGGATCTGGGGTTGGCTCCCACTCCATTCACCAACCTGCACCTCCATCACCTTCCAAAGCGAAGGTGCGCTCTCGCCCAAACCATCCAACCTACCTCCGGATCCTCGCAGGCGCGACAGCGGCGCGCCGTCCGCCCACCTACCTGTGCTGCGCCTGCGCCTCCCCGGCGCGCTCTCAAGGTCAGCACCGCCCCCAGCCTCTAACCTAGCACCCACGGAAGTGGCAATAGAGGACGTCCTGCGTAGCCTCACCTCTGCGTGGCGTAGGGTCGCCGGCGTTCAGGAGAGGGGAGGGACTTCCTGTCCCGCGCGAGCAGGACTTCCGGCAGAGCCGGAAGACCCGCTCTCTCGCTGTGTGGAGTGGATCCCGGGTGCAGGGTCGGGAGCGGAGGTCAGGGACGGTCCCGGCGACTTCAGGGCGTCTGGCCCACGACCTGTCCTTGACGCCATGGTGAGTCTATCTGTGAGGGCTGGAGTAACAGCAGTGGGGAGGAAGGGGCCGGGAGGTCAGTTCTGTGAAGGGAGCGGGTCGGGTACTCAACTGAGGATGGAGCGGGAGGGAGCAGTAGGATGAGCGGTAGGGCAGGACCTACCACCTGTCCCAGAACGCCGAGGCCCCGGAGGAAGCAGTTTCTGTCCTACCCAACCGCTAGATCTGTCCAGGAGTACGGGGTAGATAGTCAGAATGTTAATGGCCCTTCACTGTGTACGGCCTGTGGGGCCAGGTGGTCCCATAATTGACCTTGCCCGGTTGATCGTCTCATTTCATTCCTCTGATGCAGAGCAGTGGCCAAGAACTTCAGATCTTAGAATGCCTTTAGCTAGCCTATACAGGTGAACACAGCAGATCCTCTTCTTGTAGAGGATCAACACCTGTAACTTAAACAGCAAAGTCAGTTATCTTTCGAATTAAGGCATTTGGAATTGGAAAAGGTGTCAAATAAATCCTGCCCTAATAAGGAGGGTCTTTATTCGAAAGGAACATTGCAATTGTAAGGGCAAGGGGGAGGGAGCTGTTGGAGTAGGGAGAATGTCCTGACCTTAAGGTCTGCAAGAATCTCAAAGGTTAGGCAAAAGGGTTTTTTCTTTTATAGGGAGGAGTAAACAAGGCTAAAAAGAACTGGGTGTGCGGAAGTGAGATCAAAGGGTCGTTTGATTGGACAGTAGATCAGAGAACATTTTACCCTCAGGCCTGTGTGTTCTGGGGAAGAGCTGTTTAGGAGGAGCTGTGTCTTGTTTGAGGCTGCGGGTGGGCCAAAGTTCAGGAACCTGGGGGAAGAAATCTTAAGCAAAATTTGGTTAGCATTTTGTTCCAATTGATCTATGAGAAGAATTCAACTAGTGATTTATGAAGCAAAGAATAGGAGTTTGCAGATGCTATGTTTGGCCTTGTTATAGGTTAACAAGGAGGTGGGTCATTCCTGAGTCTTACCTAAGTCCTATGAGGACTGGTTGTTCTTTGCGATAAGCTGTTTTCTGAACACAAGAAGGTGGCAGCTGAGGGGATTTCTCCTGCTTTTTCCAGTATCACAGGGATCCAGTAATGTTCAACACTGTCAGTTGCTTGACTATATAAAAAATTTCAAATTCTCACCTGGAGGAGATTCTGTCTTGGAATTTAGTTTCAGTTTGCCATATTTTTTCAGGACCAAATGTTGACATCATTTAGCTATTGTGTATAATGATTGACTTTTGAATGACTTGTAGAAACTTAACTGACTGAAACAGAACTTCAAAATAACGCGGTTCCTGGTGCACTCTACCAGCTAACCTATGACTCTTGGGCATGTGTGTTTGTTTATTTTAACCTCATGACTAGTACAATTTGTAATAATTAAGAGTTTTTTTCTCCTTTCATATCAATAAAATTAGACAAAGATAAGGAACAGTAGAACTGAAAGATAATAACTAGCTTAACCATCTCTCCCTCTCCCCTGCCTTGCCCCCACCTCCCATTTTATAAAGGGAAGAATCTGAGGTCTAGAAATAGACAGTGACTTACCTAAGGTAGCAACAGTTTGGCCCAGTCTGAACTGTAACTCAGATCTCCAGTTTTGAAATTTAAGCTCATATTTTGATAACTTGATCTGAAAAGTTGAAGAGAAAGTGTAATTAAAATCTTTAAATTTATAATTGTGCCAGAGAAGCTGAACGTGAACCTATTCTCAGTATTCTGTAATACTAAAGCCAGCTCTAAAAAGGTAGTTTTAAGATTAAGTAAAATGTCACTTAAGAGAATGTCACCAGGGGCCAAGTAGTTGACTCCATTTTGGTATTGCTTTTATTTCTGAGTTAATTACTAACCTCTGGGCTTTAGCTTTCCTGGCTATGAAATTGATAAGGTCTGTATATGCATGGGTGGGCAATGCCTGGAATCCCTTCAAAAGAAAGGGTTTAGTCATTCAGTGAAGTGAATAAGGTCTGAAATTATTTAGGATTCAGCTTAGTTGAATTGAGATCTTGTGCACTACTTGGGCTATAATGAAAAGAGAGTAGTACTTGAACTCAGAAAACCCAGATTCTGCCCATTATTAATTATATGAACTTAGCAAAATCATTCAACTTAGATAAGAATTCCAATTTCCTTCTAGATAAGAGACTTGGAACTTGACGGGAATTAAAACACCTTTTAACTCTTATATTTATGATTCTGTGACTTCACCAAGGACTTTTTCAGAATTTTCAGAAAGTTTCTGATGAAGTAAAATTGTATCTGATTTCCACTCTCCTTCCCACCCCACTTTGGTTTCTCAAGTTTGATTTTTTTTTTTTTTGCTAATTCTCCTTTTCATTTTTTAATGTATCATGTAGGTAATACTTAGAATTTGTTGATACGTTTGACCAAGTATTTCACTACTGTCTTAAAGGCTAAAACAGGATGGAAAACAAAGCCTTGGGACACTTTGATTTTATTTTTGTTTTAATTGATAAAACTCCTATGATCCAGACTAAAAATACTGAGTATTCACTCTTAATTTTTTTGCTGTCATGTTGTGAAAATGGATAGTCCGTAGAAAATTTACTGAAGGAATAAAACTTTGTTTTATTATCCTTTTCTTTTTGAAAATTATAGAACATCTAATCAGATGGCTTTCCCCACAAGTTAGTGTGATTTGTGAGAGAAAAACAGATTAGAATTAACTCCTGGAATTGCAGGAATCTCATGGCTTGTTTTATCTATATAGCATACTGTGGAAACTTCTACCGATGAGATTGTGCTGTTTGTGTTGATAAAAAAAAAAAAAGTTTATGAACCTCTGCCTTAATCAGAATTAAGGAGAAAGTTTTCTTTTGAGGGGGTAAGGAGGGATGTTGGGAAGAGATAATGTGGTAAATGTTAGAGGAGAAATATATGTAATATATTCAAAGAGTTATACAGAGGAAAAGTGATTCAAATGAGGGTGGGGAGCGGGCAGGAGTCATGTAATAGGTGACTTTAAGTGAGTTTTGAAAAGTGGGTTAGGACACTAGTTCTTAACTTGAAATGCTTGAGATGCTCTCAACCTGTGATGCTAGAGGATTAAAATGCTTATCTGGGCTCCATTTTTGGAGGGGTGGAGTTTCAGAATCTAATTTTTAATGTGTTTTACTGGTAAGTCTGAAACTGGTAGTCCTTAAACCTCACTTTGAAGGAACTCTAATGCAGAATTTAGAAACTTTGGAGATATTGGAGTATTTGTGCTGAGTGATAATCAGACATGTGTAGTTTGTTGATATGGTGGATTACTTTAATTGACTTTTGAATGTTGAACCACCCACAGATACTTGGAATAAATTCCACTTTGTCATGGTGTATAATTCTTCTTGTATATTGTTGGATTTGACTTGCTAGTATTTTGTTTAGGATTTTTGCACCTATAGTCATGAGAGACACTGGACTGTGGGGTTTTTTTCCCCCCTTGTAATACCTTTGCCTGGTTTTGGTATTAGGGTAATGCTGGCCTCAGAATGAGTTAGGAAGTATTTCCTCTGCTTCTGTCCTCTTAAAGAGATTATAGAGAATTGGTAAAATTTCTTAAATGTTTGGTAGAGTTCACCAGTGAATCCTACTGGGCTGGGTGCTTTTTGTTTTGGAAAGTTATT
Organism: Camelus ferus; assembly: GCF_009834535.1. Lineage (NCBI taxonomy): Eukaryota > Metazoa > Chordata > Mammalia > Artiodactyla > Camelidae > Camelus > Camelus ferus. The sequence goes on along the minus strand of NC_045698.1, from coordinate 59,017,383 downwards.
AATGGATCCAGTTTCTTTAATAAATACAGGCATTTCAGAATATGTATTTCTTATGTCAGTTTTGGCAAATTTATCTTTCAAAGAATTGGTTCATTTCATCTAGGTTATAAAATTTGTAGGCATAAAGTTGTTCATAGTGCTCCTTTATTATTCTTTTAATGTCCTTGGATCTGTAGTGATATTCCCTCTTTCATTTCTGATATTAGTAATTAGTGTCTTCTCTTTTTTTCTTAGTTAGCTTGTTCAAAGACTTACTGATTTTATTGTTCTTTTCAAAGAACCAGCTTTTGGTTTCATTGATTTTTCTCTGTTGGTTCCATCTTTTCAGTTTCATTGATTTCTTCTCTGATTCATATTATTTCTTTTCTTCTGCTTACTTTGGATTTAATTTGCACTTTTTCTTATTTCTTATCCTTAGGTGATCCTTAGGTGATTGATTTTAGATCTTTTCTAGTATATGCATTCAGTGCTATAAATTTCTCTCTAAGCACTGCTTTTACTTTACCCCATAAAATTTGAAAAGTTGTGTTTTCATTTTCATTTAGTTTAAAATATTTTTAATTTCTCTTGAGATTTCCTCTTTGATCTATGTGTTAATTTAGAAATGTGTTGTTCAGTCTCCATGTATTTTGAGATTTTCTAATTATTTTCTGTTACTGATTTCTAGTTTAATTCCATTGTGATCTGAGGGTAGACATTGTACAATTTCCATCCCTTTAAATTTGTTAGATGTTTTATGGCCCAGAATGTGCAGCTTGAAGGATGGATTCTGGTGAGGTTTCATCAGTTAACCACATAGTGGCAAAGATTTGGGTTTCTTCTTAGTTCTCTGACTTTTCCACTACTTTCCAAAATAGGCTTAGTTCACATAATAGTAGAGACTATTCTCTTGGTTACCATTTGGTTGATTGAAGATTGACTCTTAAAATTATTTATATTTTGGGTGTTGACCACTTTTTAGATAATTAATTTGTTTGCTCTGGGATAAAAGCTTAAAGCAAAATTAAGTTGATTTTAGAAAATGAGAAGATATTTTCTATAATGGTCATTTCTAAAAGAGAATTTACTGTTTTCTTACTGCTGTGCCATGATTTTCCCATGTTACTAAGTCAAGAATGAACACCAACTTGCCTCAGAGGAACTTTGAAGAAATAAACCTGTTCTGTAAACTGCCTTCCTACTCTTTCTATAACACTTACCCTTGAGTTATGGGGGAAAAAATCTTAAAGTCTTGGTGAAATGAACATTCTCTTAGTTTTGATTGAACTGAGTATGCCTTTTGTTTCACCAGACACTTAAAAGTCATGCTCTTACTTCAAAAGTATTTATTTGGTCTTTCATTTATTGTTTATTAAGCACCATCTTGTATGTCATGTATTGTTTTGGCAACAGGCATGTAATTGTTTATAAAACAGACATTCCTACCTTTATGGAGCTTATGTTTTATTAGAAGAGTCTGATGATAATCAAATAAGACATAATATATGTTAATTGTTGTAAGTGCAACAAGGAAAGATAAAACAGTAAGGGAATAGAAAATGATTGGAGTGGTTAATTTAGGTAGAGTATTTATGGAAAGCCTCAATGAGGAGGCGACAACAGATCTGAATTCATATATGTATGTGTGTGCACGTATATATATCTGTGTATACATACACACACATACACTCAGCCTATATACTTGGTATCTTTGAGTACATATTTATGAATGGCACCCTAAAAAAGTGTTGTAATGTCAAGCATAAAGCTTATAATGTCTTTAGCTATAGTATAAATCTTTCAGTAAAGTTATATATTATCTTTCCATACAGTGAACAGAAAAATTGTTTTTAAAACACTACATATTAGTAGATGATATTGTATTTTATTTAATAAATTGCATTTTTTGTGCTGCATAATTTTGGTCTTTTAAGTTATTAGAGTTCTTCAGAGGATACAACTTAGTCACTCAGAATATCCTGATTTTTACATCGTATCTTTTACTTATATAAAACAGATTTATTAATTCTGTTGTTAAAGTAGAATTAAATATCTTTTATGTTCTGACCCTAAACAAAAGATTTAGAAAAACCTGAAACAGTTTCAGCTTTTGATACTTTGATGTTGAAGTGCTTAGTGTCTGATTATGTTTTATTTATTTAAAAAAATTTTTAAGATATTATAAAAACCAATCTGCTCAAACATGCATATCTTTAAAAATGACTTTGGGAAAAGTACAACGAATAGATGGCATTGAAAGTCTGCTTGAACTAGAACTAGATGACCTCTATAGTTTGTTTCAAGGTTCTATGGTTCTGAATATGTGTCTTTGAGAATATTGTTGATGTACATTTAGTTGAATGTACATTTAGTTGAATGTACATTGAGGGAACAAAGGAGGGAATCTTCAATTTTATGAAGTTTAAGAAAAGTTTCACAAAGGATCAATTAGACTAGGTCTGTAAGGGTAAGTGGAAGTTTGTCAGGTGGATGAGAAATTGAATTTTATTTTTTTCTCAATAACAATAATAGCTACATTTATTTAGCAGTTAATAACTATCTATTCCACTTACATTGATTAAATCCTTTTGAAATAATTCAGTTCTTGGGTTTTTTTCAGCCTCCTATTTTTTTTTTTTACATCCATGTTTTACCTACTTTTTTTTTTTTAATCTCTATTTTACAGAGTAGAAATGGAGGCACAGTAAAACTAGAGTTACTCATCCAAAATTATACAGCTGGTGGTGGTGGGATTTGACTTCTGACTCAGGCTGTTTGGCCACTCTACTGTTGTGTCAACCTTACTATTTATCTTTGATAAGGTTTAACTTATGAAAGGATTGAATTTCAAAAATATTTTCCTACAGAAATATAAGTGGTGATTATAGTTTTAGAAAAGCCTAGTTACTATCTAATTTTGCATCTTATATAGTGTTAGAGAAATTACTACTGTCATGTGTAGCACTAATGATTGGCATTTCTCAGATGCTAGATACACCCGACACTGCTGCAGTGAGTCAGAGTAAGGATTCCCTCATGTTCTTTCCACATGAGCTGCTTTCAGAATTAAGGCACTCCTTCCTACCAAACCATTAATTTCCTTTAAGCTTGGAGATGAACTTCTAGTAACCCTGATGAGGTGAGGGGCAATTAGAGAACTGGAGATGTAGACCTGTGGTGAATTGAAATTTCTTATCAGTTTAAGCATTCAGTGTGTCACATGTGTTCCGAGCCTGTCTCACTGTCCATTTTCCTGAGGGCTCTAAGGATTGACTTGTTCCTTTTCTTTCCACTTGGATTCCACCTATTGTTTGCAACTAGAACTATATTTCCTCCCTGAGTTGCAAAGAAGAACATAAACCTTCTCTTCTTTCCCATATGTTCAGTACACACAGTAAAGATTTTACTGCTAGAAGAATTTGCAAAAGTCATGTAACTTCTGGCTGACCATAAACTAAATAATTATCTAGCTAGCTAGCTATTTATCGTAAAGATCCTTTAAGGAAAAAAAAAATAGAAGCACTAGATGATAATGATGAATCTTTGCAATACATTCTTGGAAGTAGAGAGATTTGGATTGTGAAGAAGAGATGAGATGGAAAAACTAAGGGGCATTGAAGAGAGAAAGGGAGACTTTTGTCCACCAGTGAAAATCACTGGTGAAGAAGGAACTTCAACAAGCTGTTCTGCTCCATATTATAAATACATGATTCTAGACTGCCATCAGTTAATGTCCTGGGTAAGGCACTTCTACTGCTGTTGCTGTTTTTCTCTTTTAAATAAACTTACACTTTTATCTTTGTGATAAATTGTAGAAGCCTTTTGAAATAGTAATCTGAATTGCTTATTTTTTTAATACAGTTTCAGTATCTGCCCTTTACACAGTGCTTAGCTGATTTTTGTTATCTTTTACCTGTTGATTGCCACTGTTTGCCTGTATGCAGTGATCACTTAGAAAAAGCACTGCCATAGTTCCCTGCTTTCTTTCCTTGAAAGAAAGTCATACTGGAGGATTCTGCCCTACCAAAACTTCATTGACTGAAAGTTGACTAAGTATTTTTTATCATTTTAGAAGATTTTGGCCATTTTTATGGTGAGTATAAATGAGTGATTAGAAAATAGTTCAAATTCTTTATGGTTTATGGGCATATGTATGTAAGCATAAATGTTCCATGACTAGAATCATTTGTTTCTGGATACTGTCTTGTTCAAAAGAGAAGCCATGCCTTTTTTTCCTCAAAAAGTTTTGCTTTTATTAGTAGTTAAATTCATTAGTAGAATTTTGCTTCTGTTTAAATCTATGCTTCCTGCCTCCTTCCAATGCTTTCCCCACTAGGTTAATTAAAATTAAGACAGTGACACCTCACTGTATCATTTATTTGTAGACAGTTAGGTTGTTTGGATAGGTCAGATGTTTCATGTTGAATGTATTAATCTTTTCCTAATCCAATTTTTAAGACAAAAAGGAAGTGAAAAAGAATCTGGATAACTGCAATTAGAATTAATTGCCAACAAAGTATGTTTTCCAGTCAGGAGGGACAGATGAGAAAGCTTTGCTAAAGTTCCGTCGTGTAAGTAGTAACTTTAACTGAGACATTAGTTCTTTAAAACTATTTCCTAATTTTGATTTCAACAAACATTTATTGGCTACTTGATTTTGATAGAGAGTTTCTCAGTCATTCCTCTCAGAAGTTGTTAAGGTTATCATGGCTTTCTCTTGATAGCTACTAAAGTTTTTTTCAGATCATAAAGTGAATCACTTAATAAGAGAGAATTGGCTAGGTATCTCAGAAAATTTTTAAAAAATGACTGTTGGACTATTGGCATTCAGAAATCTCCTGAGAGAAACTCCTGCAAACTGCTAGTCGAGGTGAGAATGCTGAGCAGTGGGCTAGGTGTACTCCTTTACTTTAAGTTGGAACTCTGATTTCCTTTCAAATCTCCTATAAATGTTATCTTATTTAATTCTTAAGAGGAAGGGATAATTATTCATTCCTGTTAGCAATACCTGCATATCATAGGCTTTGATGATGGCTCAGAAATGGTAAATATGTGAATGCCAACAATCCATTGTTTACTTAATTAAAATATTATACCCATCATCAATAAGGTCTTTTACAATTTTGGAGATCATTTGCCAACTCTTGTCATTTTGTGGATAAGGAATGAGTCCCAGAGAAGGCTTGTCTAATTGCTGTACTATTGCTAGTTAGTGACAGAACTACCTCGGTTCTAGTGTGTTTAATTATTCAACATATTAAAATATTCACAATGAATGCATTTTTTAAACAGTTAACATTACGGGTGCATGTTCAGTTTTCTTGGCTTTTGTATATGGCTTAAAATTTAGAGCTAAGCTGAAGTTTTAGTTTTAAATTTGTTTAATGAAGCTTTGTGCACTTACCGAAGTTATAAATTTTAGTTTGTTTGAAAGAATTTGCAACACATATTGCATTAAATTGAGAGGATTATCTTGTAATAATAGCTATAACTCTTCCTCTGAGGTATGTAAAAAGCACAGTATATCGTCTTTTAATCTTAAGTTGAAAAATTTTCTTCTTTATGCTAAATAAAGTTCAATGTTCAGCACATATGGGAACCTGAATGTAGTGAAGAACAGTGGGCAAATTTATACTTTATGCTTTTATCCTTTTATTTCATCTAAAATGTAAATACTCCACTTGTATTGAAATCCTGCCATGTAAGGCACTTTCCTGGGAGTAGGACTTGTACTGAAGAAATGAGATGAATACAGTTTTTAGTGGGAGAGGAGAGACCCTTAAATCACAGCTGAGCATGATAAAGGCTATTTTTGGAATTACACATGTTTTTTAGCAAGGAAGGTTTCCTAGAGGAAGTGAATGTTGAGGAATGAAGAGGAATTGATTTGGACAAGCAAGATGATTTGCACATGTCAAATATAAGTTTATTAGTTTTGACTAATAGCTTTTTTGAATATAGATCTGTAGAGATATTTTCTATAATGTCAGGAAATACTCTTGCAGTTAAGAAAGAGTGGCAGAAGTTAGGGATGTGTTCTTCCATTGAACCTTTTGTTTGTTACTTATCAGTATTATAATGAAAAATTTATGTGTGTTTTGGCTAGAGATAAAGTAGCTTATTAACATCTTTAAAAATATTTCATTCTTCATCAACATTTTAATGACGATATGGTATTGCTTTATGAGATACTGCATAATTTATTCAACCCACTGTAACTGGAAAATTATCTCTTGAAATAAACAACTATTAATTTCAACATTAATATGTTAAAATGGCTTATGGATTATATTTATTTAATATTTAATTAAAATGTCCTCTATTCTTGTGAAAAAGTATCTTTATCCTTGCCCTCTATTTGTTGTTGGTCTTCCACTTTGCCTTATCAGTTTATATTGAAGAGAATATCTTAGGTTTATTTCTAAGTTTAGTCAAATTCTGAAAAATGGCTTTCGTTTCATCATCTTCAGCAGAAAGTCAGGAGCTGCTGTTTTTGAATATAGTTATGTCAAATTCATGTGTTCTACTATGTTGTAGGTCTAATTAAGATATTTAGGTTGCATCTAGGCATTGTATTGAGAGTTTGTAGTTTTTGACCTTAGTTTTAAAGTACATTAAATTTTTTATTCTGAATCAGGAAATAGTAAAAATTTCTGCTTGTTCTGTTTACTTTAAAGAAATTAAAAATATACTTTGTGCTGCAAAACAATGATTTTGGCAAACCAAACTAAGTCTGTAAGCATTTAAATTTGAAAAGCTATGTGTTTTGAGTTCAAATCATAGTTGTTGATAATTACATTTTTCAATTCCCTTTGTATCATCTCACCATCTATGTATATTATATATACCTTTATTTGTAGTAATAATTTGAGCTATATGAAATTGCTGTTTTGTAGGTCAGAACAGCTAAATACCTGATTTCATAGGATTCAATCAACAAGTCTATATTAAATATCAACAGGTGACTTTATCCGAATTCTTTGACTGTTTTCCTACCAACATCTTTTGTTTTTTCATTTCATTTGTTCAGCAAAGCCCTCCTTTTCTTATGTTTAGGTCTGTTTATTGTGTCTGTAAGAGCTGGAGCTGTGGTGTACAACCAGATAAAAGGCCATAATAACCCATATAATCAGCCCTAGGATTCTAGAAATATCTATGGGGAGTAATTTTCCTTGCTTTTTCATGATTATTTTTTGCTTTTACCTGCTTTGGCATTGTATGGAAGAATTTCTCTTCTGGTTGAAATTTAGACAACCCTCAGTTCTCTTGAAGAACCTCTTGGAAGTAATTGTCTTTAAAAACACAGCTTGGGTCTGTCAGTCAACATGTTTGAGTTCATCAAACCTTTCTTCTCAAATTTCTAGACCTCCTCTTGGACACATTGCCAAGATCCTGACCTTGGTATGGTTATTCTTCAGGATCTCTCAAACTTTGTCCGCTTTGGTGCTTTCTTTGGCTCTCTTGGTCAGCTACTTAACTGTCCTGCAGATTTAACCTCAAATTCCAGATCAGTCATTTCTCTGATGTTGTACCTGAACTACTGAGTCATGTAGACTTGAATTGCTTGGCAGTCACTTATTCAGTTCTTATGTTACTTTTTTGTTGAACTTCTCAGGACTTTCTGCCCCTCTCCTCTTTTGTCTTACAGCTTAACTCCCCACCCCATCATGGTTCTTAGGAAATGATCTGAGGACTTTGGAATGATATATAATGTGCTTTCCAAAATGACTGTATTCAGTGGAAAGCCAGATATCAAGAACCTTGACCTGTTTTTTCCCCTGCCCTAGTCACGCTATGTAACTTCTGAAGACCTCAGTTTTTAAATTTAATACAGTCTCTGCACCTATTTGTACCTCTGTTCAGTAGGACAGGGTCTTATAAAGTTTTACTTTCAACTTATGCCTTTAGTCTCATCTATTTCTGACTCTTAAGTGATTAAATTCCCACAGTTAACTCCTTTCTAGATTATTTAACAGTCCCCGTATATTGATTCCTTCCCTTTTGCCTTAAACATGTACATTTTCCCCCTTATAAAATGTATTTTTTATGTGAACCACTCTTGTAATTGTCAGAGATTCCTCTTATTGCTTAATTTTTCCAAGGAATAATTATGCCCATTATCTTGTCTTTACATAATCACTTAAGTTTAATCCTTACCTACTGATACTTTTCTTGCAGAGATAATTATTAATCTCACGCCTAATGCCTTTTTTCCTCTAAAAAAATCTTAATTCTTTTAGATTTTGCTCTTGGTTTTGAAACTGTTTTAGTTCAGCTCTTAGGGTGTTGCTTGGACTATTTCAGCGGATTTCTAATTTAGCTCTTTACTTCCAGTTACTTTCAGCCCTCCACTTTATTTTTCCACTATAGTGGCAGGAATATCCTTCCAAAATATATTTGATTTAGTTACTTTTAGGCTTAGGGTCCTGTACTTACTTCTAAGTACCTACAGGAGAGTCCGTTGTGTAGAACCCTTACCAAAATCTAGCCATGTGAAACTGCTCATTCTTCGGGCTCATGCCATGGATCTTCTTTGTACAAATAGCTGTATCTGTCTAAACTTCTGTTCCTTTCCTATCTGACAGTGGGATACTACTTTAACCTTGTAACACTAGTTTAGATGTCACCTCTGTGAACAAGTCTTTCTCAGCTGTCTCATGTGGATTTAATCACTCCCTTTCTTGGAATGCTCCCATAACAGTGGGCACTGACCTCTACTCTACTGCTTATCACATATTATTGTAGGTGCCAATGAGTGGTGGTTAACATTTTGAGAGTTTGATAAAATCAACACATGATAGAAGAAATGAGTTTTCCTTTCACCTTGAACATAGATATGGATTGTTTCCAAGACCTAAGTAGACTAGACTGTAACCAAATCAGTAGTATTTACATAACAAAAGATAGACAAAATTTTAGATAGTTTTTTGCCTACAGAAATAGGATTGGAAAGTAGTTTTATCATTTGGAAGTCTAGAAAAACAGTTTAAATAACAAGATATTTATCCAGAACTATTTAGGGTTGAGAATATTTTACAGTCTTGAGGGCTGTTTTGTGTATTTTCTTCAGACTTCAGCACTGCCTGAACAAAGCATCCCTCATTGCTGCCTTTTGCACTAAGTCATTACTTACCAAGCAGCTTGCTTATAATTTTACTTCAGTAGTATCATTAAGACAGTAATCCAGTGGAGCACTTGGTGAACTTGAACATCTGATCCTCTTGATAGCTAGCTTATGTCTCACTGTAAACTAATTGATAAAACTCTTATAAACCTGATTATTGCCAGTCTGTCTCATGGAGATTGATTATACCAGAAAAACATGTTTTGTGTGTGTGTTCTGAATCGTGGAGGCTGCAGCCAAGGTGCTGTCCCTGGAAGCCTGTCGGAGGCTTGTTAGTCCAGTCCCTTGAGTTTCCTTCAGTCTACAGCTTTTCTGTCAGTGGCTCTAGGATTCTACCAGTCACCCAAACTAAGACATCCTGAAATAACCTTTGAGACATTTCCTGTCTTTTTCTGTAGTTGTTTTCCTTCATGTTCAGTCACACTCAAAGTTTGATTGGTTTTCTACTGATGTACTTTTATTTTTGTTCTTTCCTTCCTAGTTTCAGCTGCTTCTACCTTAGTTTTAGGTTTTTCTCTTTAATTGCTCAATATATTGCTGTGTCTGATTTTCCTCATATGTTACTTGCATCCTCCTACCCCTGCCTGTTAAAAGCCTACCTAGGTGATCTTTGTAACACCTCTGCTCAGTGCATCCTCTTGGCTTTAAAGACTCTCAACAATCTAAAATTCTATCGTCATCTTATTTCTCACAGTTCTTTGTCATATGCTAAAGTCTGCTTTGGTTGAGCTGGGCTTTTTGCTGTCCCATGGTTACTCCGTTCACATTTGTCATTTAGCCTGGAATTCCCTTTCTTGACTTCAGTTTTTTCATCTATATGAAACTTTTGTGTCCAGTTTTTTGAATTTTTATAACTCTTGTTCATAGTACAGTTTTGTACTCCAGTATTCTCTTAATATATTTGTTGTTATCTAATATGGTAATGTTGGATTGTAAGTTCTGTTAGGACAGATTGTTTTGTAGTAGTGTCATTCATTTCATCAGATGTCAAGGGCCCTCCTGTGTGTAATTACTCTGAGTATTTGGGATATAATAGTCAGTGAAACAAAAAAGTCCTTTGCCACGTTCCTAGTAATAGCCAGGAAGATATTGGATGTATGTTAGGCAGACAGCCTGTACTTGTTAATTAATTTTTTGTTTGCTTTTCCCTTTTATAGATATAAATAATTTTTATAGTGATGCAATTTGAATTTGTAGTTTTTTTTAACATTGTTTGGCTGAGACCCTAACTCATTTGTCACATAGTATATAGTGATTCTGTATAGTTCTTATAACCATAGTAAGAGAGCCTGCACCCCTTCTTCCTTCAGTACTGCTACTACCTGTGGTACAGGTCCTCCTTTCATACCTGGGCAGTTGTCTTAATGTTGCTGGGCTGTCCATCATCCAATCTTTACATGGTATCCAGAGAAATTTTTCTTAAATATTGATCTGGTCATGTTACTTTTCCTGGGTTTCCTTATTGTTTTCAGATTAAATTCTAAACCTGTAAGTTTTGCCCTTCAGTATCTGGTTTTGGCCTACTGTCATCCTGTGTGAAGCAGACATCACTGATGGCTCACCAGTGAAGTCCACTGAGTCTTGACTTATGCTTGACCTTCCTCAGTGCTGTTTCACAGTTTTTTGCCTCTCTTTTTGCTTTGTTCTCATAGACTCCTCTGCCTATCCTCTCATCACTTTGTATTGTAAGGGTCCATTTACTGTCCTAGTGGACTGAATGCACATTGATGGCAGGGAGTGTGCTGTTTCTCCCTATTGTGTGCAAGTGATCGAGTGTTCAGCGCCTGTAGTTTGTTGCTCTATAGATGTTTAGTGAATGCACTGAAATGACTTAGTGGAAAAAGCATTAGGTTGGAAATTAGGGGTCTGGATTCTGGATAAGTCTGTGACTGAGTAGTTCTGTGGTCTTGGCTATTTGGACCCTGATTTCCTCGTTTGTAAATTGTTCAAAGATGGTTTGTTTAAATGCTCAAAATGTGAATTCAAAGTTTTATGTGAGTCTAGATTGAAATAACAAAATTCACACCTTCTTTTGTTTTTTTTATTTTTTTATTTTTAAAAAAATTTTTAAACATTTTTTATTGAGTTATAGTCATTTTACAATGTTGTGTCAAATTCCAGTGTAGAACACAATTTTTCAGTTATACATGAACATACATATATTCATTGTCATATTTTTTTTTTGCTGTGAGCTACCACAAGATCTTGTATATATTTCTCTGTGCTATACAGTATAATCTTGTTTATCTATTTTACATATGCCTATCAGTATCTACAAATTTTGAACTCCCAGTCTGTCCCTTCCCACCCCCTTCCCCCCTGGTAACCACAAGTTTGTAGTCTATGTCTATGAGTCTGTTTCTGTTTTGTATTTATGTTCTTTCTTTCTTTCTTTTTTTTTTTTTTGAGATTCCACATATGAGCGATCTCATATAGTATTTTTCTTTCTCTTTCTGACTTACTTCGCTTAGAATGACATTCTCCAGGGACGTCCATGTTGCTGCAAATGGCATTATGTTGTCGTTTCTATGGCTGAATAGTATTCCATTGTATAAATATACCACATCTTTATCCAGTCATCTGTTGATGGACATTTAGGCTGTTTCCATGTCTTGGCTATTGTAAGTAGTGCTGCTATGAACATTGGGGTGCAGGTGTCTTTTTGAAGTAGGGTTCCTTCTGGATATATGCCCAGGAGCGGGATTCCTGGGTCATATGGTAAGTGTATTCCTAGTCTTTTGAGGAATCTCCATACTGTTTTCCACAGTAGCTGCACCAAACTGTATTCCTACCAGCAGTGTAGGAGGGTTCGCTTTTCTCCACAGCCTCTCCAGCATCTGTCATTTGTGGACTTTTGAATGATGGCTATCATTGTAGGTGATATCTCATTGTAGTTTTGATTTGCATTTCTCTGATATTTAGCAATATTGAGCATTTTTTCATGTGCCTATTGATCATTTGTATTTCTTCCTTGGAGAATTGCTTGTTTAGGTCTTCTGCCCATTTTTGGATTGGGCTTTTTGTTTTTTTCTTATTAAGTCATATGAGCTACTTATATATTCTGGAGATCAAGCCTTTGTCGGTTTCATCATTTGCAAAAATTTTCTCCCATTCTGCAGGTTGTCTTTTTGTTTTACTTCTGGTTTCCTTTGCTGTGCGGAAGCTTGTAAGTTTAATTAGGTCCCATTTGTTTATTCTTGCTTTTATTTCTATTGCTTGGGTGGACTGCCCTAGGAGAACATTTTTGAGATGTACGTCAGATACACACCTTCCTTTGTAGTATAAATTATTTGAACATCTCTAGGAAGTCTGTCTCAACATGTCTAGCTGTCACTAAAATATGTAAACAGTTAAGAAACCAAAAATAAGAGGGTCATATCCTCTTTCCTTTTCTTCCTCTTCTTACTTGTTCAGGGGGATGATAATTGAAACCATTTGGGGTGGTTTGAGTCCCAAGTATATATGCAGATATGCCTTCTAATGGTAAACAATGCATGCTTTGTTTCACCCAGTTTTTCAGGAGGAGACTTAGTTTAATGAAACAAAACAAAATGTCAGCTCCATAAAGGTTAACACAAAATTCCAAGTCTGAATTTTAAAATTGTATCATGTTTGAATTTAGGTTTGGAGAGTTTTGTTTTCAGTATTGTCAAGCAAGATAAAATCTTGCTATTTTGATATATTTTATTTTTTAGAGAATTGTTTAATTTTTCTTGGTAAGAATTTTTTAACCTAACCAGAAATGATTACTAACAGAAATTGAAATGATCATTCTTCTGTAGACTAAAGGCAAATAACTTTTCTTGCTCTTCATGGCCTCAGGCTAATTAACGTGGAAAGCTTGAAACCTAAGTTGCCCTGCTGTTTCACCTTTCTTGGGTACTTATGAGCTATTTCATAAATGACTTTCCCGAATTCCAGTCAAGAAAATCAGGGCCTAGGGGCAATGAATCCAGACAGAAACCACCTCTATGGTCAAGTTATTGTTTCGAAGCCCTAATAAAACAATTAAAGCTCCTTGAGTCAATGACCCATATGGCTGTGTGTTTGAGACTTCAGCCATGATGGACTTTATAGTTTCATTGCATCTTTACCCACTTTAATAGTTTTCTCTTATGAAATTATTGTTTGTTTACAGTTAAATTTACTTAAGCATTCTCTTTTAATTAAGAATAATGAAAAATATTCAGGAAATTTGATTTTAATTTAAACATTTCAAAAATTCTGTTTTGTATAAACTTAGACATATACAGACACTTAAGTTGGTCAGTGAAGGTAGGTTATTCAGATGGCTTTTTTTAAAATTTCAAATGATTGTATCCCTTGATTAATGAATACTTTATATTTTAATATGTTAAACGCAGGCATGTACACTGTAATTGTCAATTGCATAGTAATTTCTCAAAAGTTGATCTAGGTTTGGTATTAATAAATTAATTTGATAATATATAATTCTATAAAACGATTGCCATCTTGGAAAATATATTGCAAGGACTCTTTTCTAAATACATTTGAAAAGGAATACTTTGGTGAAGTACTTTCCACATAATTTAAAATTTACTTCTCCAAAAAATTAGGTAGATTCTTGTACTGGGATAAAAGCAACATATTTTCTTCCAGTACCACATATATAGTCACCTAACAGCAGATTCATTTTAGGAAAGATTTATTGACTTCTATTAGAAAGTTGGAAGAAGATTTCTATTATATAATATATTTAACACAATATACAGATGAGGTTTTGAGAAAGTATTTTCAATTTCATTTAAAAAGATGGAAATGGCATAGTAAAGTAAATGAATGGAGTGAAGTTGTACTTTTGCACTGAGCATTTTTTAGTCAAATATTAACTGCAACATTGTGAATGGAGTTTGCCTTTTTCAAGGTTGGTCTCTAGTTCCTCCTTTGTCTCCATATATGATTAGTCTCTGAATTCTGCAACAGTATCCTTAGAATGCATTTCTTTTCTGAGGACCAGAGCTACTACTGCAATTTAAAGCATCATTATTTCTGGTCTGGATCATTGCAGAAACCTAATTGACATTCCTAATTCTAGTTAATCCAGTTTGCTTATTTTTGTTTTTGTTTCCCTTCATGTGGTTTACATCTCCAGTGGTGGGTTTATCAGCAATACCTCATGATGCTTAGTAATTTGGGGTAAGAGGAGAGTTGGCAAGATGCCTCTCTTCCCCAGTTCATCACAGTCCAAAATATGTATCTTCCAGATCAGTCTTCCTGGAAATGCCATGTAATACCTGTAACATTTATTAGATGTGACTAAGGTATGATTTCTGCTATTAAGAAGCTTATATTCTAATAAATTGCTGTATATGTTTGTGAGAGATTGTACTAGATGACCTTGAAGGTTCTGTGATGCTATCACATTTCTTTCAAGGTTAGATTGAGGTTCACTTTGTCCACAAAACTTTCCCTGACTAAAAAAATTATCTTTTGCTTTTAAGTCTATAATCTCAAATAGACTTAACTTCTGACATACTTGCTAATATATTTCTTGGCCTTATTCTACCTGAAAGAGTTCTTTGTGATGGCATTTATTGTATGGAGATTGCAGAACTTCTGTCACAAACTACACAGAAAATAGGATAGTAAATTCAAGAGATAGGAAATGTGAAAGCAAAAAGGTAAAAATGTAACCTTTGATGTTAGGTGAATATAAAAGTTGTCTGAACCTTAACCCAGTTGGTAGAACTTAAGGCATTAAAGTATCCACAGTGAAACCAGAGTGGAACAGGTTTCAAAGACATTTTAGAAACAGTCCTGTTTAAAAGCCATTTTACTTCCTTTTTTTAAAAGAACTATCTGTGCATATTTGTTCCTCTTTTTAAATTAGGCATTTGGTCTTTTACTAATTGATTTATAAGAACTCCGTATATAACATCTAATAATAAATTATCCCTTTGTCATTTGAGTTACAAATGCTTTTTGCTAGTTAGTCTTCTGACATTATTTATATTGTTTCTCTACATGTAAATTTGATTTTTCTTAGAGTTTCATATTTTTAGAGCAGTTTTAGCTTCGCAGCAAAATTGATCGAAAAGTGTAAGAGTTCCTATGTACTCTGTCCTCGCGTATGCACCACCTCACTCACTCTCATGGTGGAACGTCCCACCACATCAGGGTAGAACATTTGTTACAGTGATGAACGATTGATTGAACAGTTTGTTACAATCAATGAAATTTGATTTTTTCAAAATTTTTTAGTCTTTTATCACTTAGGAGGCACTTAGGAGATGTCATTTTTTTTTTAGTATGATTCCATTTATTTTCTTTTTTTAATTTATTTTTTATAGAGGTAACATTGGTGGTTATTTTTTTGACAAGTCTTCTCTATTCTTGAAATTAAAAAAAAGTTATTCCATAATAGAAGTGATAACAATGGCAGTAACAAGAAATAGTACTAATTCATATTGATTGCTTACTCTGTACCAGGCCCAGTTCTTAACAATAGCTTGATTAGTAGGTAGGTTGAATTATTAGCTTGATTTTATAGAACAGGACGTAGAGGTACAGAATGTTTGAATAACCTGTCCAAAAGTCATGCAACTCGTATATGGTAGATTCTGTCCCAGGCAGTTTGGGCTTAGAGTCCAGGCTCTTAAGCCAATATGCTATGCTACTTTTTAAAAAACGTTGTATTATTTTTTTAATGTACTTATTTGGGATATTAGATTTGAGGTAGGAACTCAACTTTATTTTTGAACTGCATAGATAGAGGAGGAGCCAACAAAGGGGAGTGTATAAAGAATTGATATTCAAGGTAGGCGTAAAGCAAGGGATGTGATGGAGCTTGTTGGGATAGTACTGAGATTTAAGATAAGGAAAGATATTTTGGCCAGATGAAGTGTGTTTGATGATGGGTGTTTCAGTTGAATGTACTGAAGCAGAAGTCAGATGGGAGCTATGTGGGGGGTACGAGAACACAGAAGCAGTGAAAACAAGTCTTTTGAAAAGTGGCTCTGTATTTGAGGAAGGGCAGGGGGCTGTAGAGTAAGGAAAATTATTGTTTTTTTTTTAGAAAGGTGAAAGGTGTTGCAATGCTGATAGGAAGGATTTAAGTAGAGAAGAGAAAGAAGGAGATAGAGGTGGGAAGCTATTCACTAGTTGAGATTCCTGAAATTAAAGAGAGGATGGGCTCTGAAGCATAGATACAGGAATTTGCTTTGTATTGAAGATGCTTTGTTATTTCTAGAGGGTGCTGAAAAAGACACGAGTGTAGATACAAGTGATTGTGAGGTTGATGGTGGCAAATGAGAGTTCCCATTTGATGCTGTTGTTATTTTCTCTGTGAAGTAGATGTCCTCTATGGAGTGGAGTTAGAAGTTTGAGGGAGGTTGGAGGTGTGATGAGATGGGAGAAGTTTTGAATTAGCTATTATGGAGAACAAGAGAGGAATTGATGAGAGCAAACTAAGCATTTTTGAACCTTATTGAAGGCCCACTCACTGAAAGTTGGTGATGACAGTATGAATTAAAATTTTTTTCTAGCGACTTTCAGGCCATTTCTGCCATCACACTTAATGCAGTTAATGCTCTTTAATTATTTACCACCAGTGTAGAATTAAAAAACAGTCATACTGCTTTTAGAGCTTGCCAAGCTAGTGTTATGTGTATTGAATAGAGTAAATATGGAGGATGAAAAACATCAGTATTTTTCACTTCATTTTTGTACCCTTAAATAATGGAGAACATTTCTTGGCAATAAATTTTGAATGTATATGCTACTATATTTAACTTCTGTTGACATGGATGTGACCCTTGGATAACTTGTAGAGGATTATGAGATGAAATCAAATATTTTAAGTTTAAGCATATGTGGTCTTGAATACCTAAATGGCAGAATAATAAGGATTTTGATGGTGAACCCATCTCTCTTAGAGTATAATTTTCAAAATATATAGAAAGTTTTCCAACAATGTCCTCAAATCTAAATTCATCCATTATTAAACTTGTTTGTTTGTTTCTTTACACAGGGTGTGATAGGTATACAGCTGGTTGTTACCATGGTGATGGCCAGTGTCATGCAGAAGATTATACCTCACTATTCTCTTGCTCGATGGCTACTCTGTAATGGCAGGTAAGGCAAGGATAGGCTGATTTTGACTGGCACTTTCAAATCTCTGTTTAGTTTACCAGGCTGATTAACTTCCTAGAAGTTAAGTGCTTATTCCAATTTTCTAAAAACATGAAAAAGGAAAATTATGAGAAATATCTAGCTTCCTTATTTCTCTTATTTGAGATTCTAGTACTTTATCTGCTTAGTGCAAAAGGTGATAGAGTCATGGTCAAGAATTTAGTCCCCTCTTCCCTGTCCCCTTCTGTCCATGGCCATTCAAAATACCACATTACTTTTCTAGTTACCTTTGAATAAAGTTGGACAACAAGAGGCAGAAATTGAAGTGCTTACATATTTTCACCACTGTTGAAAAAAATGTCCTATAGTAGTCAAAGCACATATCCTATTCTTGATGACTTAGTTGAGAGCTTGTTATGAGAGCTGGGGTTTCTTTGTTTTACTGCAAAGAATTTTAAACTTTGATTTAGCAAGGAGGGGGTGAGGTTATTTTATGATACTAATTTTGTTTACTGCACTGTAAGCTTACTCTTATCCCCACTCCTTCTGCAGAGTAGCTGTCACCTTGTTGAAATTTGTACAATAAATGAATAAAATCAAAAAGAAAGAAGTTAAATATAGGAGATATAGTGAGGCAAAAGCAGTAAAACTCTGCACACAGAAATACATGCCACGGTTTTGTGTAATTATGAAAGGTAAATTATAGATTTGGTACCATGACTACAGTTTTACTACAATTATTCATCTCTAATAAATAACCAAATTCTGTTAATGATTTGTATATCAATTTTCTTTTGTTTTGACCTTTTGATGTTAAAAAACGATGGATAACTCTTATCCTCCTAATGATTTTGTAAATTGCAAGACAAATAATATGTTATATCCACAAAACTTAAATTTTCTCCATAGAATTTATTTTCTAGTTTTAATTATTCTTCTTCTCTAATGCTTTATTCTTTTCCCATATCAATGTTCAAGTATAGGAAAAGCCTCTATCAGAGCTATTTATAAGTGAAAAGAAAAATCAATTATATGTAACTAGTTTTTAACTATGTAGCTTTGTGCCCTGTGCAATCTTGCTTACTTTGTTTTGCTTAACAGAAACCCTTTAACATAGATCATGAAAGGGTGAACATCTGCCAGGCAAATATCATTAATTCTAAATAAATGGAATATTAATTTTAAAACTAGTAAAGTACATATTAAGGTAGCTTATTTTCTATTGAGAATTGTATATTTCTAGACTCTGTTTATGGTAAGTCTGCAATGAGACTTCCAGGCCTCTTTTGGCTTTCTAGATCTTGGCAGTCTTGTCCCATTTTAGTCTATAGGCAATATCTACTTCTTACATAATCTGCTTTCCCTTTGTTTCTATAAAAATTATATTCACCAGTGGAAACTAAAACTTCAGAGAATGAAAGCTGATTCTCTTCTCTATTAATATGAAACAATGTATTTAAAATCTTTACTTTTTAGACAAGTATGTCTTAAGTATTCATACTTCTCATTAGAAGAGGAGCTCAACCTTCAAAAATAAACATGAAGTTACTATTTTTTTGTGATCTTGATTTGCTTTTATAACTAGATTAGTGTTAATTAATGCTGTCTTTAATTCCAAATCAGGTTTCAAGGATACTGATCAGAATTTTCTAGTAATAGTTACTCTTATGCTATAGTTAGTTTCATTTTCTGTGTTTTTGTTTGTTTTGCTCTGTGTTCTTAAGAGCATCTATTTTTTTAAATGCTAATTCTGAAATTTTTAGGTCTTGGAGCCACATTGCTGAATGTTGTCTAACTGTTGAATAAGACCATTGATACTACCATTTTGGGAGAATTATTGTTCTTGAAGTGATACTGTTTTAATATTAAGAAAATCTAAAATCTCTTCTAAATTGCTCATGTGAAAATATTATTGATCAGAAATGACAGTTTGCATTTTAAACCATATGATGCTGCTGAGTTGAAGAAAGAGAAAGGAAAGATCCAATGGCCTTCTTTGTTGTCAATAAATGCTTAAAGGAATTTAAGGGGAGAGGCTTATGAGGACTTTTAAAATTAAGAATAGTGTAGGATGGTTTGGGGGTGACTCTGTTGAGTAGATCTGTTTCATAGAGCTATTCAAGTGTATAGATGTATAGATACCGCAATAGGTTAATCATGAGTATGACAAAAGAAACTTCTTAGTTTCGGCATATGTCATCTTAATTTTTATTTCACTAGTATCATTTATTCAAATTGCAAAAATTGATTTTTTTTAAGTTATGTTTTCTCTTTTTATTATGTAAATTAGTTTCTGTCCAAGTCTCTCATTGACCTCTGTCTCTTTTAGAATGGAAGGTGTGAAGTGGCACCTGTTATATTACGTTGGCTTAATGAGTAAGCCTACCATTTTCTTGAATAAGTCAGTACCTTGAAGAAATTAGCAATTTTTGCTTATAAATTAGCCTGTTGATTTTTAATATTAAAAAAATTGACTAGTTTTCCAGCTCTTGTTAAGTAATATTTATATATTGTCATTAGTATTATAGATCCTAGTTTTTTTTTTAATGCAGTCTTTAGCCTGATTTAATTCCATTAATTTACCTTCAAAATGTTGTAAAACTTCATACAGATAAAATTTTTATTTCTGTTATCTCATTTGGATCTGTATACTTTGAACTTGTTAGAAGAGGAGATGTATTGGGGTATGTTATGACTTCAGAAATCTCAGTGTCTGAACTTAATAAAAGTCTCTCAGACAGGAATCAGGGTCAGATGGGGAACCTCAGAGGGGTCAGGCAGCTCTCCCTCACAAAATGGTGATTCAAGGATTCAGCTATTCTTCACGTGGTTACTTATGAGGCTTCTTCTGTCTTGTGGCTCCCCTGTTTCTTCTACTTCCTGGAGTCCTTCTATTAGATGCTATTCCAGTTGACAAGTAAAGAGAGAGTGGGCTGTGGATATTTCAGGAGATTCTAGGAGCCAAGCTTAGAAGTCCAGATATCATTTCTGTCCACATTACATCGTCTGGAGCCCTGTGACTGGTTCAGGCCAGTGTGTAAGAAAGGCTGGGACATGTAAGTACTTTTCATTGTACCCAGGAAGTAAAAGCAGGATTGGTGAGTGTCTAGTCCTTCTTTGCTATAGGTAGTACTGTCTCCATTTTCTTAGGTGAGAAAACAAGTTTTAGCTTTACTCTTGTTCACATACTGAAAAATGAAACAGATCCAGGCCTCTCACCCTTGAAAATCTGATTCATGGTCTCGTACTTATTTGATTTATGGCAGCTCATCAGCTCCAGGCCCTTGTCCTGGAACTGCTGTACTTGAACAGAGATTTGAATTTGGTAGAGGTGAACTTTTCTACAAGCACTGTAACACTCTTTTGGCAGTTTAGAGAGTAATTTTTTTAAGGTTTTCTTTTTTCTACCTTTTTTCCTAGCTGTACTTCTAGAAGGTATCCTCAGGTTATAGGTAGCATATGATTTCTCTTTACTTACTGTACTCTTATGGCTTCTCTAGGAGTATATAGTCACCTTTTATTCTTAACTAAATTAAAGGGCTCATCAGCATTTTTTGGATTACTAAAAAGCATGCTAAGTGTAAGTAGAGTGTAAGAAATAATATCTGTTGTTAAAATTATACATCTCACCTCAATTTGCAATTAAATTTATTCCACATTACTAAATTATATTTGTATTGTATTCCATTCTTCTATTTTTAACTGAAAAATATTTTTCTTCTAGAAAATGTTATTCTCCTTTTTTTACATGACTTTTTATATGACTATCAAACTTTGTTGACACATTCCTGCTTTAACAAGTATTTAAGTAGCAAGATCTTTTCTGCTATACCTGTGAGCATGTTATTGACCTTGAAAAACTCAACTATGAAGAGTCTGGTGCTCTCAGATTGCTCTACTCCCCCCTTCTGCCCAAAGGGAAGAAAAATTGTGCAAAGTTTGGTTTGTCTGTACCTTTACTGTGAAATACCTTCCCTAACACAAGGAACATTTGTTCTACATTGCTTAGATCTCCTAAAGACTTTAGTTCTCTATCATGTCCAGCATACTACTGATTTGTAGTCAGAGTATTCTCTACTTTCTATTGTAATTAAAGTTCCTTTTTGTTTTGAAGTTTGCTTGGCCCCTCTTTTCATGGAGAGGTAAGTGGTAGGTTACATTCTTTGTACATTTGAATAGTGGGTTTTGCATGAGGAGTAGGATCTTGCTTTTTCCTCCATTATAGCTTCCTTGCTGAACCTGCTTCCTGTTTTCCTGATTGTTCAGCTCAAACCTTATGCATTTTTCTCTGTCCCTTTATCTCTGTCTCCCTAGGCTCTCACTTTGGTCTGCTACTTCCCTTCATATGTCCCTCATTGAAAAAATGTAATGGTTGGATTTATTCTGATTTTGTCTTACCCTATATTGGGTAAAGAGGGTGTAAAAACACCGTATTCAATTGCTCTAATTCTTTTTGCTTGTTCTCCTTTGCATGTTGCCTGACCCAAGAATTTGCAAATTCCCTTTGGTGAGAGAAACCTACTATTCAAATGCACAGTAAGTGGGACCTATGACCTAAGGGAAAGGTTTAAACCTTCAGCTACTACCCTTATGGAATGCCTGAGTCCTTGCTCTCCTGCCTTAGCTGTCTTAATGTCCAGTTCCAGATGTCATTGATACTCCAGTAAAGTTTCCAATAAATAACAAAGAGAATGTACATGTATAATAAGTGAATTTTTAGTTACTTGTACTTAAAGATTTTCTAGGCTTTTGGTGGTGTTTGTTTTCCCTTAAAATTTTTTTCCACTTGTAAATTATTATGGAGATTTAGAATGGAGACTGAAACTGTCTTTAGTGACTTGTGTTGTGAAATAGTTTAGTATGATTATGTATTAAAGCTTTTTAAGCTTGCTCTCAGTAGTCAGCTTTTCCATATTTGTTCATGTTGAGATTTTCATTTTAAATTTCTGAAAGTTTTACTTCTGAAAAATTTTAAAGTTACTTGCTTTAAAATGGCATTGCTGCTTGAATTTTTTAGTCAGTACGTTCTCTATTTTCTGATAGATGTTTTTTCAGTACTGTTGAACTGCCTTAGTAAGAAAAGTTGAAGTTTGATATTATTTTATGTAAGAGGTTTATACAAGAAAATTAC
This sequence comes from Camelus ferus, assembly GCF_009834535.1. Lineage (NCBI taxonomy): Eukaryota > Metazoa > Chordata > Mammalia > Artiodactyla > Camelidae > Camelus > Camelus ferus. Next base: position 58,995,058 of record NC_045698.1, on the reverse strand, counting down.
TGAAAAGTTATTTCAAGTATTTTGTAGAGTATAATACCAGGTTGGTTTTGTTATCTGAGACACTGCTGACAGTCTGAACATAAGTAAAAAAAAGCCACTGAATAGCCAACCTAAATGTCATAAAATACACTGAAATTAATACATTTAACTTAACTCGAGAGTTTCAGTTTATTAGTGAGATTCTGTTAACACTCTTTTTTCTTAAAGTTCATTTTTTTCTATTACTAACACAGGACATGCCTATGATGTAGAAAAAGATGGGAAATTGATAAAAAGGGAAAAGTAAGAGGTAATGGACTGTATGCCTATCAGCCAAAGACAATCTCTGTGTAAATTTTGTATTTCCTTCTAATCTTTTCTGTTCATAGTTTCCCCTCCTGGATGTGATTATATCATGTGTCATCATGTTCCTTTTGCTTAACATATTAACATAAAGCATTTTTCTCTAATTGTATTTTTGTAACCATTGTTATTAACTGCTACATTGAGTCTAAACTAATAAACTTTTATATGTGTCTCCCAAGCTGGTTTTTGAAAGGCCTAGTGCAGTAGTTACAAGGAGACTGCACGTCATTTTGCTGACATAGACATACCAACTAACAGCAAAGGGAAAGAACAAAGCTTGAGGCCAGAAGTTGAAGTACAGTAGATGAGAATCATGTGATATGGAATCAAGCTGTGTACGAAGACTGTTGAAGAAAATTGTGCAACTGTACTTTTAGGTTTTACTTTGAATCATGACAACTTTAGATGGCTACTCCATGCTGCCTGGCAGTGTTTATGTGTTCCACTTCTTAGACAGCTTTTCCAACACAAATCCTCTCCTTAAACATTATATTTGCCTGCTTTGACCTCACTATAAGCTCTTTAAACAGGAGCCCATCACCCTCATCTTCAGCCACCACACCCACAACCTAGATACATGTGCAACTTCTTTGTTTAATGTTTATATAATTTTAATTTTGGCCTATGGGGTACGTATCCTGTTAGGTACAAATTCCTGCATTTGTGCTCTGTACCTCATTCTCTTTAACCTTCACCCAGACTTTGTTTCTTTGGCCATTTCCTCTCTTCTCTGCCATTAATTGCTTCATTTCTGTTGGATTGTTCCTATTAGCACACACAGTTCTTTTTTTAAGGTCTCCCACTAAAAACAGCAACAACAAATAAAGAAGAGCCACAACCCCGCCTCCCTTCCTTCTTTAAAAAAAAAAAAATGCCTCTCCCATATCCATTCCTTAGTTTTTGGCCTATTTCCTTGTTTTCCTTCATAACCAAATTTGTTAACATGGATTGTCCTCATAAACTCTACTTTCTCACTTCCTTATTAACTATTTTGCCTTCTACTATGTTTTATTTTCCCCTTAGGTGATCTTATTAATTCCTATGGATTGAAATACCACAGTTATGTGATAGTCCCAGGTTATCTCTGAGTTCTAGATTCTGATACACCGAAGCTTTCTTGTTATTTTTCACTTGATGTCTCACAGGTACTTAAAAACTCAGCATGCTTAAATTCTTAATATCTCCTTGCACTAGTCCATGTCAGAAAATGTACCACCATCTTCCTCAAATCAGAAATGTAAATAGCAGCTTTCATTCTCTACTTTTTTTCCGTTCCTTACCTTTAGTCCGTCAACAAGACCTATTGATTCAATGTCTGAAATATGTTTCCCTGCTATTCTTGCCTTCCTCTAATTCACAGAGCAGCAAAAGAAACCTTAAACTATAAATCAAGTTATTTCTTTCTTTTTAAGACCATTATTTTAACATAAAATCTAAACTCCACACCATGACCGGGAGGCTTTGCGTGACCTGTTCCCTCTTATCTCTTCAGCCTCCCTCATGTGTTTCTCCTTGCACATGGTGCTACTGCCTCCTTACGCTAGCGGGTCGTGAGACCCCTAAATTAGGAAGCCCACCAAAGTGTGGGTCCTTGCCGCTGGCTGTGAAAGAATTCGCAGCAGAGGCAGAGGGACAAAGTGAAGAGCTACTTCATTATTCAGGGGGCGGGAAAAGGCAAGAAAGGGCTTGAGTGGGGAAAAGGAAAGAGAAGCACTCGAGTTGAGGAGCCGTCAGCCAAGATGGCTGGTTAAGACAGCTCAGCCGCGGGTCAGGCCACATGGAATTTTATTGGAAGCTTCTGCCTTCATGTTCTCCTTCCAGGTGTGCTGGAGCCAATTGCCTTCTTTTTCTATTTTTGTATGGGCTTTTCTGGTTGTAGTCATAGCAATTGTCAACTGTCTTGGCAGTGGTGAGTGTATCATTTATCATTACAATAAATGTGTAATGAGGCTCCAGGTCCACTGGAAGTCAAATCTTCTGCCATCTTGGGCTTAGATGGTTCTAATCAATCCTTGTTTCTTCTCTTTGCACCTGCCTTCTGTGACTTAGATAAGAGTAATTAGTTTCTGTTCAGGGAGGGGCAGGGTATAATCCTGGGGCAACAGCCTTGGTAACAGTTCAGGAGGTTACTGAAGGGGAGGCTAGGGAAGAGATCTGGTCATCATGCGGTTAGCTTTTCCCCTCTGGTGGCAGTTACAATATCTATAAAACAGCTCAGGAATGTGCATCAGACAGTGAGTCTGTGACTCTTGTCCTAGTCATCAGCTGCTTGAGCCTGTTTTATGACTCCGGAAGGCCTGGGAAACTTTAGCTTTTCTAGAAACAAGAGTCAGGAGGTGAGGGGGGTGGGGTGCAGGGTCCTACTCAGTTTCAGTTGGCCTTTTGGTTACTGCAGTGATCTATGTTTTTTCATGCCTTTGTGCTTTTGGACATGCTCTTCTCTGCCTGGAATGCTCTCCCCGTCCATTCTTCTTATCCTTTAGTTTGCTGGGCAGATGTCCTCTCAGAGAGGTTTCCTAGCCTAATATCTAAGGCTTGTTGTCTCATTCTGACCACTTGTTTGATTCTTTTCTGTAGTATCCAATCTGTGACTTTTGTTGTTTTTTAAATTGGTTAAATTCTGCCCCAACTGAAATATAAACATGAAGAAATCAGGAATTTTGGCTTTATTGTATGTGGTTATATCTCCATTGCCTGGCAGAGTGGTTGACCATATTGGACTCCATAACTGTCTGATGAATTGATGGATGGATGGATGGATGGACAGATAGACGAGTAACAGACTAGAAGTATCCCTAAGAGCATCCAGCATTCTTAGATTCTAGCTTTGAGCAATAATTGTTAATAATGAAGATGACGCAAGTGTCATAAATTCAATCCATTTTAGAAAAATAGATTCACAAAATAAGATTAAACAAATTTGAGAATATTTTAAAAGAAAATAGGTCCCAGAAAATGTAAGGGTGTTAAAATATTTCATTATTATAGGACTCTTAAGTTTTCCTGTAGTACTAAGGGTCTTTCACTGATAATTATTTCTCAAAGAAATATACAACTAATTTTAGTCTTTATAAATGAGTTACTGCTTCTGTGTTTTCCTAAATGTTATATACTCAGTCCTGATTATTTGTAGATTCTGTTTTTGTGATTTGCCTACTTGCTAAAATTTATTTGTAATCCCTCGAATTCATACTTGTGATGCTTTCAAGGTCATTCATAGAGATATGCAGAGTGGTAAAAAATTTGAATGACATGTTCCCAGCTGAGGTCTTCTTGTTTTACCTGTCATATTGTAAACAAGTGTCCTTTTTGTGGTCTATTTAGTGTCACATTTTCCACATTTTTGCTTTTTTGTGGGTGACTTTGTATTTAAAATGGCCCCCCAAGTGTAGTGCTGAAGTGCTTGATGTCTAGTGTTCCTAAGCACAAGAAGGCTGTGACGTATCTTAGAGAAAATTCACTACTAATATTGACAGAACTCAGGAAAATACCATACTTACGATTACAGTTATTAGATAAGCTTTATTCAAGCATGAGTTATATCACTGTTGGCCATGAGTTTATTATTAATGAATTAACAGTATATTTTAAATACAGTATCTTTAAACATAAACACACGTAAAACAAGACTATATATTGATTAACTGATGAAAATGTTGTGACCAGAGGCTCGTGGGAACCTAACCCTGTATTTCCCCTAGGAGCAAATGGTTCAGTGTTCGCGGCGACTTTATAGAACATAACTACCGCGAATAACGAGAGTTGACTGTAAGTTAAAACTGTGGACTTCAATCGAAATTTCAGGACATGCCTCCTCACCCATGTTAATTACAGTTTAAGGAACTTGGGATGGGTAACATATTTTATTTTAAAACCCTTAAACCAAGAGGAGAATTTAATTCATGCAGTGGTCTTTTTTGAGCACTTACTATATGCCAGTAACTGTACTAGTTTTGATGTATACGAAAACAAGTAAGTCATAAAATCTTCACTCCATGAGTCTTTCAGCTTGGGGAATATTCAGTTTTAACCCAACTGGTCTGATGCCAACCACAATTCAGTTTTGACTAACTACCTGGGGTTAGCATAGACCCCATAGGTTAAAGAAAAAGTCCTCCTTAAGGATACCCAGGCTTCAGATGCCAGCAAGTTCTTGGAATCTCTGGGCCACCTGTACTTTTGACAACCAGCTACTGGCTACAAATTAGGGCATTCTAATGAACCCCTCAGCTTCAATAATTCACTAGAACCATTAGAACTCAGGAAAGTGCAATGATTACAGTTATTTGTAAAGATTACACATAGGATGAAGTTTAGGAAGGAGCGCGGAGATTTCATACCCTCTTCCTGTGGAGTCAGGGCATGTCACCCTTCAGGCACATCAGTGTACTGAACACCTAGGACGCTCCTCTGAGCTTCAGTATCCAGAGGTTTTATGGAGTTTCATTACGTAGGTATTATTTTAAATCACTGGCTGCGTGATTGAACTCAGTCTTCCACCCACTTCCCTTTCCTGGAGGTCAGATGGCTGAAAGCTACAACTCTGATGGTTGGTAGTTTTGGTGACCAGCCCCCATCCTGAAGCTACCTGGAGATCCACTGTGAGTCCCCACATTAGCATAACAAAAGTACTCTCTTATTACTTAGAAGGACTTTTGAAGCTCTGTGTCAAGAAGTAGGGACAGTAACCAGGTATATTCTTTATTACACCACAGAAAGACTGCCTTATAAGCAGTCAAAAGTAAATTAGGAGTTTGCTAGTAGGGGCATAGTTGTTTACCAGTAGAGAGAAGAATATGTGCAGAAATGCCAAGGGATGAAATGATTTTTGGAGTGAAATGTCACTTAGTTTAGGCAGAATGTCATTTTCAAAAAAGGAATTTTTGAAGGTGAGTCTGGTGAAGTAGAGAGTAATCAGATTGTGAAAGACTGTGAAAATAGGTCACAAACCCTGTATGTGGCCTTATAGTGGCCTTATAGTGAGTGTTTTAGCTTTAATGGAAACTTTCAAACATATACAAAGAGTATACAGAATAATATAATGAATATACAACAGATATAATCATCTACTACATACTCATCACAATAGCTGTTGGCCAATTTGTTTTATCTCTGTGCCTCTTCATCTCTCCTCCCCCCACGTTATTTTGTAGCAAATACTATTATTTCATTCATAGATATTTTATATGAAATTTTAAAAAATTACTGTAATCCCATTATTACAGCTAAAAAATTTTAACAATAATTTCTTAACATCATTGAATATCCAGGCATTACTCAAATTGCCAGTTCTGCAGTATTTTTAAAAAACAGCAGATCAGTAGTAGCATTTTTTAAAACTTGGGGTATTTCAATTAAAAAAACTGTATTTTTGCAGTTGAAAAATTGGAGGGTCTATCAATACTAGCTGTTTGTTTCTTTTTTATAACAACAGGACCTTGGTCAAAGCCTTACTCACTACTTGACCCTGTGATGAGTCTTGGGAAGGATTTGAGTGGGCATATACCTTGATAAAATTTGCATTATGGGAAAATAAACAAAGATGGGATCAGAATGCATTTAGAAGAGTGTCCAGGAGCAGGCACGGGGACCAGTTAGAGTTTTGCCATAGTCAGAGATAGACAGGAAGATAGTCTGAGCTAAGGTCCTTGCAGGGTAGTAGGCAAATTTAGAATTTCAAGAGTTAAAGAATGGAATTAATGATAACGTGGAAAGGGCATGTTGAAGGTAAAACTCAAAATATCAAAATTAGGTGGCTGGCAGATACGAAATTCAGGTGAGACACAAAATGGAGAATGAATAAGTGGGTTCTTAGGAAGGAATAAATGACTTGTTTGGATGTTTTGACTGATTGGTGGAGGTGAATACACTCGGTTGTTGGAGCCCTAACTGAAGGAGGTTTGATATAGTCAAGAGTAAAGGGTTTTGTAAATAAATAGTTTACTCTAATTCTTATACACATAAAGTTTAAGAATTCTCCAGTTAAATTAAAGAAAGGAGAGAAAGAAAAGGAAAGACTTTTACAGTTTTGAGGGCATTCAAAGGACTATCTTTTAAAAAGAAATATCAATTCCTTCGGTGTAAATAAAGAGTGGGTGGAGAATTCTAATGTGCTTCTGCCAGCTTGCCTCTAATGAGTTCACGCCATTTATTGTTAAAATAAGCCTGTATGACCTTAATATATACTAGTACATTGTCAGTTGTAAGAAAAATACCTACAAATAGCATTGCAGGGTCTGGCATCTAGTAAGTGCTTGGTAAGTGTTTGCTGGATTTCAATCTAAACTCCTTTAAAGCTTAAGCAGTAGTATCTGTTTCAGATTAGAATTTTTCACCTGATATTTCCCTGCGGTGTCTTCACAAATAGGAAATTGAGTAAATATTTGTAGAATAAATGAATAAATTCTGGTGATTTTATTTCTTCATTTAAAAGAATTACTTTTTTCTTAGTTTGAGATGGTATCAGCATCCTACGGAAGAAGAATTAAGAATTCTTGCAGGAAAGCAGCAAAAAGGGAAAAGCAAAAAAGATAGGTAAGTTATGTTGTTAAATTTGTAAGGCATTAAATATTTGACAAAACTTTTGTAGATATACTTTTATACTTTGATTAAAGGAACATTTACTGATTATGTCATAAACAGTTGATAAATCTGAGATTAAAACCCATGCTCTCAAATAACATTGAATCACCCTTTAAGAAAACCCAGTATGTAGTAATCTAATATGTAAACACTAAAGTGATTATTTAACTTAAGAATTGTTATGGGGGTTCAGTGGAGGATGACCCATAACCCATGTCTTTACTCTGCAACTCATTTAAAAATACCAGTTGGTATGGATTCTTTTCCAGAATTTGCCGTCACTCAGTATTATGATATTGAGCAGATTCATTTGCTTTTTTTCCCCCTCCATTTCCTCATTTTTTAAATAGAAGGGGTGGACAGTATAACTTCTTAGGTTCTGTTCAGGTTGCTGAATATTACATTTACAGTTATGAAGAAAACTGCCTGCTAATAAAACTCACTGAATGGACCACAGCAGCCTCATCTGTGAACTGGAAGAACCAAACATAGTCATTTTGAAGGATTCTTCCAGCTCTTAAATTTTATATCGCTCTTTATGTTGAATTTTCAAGGAAAGTATGTGTTAATTAGCCTCTCTAAATGGGCCTTAGTTTCCTTAGCTGTGGAGGACTTTTGGGGATCTGAACCTGTGATTCTAATATGTTATAAAATATAGTGACAACATATTGTTACCAAATTTCTCATGTATGTCATATAAGGTACATTAACATGGGCTAATAGCTTTGTAGGTGCTAAAAAAATTCTTTAAGCATTAATGATTATTTGGCATGAAATTGGAAATTTGAAGAGACTGTCTCTTCTGATCTTGCTATCATTGTCTTTTTCACTTAATATTACAAATACACCTTGAAGCTCATTGTAATATTAAGTGTAAACCCTCCTTCTCTGTATTCCAGTGGTTATGTTCTTTAATATAATATTCCTGCCTTATATTACAATTTTCAAAACACTTTTCAGTCTTATTTAATCCACACAATAATCCTGAATATTAGTTACTAATTTAATTTATATTTTACTAATGATGAAGCTTTTGATCAAAGATGTTAAATGAGTTGCCCAAGTTCACATAACTAGTAAGAGTCAGGATTTTAATCCAGCTTAGTTTTTAGTTTCTGCATTTCTTTTTATTCCACTTGGGCCTTTTCACAGCTACCATGTTCAACACTTAGTTACATAGTATAGCCTTCATTTTATAAACATTTGAATTCTTATTATGTGCCTTGTAGTGAGTAATTTTATTTTTATAATAATTTTTATATGTTGGAAATGCTTTACTTTACAAAAAGATGCACTAACAACACTATCTTGTTTCTAGCAGCAATAATTATTTGATTTATTGACATGAATTAAAAATTTTACTGAGGTTTTCTCAGTTCATATTCATTCAGGAATAAATGTAGAATTGTGTCTTGGTGTTTTAATTATTGTTACTGAAGTTTAGTTTTGTACTTTCAATTTATATTTTGACTACCTTTAAAAATTAAATTTGGGATTAATACACATGTACCTGAAGAATTCTGTTATTTTCCTCCATTCGTGATTCTTAATAAAAGCAAATCTGAGTTAGTCTTTCAAGTTTCTGAATTTCTCATACACATAAATCTTATATATATACTTTTAACTCTGACTTGTTTAAAGCTTCAGGTTTGTCTATATATATGTATTTGTATACTTGTATAATTTTAAATTGAAATGCATTTTGTCTTCATTTCCTTTAACCCTTCTGCCTAAAGAAAGAAATATTAGGCTGTCTGTAAATCTGTAGAAGAGAGAGCAGGAAAAATGGGGTGAGATGCTAAACTAGCAATCAAAGTTTTATTCTTCTCACTAATTTAGATAACTTTCTCTGGTAATCTGTATATTCGCATAATAATTTACATCTATATTTTGTAGTCCCCCCTTTAAAAACTGCTTTTGAGTGCCTTACCTCCTTTTTCATGAAATATTAGAACTTTTTTTCACTGTGAAATTTATAACCTTATTTGTCATTAGTTTTATACAAACACTTGAATAACAGTGAGGGTAACTTGTTTTTTGTGTCACTTGTCTGATTTTTATAGGAAATATAATGGTCACATTGAAAGTAAGCCACTAACCATTCCAAAGGATATTGATCTCCATCTAGAAACAAAGTCAGTTACAGAAGTGGATACTTTAGGTAAGGGAAATCTAGGTAAAATGTTCTGTAAATTTCAGTTTTATATTATGTTAATGAAAGTACTTTCATTTTATTTATTGTTGTTAGATTTTTTTGTCTGTTTTTCTAATCATTAAATCCATTATATGGACTATGAAATCTTTCTCAGAGCCTGGAAGCTCAGTGACTTTGTTTGAATTGAATTTGTCTTTCTATCTACCTAACTTGTAGTAAGCATTATTTTTTCCATTTTTCAGAAGAGGCTGACTTATACAAGTTGATTACACTGTTTCAGTCAGTTTTCATTATCTCAAATTTTGGACTTTTTGCCATTTATGCTCGTTTATTCCTTTTATAATACTACCTGAAGAAATGCATTTGTGTGTTTGTATTGAATTACCTATATTTACAAGTATTCAACTTAACCAGTCACATTCAGTAGAAATGAAAGTGGTTTAAGAATAATGAATTTGGGAATAGAAAACTTAGTCAAGATTTACTTGTACCCACTGAGTATCTCTGAATAAGTAAAATTCAGTTTTTTCCTGTATATGAGTGTTTAATTGTATAGTAACTATAATGATTTTACATTTAAAATGAAATTTATACAAAGTTACTCAAATCCTAGAAGAGAAGGGCATATAAGGTGATATTGTTTAGAATACAAGTTTTCAGACCTAGCTGTTCATCACAGTCACCTGAGCAGCTCTTTGAAAATGAGGGTTCCTCATACCTACCCTTGGAGATTCAGTAAATCTAGAGTGGGTTTTAGGAATTTGTATTTTTAATAATCCTCCATGTGGTTCTGATTTTTTGACCAAGTTTGAGAATGAATGGTTTACATTGTAAGTGAGTAATTAAAATAACACATTAAAAAAAATCTTTGGTAATATTGTATAAAGTATCATTATGTAGTTTGGTCCTTCTTAGGTTAAATCACACCACCCCAGAAAAACCGTAATAATTTCATCTAGCATCTCATATAGAATTGTTTTGTTATACAAAGTGGCTTCAATACATTTGAAAGTTGATTCTCCATTTACAAAGATTGTGTATATGATATATATATATGTATATCTCATATATATGGAAAGGATGAACTAGAAAATATCAGTGAGGAACAAGATAAATCAGTTGTCTAATGTCTTTAAGACTGGTTATTTCATTCTCTTTTTTTTTTTAAACTATTTTTTTATGCACTATTTAAAACATGTAAGAGCACTTGAACTTTTTGATTGTCACATTTGTTTTATTAATCCTACATGTGTGCTTACTTGTATAAGAACATTTATACATGCTCCCTGATTCCTAAGACAGATTTCTGTTATTTTTACTAATAACTTATGTTTATTGAATAATTATAAGCTAATTAACTTTAATAATAATTTAAACTGAATACTTGTAAGACATTGTTATAAGTGCTTTACTTGTATTAACTCATCCTCACAATTCTATGAGGTATATAATTCTTACTGACTTTTTTTTTTTTTTTAAACTCATTAGACAGTGGAATTAAATAACTTGACCAGGGTGACACATTGAATGTGGTAAAGTCTTTTAGTGAGAATTAGGCTATTTTAATGAACTTCAAAAATGGAAGTTAGGGCTAATGTTGGCTTCAGCTTATTCAATATTTTGTTTCACTTTTACACTTTTGAGAACTAATTGCAATTGGTAGTAGTTAAACAACTGGTCACCTAACATCAAGAGCATTCCAGTTAATCAGAAGAGCAGGGAGATGTTTTATTTATGTTTATATTTATGTAATCATCCATGAATGCATGCTTTGTATGTGTGTTTAGGTAAAAGTGGAAGGTTTTCTGCTTGAACCTGAGGTACTCTCAGGAGGTTAATGCAAACCACTGGGGTTGATGAACTTTGTTTTCTTTTGATTCCAATATTCTGTTGAATGGCGCATATGTAATTATATTATTGAATTCGGAAGGAAGAATATAATACTTGTGTTAAATACATAGCCAAGAATATGTATAAATGATATTTTTATTGAATGTATTTATTATTGATTTCCAATAACTATCTTATAAGTCTCTCAATTTGTATTAGCTATCTATCATAAGAACCTCTTAAAGAATGTCACTTGGCTATTTGCTGTGAATGAGTTCTCTGGAGAAATACTATGTGAGTGTGGGCAGGCATGGAAAATTAGAACACTTCAACTTTTGTTAATAGAAATTGAAAATCTTTTAGATAAACAGACATGTGCCTGTCTGTTCCATCTATTTCTCTGTTGTCCTTACAGAATGTTATTTTAAAAGCTAATCTTTAGAGGGTAGAAGGGGTTCTAGAGGGTAGGAGTCCTGCAGCCATTTTAGGGTAAATCTTTCAGACTGGCATTTATAATCTATTAGGTCTATTACAACAAAGAAGCTAAAGCAGTTAAAATAACTTGAGGCAAATTAAGAGTGTTAAGTTAAGCGGAAGCAAATAAATAATTTATTCAATCTTAAAAGGATTTAGAATTTTTGCTGTCACCTCATAGAGATGTAAATTTGGTCAGTTTGTTTTGATATTTTAAATATGTCTTACTATGAATGGTGTTTTATTTTTAAAACTTTTTTTTTTCTGTAAATATGTGATTTAAAAAGTATCCTCAAGTATTACATTGTACATCTAAAAATTTCTCAGAGTATTGTAGATCATTTTATTATGTGCCAGTGAGGGTATAGGAATTGATGTTTATGTACATGATACATGGAGGTCTACAGAAATGACTTTAATATTTTGGACTACTCTCTGGCAGAAGTAAACCAGAATATCTGAGACGAAAAAGGAGATGGAATCATATTTACTTTCAGACATTGCTAATTTTAATATAAACCCTAAGGATGGAATAGTTTGTTGGAGTATGTCTTTATGGAAAATCAACAAGCGTTTCACCAGCTTTTCTTGAGGTAGTAGAAGAGAGAATAAAAAGTATATTTAATTTATTATTTTAATCTGCAGTAGGTTACAAAATTACTAATCTTGCATTAGTGTGGTTAATACTGTAACATAAAGTTCAACTCTCTTGATTCACAGAAAGGAAAAAAAGTAAATCTGTAGTATTTGATATCAAATTGTATTCTAAATCTAAAGGATTATAGTGCAGAGTCTTTTTTTAAAAAAAAAAATCTTCTGGTTTATAATTTCTGTAAAAGCTAATCAGCTAAGAGAATACCCACTCATTTTGCAATCATATATTTTTAACAACAATTTAAATAATTTTTGGTAATCATTTCAGGTTCATTTTAATTATTCAATTTATGGGGTATTAAAATTTAGTTTTGAATGCCAACATTCTCGATCTGTTTCCTGCATTTTTAGATTCTCATATTTGCAAACCTCACATTGCAAATCATCAAACAGAATAAAGTCTAGCATGTTTGAAGTTAATTATAGATAAATCTTCCTAAGCTGTTTGTTGAAGTTTAAATAAACCTTTCTTTCTTAAACCTTTATTTTTCAGCATTGCATTACTTTCCAGAATACCAGTGGCTGGTGGATTTCACAGTGGCTGCTACAGTTGTGTATCTAGTAACTGAAGTCTACTACAATTTTATGAAGCCCACACAGGAAATGAATATCAGCTTAATCTGGTGCCTGCTTGTTTTGTCTTTTGCAATGTATCCTTCAAAACATCATTAATATTAATTTATGAATTTGCTTTCCTTTTGCAGCTAACACCATTAGATCTTTCTGATTTAAAAAGGATTTTAAATCATTGGAGGATTTTTCTTTGTTGAAATTCTCTTTATTTAGTTGAAAAAGTTTTCAGAGTAGATGTAAATAGTTTAAAAAGTGAAATACATGGAAAGACTTGCTGGTTCCCTGCCTTTCCTTTTCCATCTGACTCATGTCACAGAGGAGCCACTTTTACTTCTTTTAGGTATTATATTTGAGATTTACTGCCATAGGTTTAAATATTTTGTGAAGATGGTATTTCTTTAACTTTAGATATTATTGCACCTTTCTCTCACTTCATTTTCTTCACTTCTATTCTTTCCAGATAGTAAGGAGACAACTTTTTACTTAAATTGGTATTTGGTTTTAGTTACACCTATAGAAATATTATTTATAGCTAAGCATTATTGTATCTTGTTACCCTCTGTGAACAGTTTTCTATTGTTATATAGAAGGTAAACTCTTCTACAGAATTCTTAACCTCAGTAGTTCAGATACATCATTTTTTAAAAAATTGAAGTATAGTTGTTTTACAATATTATATTAGTTTCAGGTATATAATATGTTGATTCAGTATTTTTACAGATTATCCTCCATTAACAGTTATTGCAAGATAATGGTTGTAATTCTCTGTACTATACAACATACCCTTTTTGCTTATTTATTTTATACATAGTAGTTTTTATCTTTTAATCCTATACACCAAATTTGCCCCTCTCCTTTCCTTCTCCCCTTTGGTAACCACTAGTTTGTTTTCTGTATCTGTGAGTCTGTTTCTGTTTTGCATATGCATTTATTTGTATTATTTTTTAGAGTCCCACATCACATACAAGTAATATGTTACAGTATGTGTCTTTGACTTATTTCACTAAACATAATATTCTTTAGATCCATCCCATTCTGCAAATGGCAGCATTTCATTGTTTTATGGCTAAGTAATATTTCATTGTGTGTGTGTGGGTGTGTATGTACACCACATCTTTATCCATTCGTCTGTTGAGGGGCACTTGGGTTGCTTCCATATCTTGGCTGTTGTAAATGATGCTACTGTGAACATTGGGGTGTTCTTCTCAAATTAGAGTTTTTATTTTTTCTGGATATATACCCACAGTGGAAATGCTGGATCATATGATAATTCTAATTTTAGTTTTTTGAGGAACCTCCATACTGTTTTCCACAGTGACTGCCAGATAAATAATTTCTATTGTTCTTAACTGGAAATGTCTTCCCTTTCCATTTATTTTATACTATTTTCTTTATTTTTATCTTAATTTTCTCTCTTAATCCTTCTGTTGAGTTCTCTATAAATTAAAACTTTTTTTGAAAATTTCATTTTTATAGCACTCTTGTGTCATGGATGTGTAATATCTTTTTATTTCTAAGAATATTAAGTATTGCACCTTGAAGTGTTTATTTTCTGAGTCTCCCCCTCTTTTTGCTTTAATCACTATCATGTTAAAGATTGTTCTTGAATGTCTTGTGCTCTCTGAATATCTGTTGATATTTGAGAAGGTGTTAAAAAATTGGAAGTTTTGTGCCAGTGGCTGGAGCTTGTTGATTGGTGGTCTTTTTAGTGGATGGTTTGAGTGGAGACCTAGCAATATCCTTGGGGAGCCTCTAAATATCAACATCTGCTGGTTGTTGGGCCTAT